>NC_090444.1:1559503093-1559806124 GCF_031143425.1 Pleurodeles waltl | reverse complement strand
GTGCGAGTCCGCAGATTGCGAGGTCGCTTTTTGCGAGTGTGCAAAAAACGAACTCGCAATTAGCGAGTAGGTGTCGCAAATTGCGATTACCTTGAAAATTGCTTACAGGTGCAGCAGAACACTCAAGAAACCACACCAGAACACTCTGGAAACACTTCCTGGCACATGATGATGACATCACAGCCAGGAAGTTTACAAATACACCTGGGAGGAGGCAGGACCACACCCTTTTATAACTGCTGAATTTCACACAGGACAAACAGCAGCTGACATGGAGGGAACCCCAAGAAAGAGGAAGCTCAAATTTTCTGAGAGGGAGCTGGAGGTGCTGACAGAGGAATGCTGTCAGCACTATGATGACTTGTTTGGGAGAGCAGCCCACAATGTTCCTGAGGCCACAAAAAAACAGCTGTGGCAGGACATCCAGGACAAGATCAATTCCCTGGGGGTGAGCCATAGGACCATCAACAACATCAAGAAGAGGTGGTATGACCTCCGCTCCCGGACGAAGGAGAGGGTGGCTGAAAGGCTCCGGGAGATAAGAGGCACAGGAGGGGGACCATCGTCTGTGCCACCACCCACACCCCTGGAAGAAAGGGTGGAAGAAACCTTGGAGCAGGAGGCAGTGTCTGGATTTGGGGACCTGGACACCTCAGAGGCCAGCACATCAACCGGTGAGTACCATGTGATATGCCTGTACCCCTATCAATGCCATACCCCCACCCACCATGTACACAGGGGCATGCACAACCAAAATAGCTCCATTTCAGGGTAGTAAATGCCAGAATGATGCATTATGGGAAATGTAGTCAAGTAGGCAGTTAATAGGCAAATGTTTTTTAGGAAGTGTGCAATAGATAGTAGACACTGACAGTCTGTTCCCTATGTCCCACAGGTCTCCAGCAAGACACCACCAACACTCCAAGCACCCAGGCCCATGAGGACACCCCAGGACCCGCCAGCACCCCCACCTGCACGGTCAGCAGCATCCCTGCAGTAGCCACACCTGCTGCAACAATTCCGCAAGAGGCTGCCCCAGCAACAGGCAGGGAGGAGACAGGTGGAAGCACAGGGCAGCCACCGCTGCGCAGGCGTCGAAGTCAATACCATCTGGGCTGCAGTCTACATCCGGGCTACTTCCTCCAACCTCCAGTGAGGCACATCTGCTGTGTGGTCAGCGCCTGCAGAATAGAATTTTGGGCAGAATTAGTGGTGT
The DNA here is from genome assembly GCF_031143425.1 of Pleurodeles waltl. Classification (NCBI taxonomy): domain Eukaryota; kingdom Metazoa; phylum Chordata; class Amphibia; order Caudata; family Salamandridae; genus Pleurodeles; species Pleurodeles waltl. The sequence goes on along the minus strand of NC_090444.1, from coordinate 1,559,804,908 downwards.
GCTGCACCGCTTTGTGCGCAACAACCATGCCAGCATGCAGCACCTCAACACACGGATGGACATGATCTGCAGTAACACTGGGGACCTTGCCCTTGCCATGAGGGAACTGGCGGGAGGACTACTGGCCCAGGAAGAGGGTGGGCGGCGCAGGGATCAGCAGATCATACACAGACTGGACAGGATGGCCACATCCATCGGCAGGCTCGCCATGAATACCACAGGCCTGTCGAGGAGGACAGTTGGGCTGCAAGTGGAGATGGGCCATTTCGCTGGGGATGTGGCTAGGGGCCTGGGACGTCTCACCCACATTATCGAACTGATGGAGACACGGGAAATGTCGAGGGCCACAGGGGAAACACCCCAGGACAGTGAGGAGGGCTCAACAGTGAGCAGTGTCTCTGTCACTGACAGCAGGGTGCTCAGGAGTGGCAGGCAGAGCACCACGGAAGCAGCAGGGACCAGCCAGGCTGGCAGGAGGGGCAGAAGGTCTTAGAGATCACCCTGGACCATTAAATGTGGCACATGACGTTAATGTGCCACATGCCTGGTTGGCATTTTCCTGCCCATGGACAATCTTTACTTGTGAATAGTTTATTTAATACACTAATAAAACAGTTATTTTTTTGCCACTTAACAAATGGAGTTTTTGGTTAATAGGTGAGTATGGTGGGAGTTGACACGTACCTTCCAAAATATTGTGTTACAATGTGTTCCCGTCTCAGTCTGCCTTGATTTGCCATACTCCTATCCCCATGATGGCGATGTGGTTGTTCTTGCTCTTCATCATCAGGATCTGGGTCTGCAGGGGTGAGAGGTAGCCCACGTCGGGTGGCTATGTTGTGGAGGATGGCGCATGCGACCACAATTTTGAATGCGGTAATGGGGGTGTATTGGAGGGCACCTCCACTGCGGTGGAGGCATCGGAATCTTACCTTCAGGAGTCCGAAGGTGCGCTCGATGAGGTTCCTGGTCCTCTTATGTGCACTGTTGTATTGCCTCTCTGAATCATTGCTGGGTGTTAAGAACGGAGTCATGATCCAAGGCCTGAGAGCATATGCACTGTCACCTGTTGGGCACAAAAGTACACTGTTAGGAAGTCCATATTGTCGTGCACAGTGACCTGTGTGTATGTCTGCAAGTGACTGTGGCTCTACCTAGGAGGTAACCGTCTCCAAATTCCCCACGTTCCAGGCGTTGATGTATCCCACTATGCCTAAAAATGTATGAGTCATGGGTACTGCCTGGAAACTTAGCTACAATGTCAGTGATGACATAATGGGCGTCACAAACAACCTGAATATTGAGTGAGTGGGTACACTTTCTGTTGCGGAAAAGGAGTTCTAGATTAGCAGGGGGGCATATTTGAATGTGTGTCCCATCTACACACCCTATGACATGGGGAAAGTGGGCAATGCGGTAAAAGTCCAGCTTGGTGCTGTTAATTTCTGCCTCATTCCTTGGTAAGTATATGAAGCGGGACATGTGCGTGACTAAGGCATCTAGGAAGGCCCTGAGGAACCTTGACACTGCACTTTGGGATACCCCACCTGCCACAGCAATGACCCCCTGATAGCTCCCTGAGGCCAAGAGGTGCAGTGAGCATAGCACTTGCACATGCGTAGGGATTGCGCAGCCACGCAGAGTTTGGTGCTCTAGCTGTGGTTTGAGTAAATCTATTAATTCTAGGATGGCTGCGCTGCTAAGGCGGTATTTGTCATAGATCTCATCCTCAGTTTGCTGAAAAAGAGTCTGCCTTGTTCTATATATCTTCTCCTGTCTGTGGCCCCTCCTCCTCCTCTGCTGGGCTGCGTGGACTCTCCTTCTCACTGCTATCAGGTATATCTCCGCCATCTTGTGTAACCCAGATGCCTTCTGGGTCTCCTTTTATACTTTGGTAATGGTTACCACCTGCTCTGAGTTAGTGGTAAATGGGACATGCAAAATGGTCTTTTTGCGACTAGTCGCAATTTGCGAGTTGCAATTGCATAAGGTTTGTGACTCGCAAATTGCGACTTGGTATATGCGGGTCGCAAAATGGGGTCGCAACGGATGTGACTCGCAAACGGGTCCCATTGCTTTTTGCGAGTCGGAAATGGGCTTTTTGCATCCCATTTCCGATTTTGCACTGTCGCAAATTGCGATTCTGCCCGTTTGCGAGTCGCAAACCTTTGCTACATCTGGCCCCTAGTTAGGCCTTGGCTGCTCATCCACACAACCCGTAGAGAGCCTGGCATCTAGACACAGTCACTAATAAGGGATAACTGGATCTGGTATAAGGTGAAGGTACCCTGAGGAACCCATTACAAACCAGGCCAGCCTCCTACAATCATTGAGGTGCCTGGAATGTCCACTAGATGCCCCTTCCTGTGGAGGTTTCTTTGGTAGTGATGTGTGAAGCAAGTTGTGGGGCACCGCAGTGTGCTCAGCACTCTTTTTACCAAGGACTGTTGTAAATAAATTTCAGTTGTTTGCTTTGCTACACATTGGTCCTGCCATTACTTTTTGACCTTTTTGATGTTCATGAATAATTTGTGATGCATGACTACAGTTGTGCCTGTTTCACCCAGATTGATATTCCATTTGATGTGGGTGTGTGGAATGTAATCCAATAGGGGTGACATTGGATTAGGTGTTCATTGATATGGTAGGTATTTCCTATTGGCTTGGCTAATGTCAACATCTGTTGGGTGACATTTTATCCCCTGATTTGTTTAATGTGTGCAAGCTAGCGGTTTATTTGTCCACACATGGAGGGTGTTCAATTGCGCTACCTTCCTATACATTTGAATGGACATGTGTCCATTTTAATGTGTGTACCTCATATCTACTTTATCTAAATGTGTGACCCATGCTGCTACTGGTGTTTTTGCTTTCTGGACTTGTACTTACACATATGCCACATGGTCATGACACATGGTTATAGTATTGGTTGTCCCTGATATTCATCAGGCCATAGTTCATGTGCAAATGTTGTATTTGAGGCATGTACAAAGTGAAATGTGTCCCAGGGCAGCAGCCTTCCTGGGGTCCCCCTGTGGCCACCATACCTATTCTTCAGGGAGTGTTTACAATGTGTGTTTTGGATGTTTGTCACCCAAATTATTCTGCATCCCATTTACCTTACATTCTCTTGCAATGTGGGTGATATGTGTGAGTCCATTACTAGGATTTTGCAGGTCAGGTGTGTTTGGGTTCAATGACACAACCATACAGATGCATATGTTCTGTTATGGCAGGCCATGGCATGTGAACAATGTGAGGGTGTAACTTCAATTTGTAGGTGTGAAATCGCTGAGGATTTTCTGTTGTGTGACACAATGTTATGAACACATCACTATCCTTGAAACTGGGATGTACATACACCTGAAGTTTTGTAGAGTATGGTGATGCAGTGTCAGTGACCTTGCAAAAGGGGGCGCCATGGGTCTGTGATCGGGACATACGTTGTGTAAACTCCAAACTGGGGCACATATCATATTTTTGGGCCACGGAGCACAGCCCACATACCAGGTCAATGGCGGCCCGTTAGGTTGCTGTGGAGTAGGAGGAAACATATAGGTGTTTGGCTTACCGTTGGTTGTGTCCACAATGGCATACGTTTTGTGCACCATCGAGCAGCACAAGCAGCGGCAGGATGTACAGGATTGGCTCCATTGTGGCACAGGATGTATGATGCTGCCTACAGGTGAGTTTCAGCCTTATATTTCTCCGTTTCGGCCAGCTCAACTGTGGTGGTGAGAGTGATGTCAGTGGAAAGCAACATCATGATTGGAATGGTGGTTGCACTGATGATCCACCCTCTGATAGACACATTGGCCTATCTCACCAATGCTGCAGTCTAGATTTACTGATTTGATTTGTGGTGTGGGCGGGACCGCAGTAGTCTTTCATCCGTGTCACTGCAAGTATCATAAATCCATGGTCAGACCGCCAACACTGTAGCTGTCGGACAGCCACCATAGCAGACCCACACCGTAATAAGGCCCTAAGTGCTAGAGATTTACTACTTAGTTGTTAAGCAATAGCAGGGAAGGTATTGGACATTGGAGGGGTTATATTTCCTATTCTCACTCCAACATCAGCAACACTAGGGACACTGTTTAACTTTTGCAGGGTTAGATTTACTATTTCCGATCCAATCTAAACAATAGTAGGGAAAATGCTGGACTTTGGAAAGGCAAGATTTACTATTCCCACTCCGATCAAAGCAAAAATATGAAAAGTGTTGGAAACTGGAAGGGTTAGATGTATGATTCCCATCCCAATCTATGCAACAGCAGGGGAAGTGATGTACTTTGGAGCAGTTACACATTTTCTATTATCACTCTAATTTAAGCAACAGCAGGGAATGTGTTGGACTTGCAGGAAATAGATTTACTGTTTCAAATTTAGCATAAGCAAAATCAGGGATAGTCTTTGACTTTGAAGGGGTCAGATTTACTATTTTAACTCCAGGTTTAACAACGGCATGGAAAGTGTTGGACTTTGGAGGGGTTACAATCACTATTTCCACTCCAATCTAATCAAAAGTATGGAAAGTGTTGGACTTTAGAGAGGTTAGCTACTCCCACTCCAATCTAGGCAGCAAAAGGGAAAATGCTGGACGTTGGAGGCATTATATTTACCTTTGCTACACTAATCTAACCAACAGTAGGAAAAGTGTTGGTGTACAGTGGTGTCAGATTTACTATTCTCAAAGCAACCTAAGCAAAAGCAGGAAAAGTGTTGGAGCTAGGAAAGGTTAAATATATCATTCCAATTCCTAATAAATTTAAACAACACTGGAATACATAACAATATAAAATTATTAAAATATTTTCAAAATAAAATTAGATTTAACTGAAAAAGTACAATAATATTTGATTCAAATAAATTAATAAATGCAAAATAAATACACCTTCCTCTCTTTTCTAATAAAAACAATAATAACATTAAAAGGGTATTGGAAACAGCACTTTCGACAGGGTAGCCCACAAACGTTTTGCCTTCCTCCTCCTACTGTTTGATAGATTTTTGCTTGTTGGCATTAGGACTCGTTGCACTTTAAAACTGCTAACCAGTGCTAACGAGCTTGAGTTCACTTTCCTAACACATGGTTTGATTAATATACAACTGATTAGCAATGTAAATTACCTTTAAGTCCCCTGTAGAGTTGTATACCATATATCCAGAGACTGTAAATAAATGCTACCATGTCCCAGGATTGCTATTGCAGCCTGAAAGTAGTGTTCCACTGGAATGTCGACTTGGCATTTAAAACACTTTGCCAAGCCTTAAACTCCCCTTTTTATTACATATGTCTCCCTTAAGGTAGGCCCTAGGTCGCCCATTGGCAGGGTCCTAATTAAAAGGTAGGGCATGTACATTTTAGTTTTACATGTCCTACTAGTGAAAATCTCCCCAATTTGTGTTTCACTACTCTGAGGCCTACCCCTCCTATAGGATAACATTAGGGGTTCCTTGTTATACTTAATAACCTGTAATTCTTAAACCTGAGGTGGTCTATATTTTATGTTTGGTCTCTATTGACTTCTAATGATAAATTCTATTAATCGGTGAAGTCAGATTTATGATTACAAGTTTGAATATACCACTTTTAGAAAGTGGCCATTTTCCTGCCCTCACCCCTCTGTGCCTGCAGCATGCCTTAGGCCACATGACTGGGTGTAACTGAGAGTTAAGACTTTGGGAATTCACCCCAGTCACACAATAAATGGTTTTCAGGATACGAGGTAGCCCTGAGGGTACATAAAGTTCCAGAGGAGTACTAGGGAGGGTAGCTTGTGGAGGAAGGCCATACTCCTGATGCTAGAGTTAGAGAACCAGACCAAGTAGTATGCCCCCATGAAAGCCATTCTTGTTTCCAAATTTGGGTTGACACCTGAGAAATGCAAGCAAAGGTTCAGAGACAGCCACAACTTTCCAAACCAGTCTTGGGTGAACTTCATAGATTATGCCAGCAAGACACTAAAGGGCTGGGTGAGCAGCAGTAAAGTGGATGGTTTTGATGTGCTGTACAACCTGATTCTGAGGGAGCACATGCTCAATAGCTGTTTTACAGTGCTGTGCCAACACCTGTTAGATAGCAGCTTGATAACCCCATAAAGATTGCTGGGGAGGTGGACCTCTAGGTCGACACCAGAGTATCCAAAAAGGTACGAAGTAGTGACTCCAAGAAGGGTGGCTCAGGTTTCCTCCAGCAGAAGTGGGAGGGGGTGGACAAGGAAGATCCAGACAAGTCACAGGGTAAGGGGGAAGGAAAGGGTTCCCATGTCGGTTCTGAGTAGAAGGGGAGAGGTTCTGGTGGGCGGTGGCACAGGGCACCCCATTTCCAACCCCACTCCTTTGCTTGTTCTCAACTAGGACACAAGCAGGTGGACTCTGTCTGTTCAAAGAAACCACAAACTGGTGGGACCTCTACAGGAGTGACCCTTGTGGCCTTAGAGGGAGGTAGTCTCCAAGGACAGGAGATAGAAGATACCCTAATCTCCCTTAGTTGGGGAGTGAATTCAGAGGGTAAACTGGGAGTCTCTGGAGGGAGGGGGTCTTTACTTCCTCCAGGTCAAAGAGACTGGGGTCCCTGTCAATGCTGTGCGGGTCACCAGGGCCAGCTGGACTATGGTAGTGGAAAGGCTTGTTTCCCCACAGCAATACACTGGTTAGGTGTGTAAGGTAACCCAGGGGCAGGTTTTTGTCCACCCCATGCCCCTGGTATCTCTGGAGTGGGGTGGGGAGGTGACCCACAGAAAGGTCATTGTTCCCAGATGCCCATAGACTGCCTTCTGGGGAATGAGATGCCACCAGTGATAGAAGAGTCAAGCGGTGCGGCCACCCAAGCTCAGACATCTGGACATACTACTTCCAAACTGGTTATACAGAGTCCAAATGGATGGGCAGGGGGAGGAGGGACTCATCTCTGACCCCTGTTCAGCTTCAGGGTACAGATCCTGGGCTGAGTCACCAGTCTCAATTTACCACCTCTGAACTGGTGGAAAGGAGAATGGTGAAAGGGTACCGAACACCTGGATCTCCTGCCCTCCACTCTGAGAAACCACATAGGTCAGAGACCTGTGGATGGCCTTGAGCCTGGCTCTTAACACGGATAGCTGTCAGTGGCCTCTGTTGGTTATTGTCCTTATCAACAGAGTTTTCCTTGGGTTGGGGACAGAAGACTGATCCCAGGGGTGGAATAGGCCACATGAAATTGTTGGCCATGGTGGAACAATCTGCACACTGGGATGCATCTGTGAGCAAATTGAAGTTAGGTGCTGCACAGATGGGGTCCACAGATGAGGAGAAGGGTTCCACATGGGTCAATTCAGTGGCTCACGAGAGTGTACACAGAGGGGTCCAACTGAATTCAGAGAGGCGTAGAACTGACAAGTGCCCCTGCTGCGGATGGCCATTGTCCATGTTCTTTCGCCTAAGAAGGGAAGTCCATCATGATATTGATTAGTCTACCCTAGCTTTAGGCTGGAGGGGAGTTGTATTAGAAATGGCCCACTCTACAGGGCCAACCCCAATTTATTTGCCATCCACCTCCGACTGTTGAAGTAAGCCTCAGCAAGGCCTACTAGTGCAAGGGGTTCACCCTTCTCTGCACAAAGTCCTCAGACCATATAGGAAGAAGTTGGCACAGAAACTGAAATAAAAGACAAAGGGGGTGATTCTAACCCTGGCGGTCGGTGATAAAGCGGCGGCCAACCCGCCAACAGGCCGGCGGTCCAAAAAATGGCCGCCAACACAGCCCGCCACATTAACACTCCGACCGCCACGGCGGTACAGACAAACAGCGCGGCGGTCACCGCCAACAGGCAGGCGGCAGACAATGTACCGCCCACAGTATTACAACTCACCAATCCGCCACCTTTTCCGGGGCGGGAGCCCCGCCGATAAAAACACGGCGGAAACAGACTACGGACGGGAAAACGCTCACCAAAACACACTCCACGAGTACGGAGGACAGCATGGAACCCGAATTAAACATCCTACCTGCTCTCGTCTACCTTCTCATCTACCACGAGTACGAACGCCGGCGCAGACGACAACGGTGAGTACTGCACCTACGACACACGGGAGGGGGGAGGAGGAAAGGTTACGGGCACACACATATGCGACCCCCACCCCCCCAAACTATGTACACACCAATGCAGAGCAACAATGCACAGTGACACCACCCAAACCCCCCTGAAAAATGCAAAGACATAATTAAATTGTGAATAAAAATGTATATAAAAAATAGACTCTGATATGTATCGGTCAACTATGCAAAATATCCATAACAAAATAATACTATACACACTGCCATGGAGGACCGAGGCAATTAGTCCTCTACATCAAAATTAAATAGAACAGTCCGTGGGCTAGAGTGTAGCGACACAAGGGCAAAGCCCACACAGGAGACCTGAGTCCTTTGGAGAGAACACTGCAGGGGCATCTGATGAAAAAACTACAGGCACCTCAGGGGGAAGGGAAGGGGGGGGCACCACAGCCACATGAGTCCACGACGCCAGATCCACAAAGGGGCCACCATGCCCACTGTGCCATCCTGGGGAGTGCAAAGCCACAGTCTCTCAAGTCTCTACAGTGGGTGGGTTGCCCACTCTCCCATCCTGTGGAGTGCAAAGCCACAGTCTCTCAAGTCTCTACAGTGGGTGGGTTGCCCACTCTGCCATCCTGGGGAGTGCAAAGCCACAGTCTCTCAAGTCTCTACAGTGGGTGGGTTGCCCACTCTGCCATCCTGGGGAGTGCAAAGCCACAGTCTCTCAAGTCTCTACAGTGGGTGGGTTGCCCACTCTGCCATCCTGGGGAGTGCAAAGCCACAGTCTCACAAGTCTCTACAGTGGGTGGATTGCCCACTCTGCCATCCTGGGGAGTGCAAAGCCACAGTCTCCCAAGTCTCTACAGTGGGTGGGTTGCCCACTCTGCCATCCTGGGGAGTGCAAAGCCACAGTCCATCAGGTGGATGACAGTCTCCACTGGTCAAGGAGGAGGCATGGTGGGCACAGTGAACCATAAACAGTGCTTGACTGGAAGGGCCCAGCGGAGCGGTGCTTGACAGGAAGGGCCCAGCGGAGCGGTGCTTGAGACGGCGGGGCCCAGCGGAGCGGTGCTTGAGACGGCGGGGCCCAGCGGAGCGGTGCTTGAGACGGCGGGGCCCAGCGGAGCAGGGCTTGACAGGAAGGGCCCAGCGGAGCGGTGCTTGAGACGGCGGGGCCCAGCGGAGCGGTGCTTGACAGGAAGGGCCCAGCGGAGCGGTGCTTGAGACGGCGGGGCCCAGCTGAGCAGTGCTTGAGACGGCGGGGCCCAGCGGAGCGGTGCTTGAGACGGCGGGGCCCAGGGGAGCGGGGCTTGACAGGAAGGGCCCAGCGGAGCGGTGCTTGAGACGGCGGGGCCCAGCGGAGCGGTGCTTGACAGGAAGGGCCCAGCGGAGCGGTGCTTGAGACGGCGGGGCCTAGCGGAGCGGTGCTCTTCTGCACGGCGGGCCCTGTTCAGCGGTGCTCTTCTGCACGGCGGGCCCTGTTCAGAGGTGCTCTTCTGCACGGCGGGCCCTGTTCAGCGGTGCCTATCTTCACGGCGGGCCCTGTTCAGCGGTGCCTATCTTCCCGGCGGGGCCCTGTTCAGCGGTGCTCTTCTGCACGGCGGGGCCCTGTTCATCGGTGCCTATCTTCACGGCGGGCCCTGTTCAGCGGTGCCCATCTTCCCGGCAGGGCCCTGTTCAGCGGTGCTCTTCTGCACGGCGGGCCCTGTTCAGCGGTGCCTATCTTCCCGGCGGGGCCCTGTTCAGCGGTGCTCTTCTGCACGGCGGGCCCTGTTCAGCGGTGCACATCCAGTAGGTTCAAGGGAGCCAGACCTGGGCTGGACTCCCTGCTCAGTCGCCCTCCGACCGTGATGTTTTTGGACCCTTCGGTGACGGAGTCCTGGGCCCTTTGGTGTCCTCCTGTACAGCTGGGATGTGGCATGTGGGGCCCACCTGCTCCGCGCTCCTGCTGGCTGACTTCTCCGCCCTGCTGCCCTTACGCTCCTTAGATGGGGCTCTCGGGCCCTTGCCTCCCCTAGATGTTGTGGCTGGTGAAGTGGGCGAACTCTGCTCCTTGGGGGCAGCCGTGTCAGTCCTCGCACGGCGGCCCTTGTGTTTCCTGGTCCTCTTGCCGGGGGGGGGGCTGGATGTGTCCTTGCTGCTGATGGAGGTGTCACTGCTGGCAAAGGGTGGACTCCAGAACCCATGCACAACAGTGACACCCGAAGCTGGGCTGGTGGTGGCTGTGGTGCTCTTGGGACTCTTTGCAGATGGAGGGGGTAGGTCATCGGAGGGAAAGAGGTCAAGATTAGCCAGGAAAAGTTTTTTAGGGCCAAGGTAAAGGGTAGGAGAAGTGGTGATGGGAGTGGAGGAAGAGGATGTGGTTGTAGGAGAGTCAGGTGTGCTGTCATTGGGAGAAGGTGCAGGTGCTGTAGGCTGTCGTGAGGTGGATGTCTGTTGGGTGGGTGGCTGCCTGCGTTTGTGTGTCTTGGAAGAGGTGGTGACAGACACAGTGGGAGAGGACACAGGGGACGTGTAAATGGCAGTGGGGGTGGTGACTGCACGCGTGCGGACTGTACAGGAGGGTGTGGTGGTGATGGAAGCACTGGCTGATGTTGGTGTGCATGCAGGTGTGAGTGTAGACGTCACAGGGAGGGAGGAGGGAGACGAGGAGGAGGGGGACACAGGGGTGGTAGTGACTGTTGGAATGTCTGCATCTGGGTGTTGCTTGGGTGAGTGTTTGTGGGATCTGTGGTGCTTGTGTCTGGATGAGTTGCCCTTGGGTGTTGAGGTGTGTGCAGGCTGGTCAGATGGTGTGGATGGGATAGGCTGAGGAACAGGAGACAGAGACAGGCTGGAGGCAGTCAGAAGAGGGAGGCTGGAAACAGGGACAATGGCTGCCGTCAGTGCTGAGGCCAGAGCAGTGAACGATCGTTGATGGGCAGCCTGACCCGAATGAATGCCCTCCAGGTAGGCATTGCTCCGATGCACCTCCCTTTCTACCCCCTGGATGGCATTCAAAAGGGTAGTCTGCCCAACAATGAGCGTCCTCACAAGGTCAATGAGCTCCGCACTGAGGGCAGCAGGGGTGACAGGGGCAGGGGCTGAGGTGCCTGGGGCGAAGGAGACGCCCGCCTTCCTTGGCGAGCGGGCACGGAGCGTAGGCTGAGGGGCTGCAGGGAGGGCGGGGCTGGTGCGCTGGGTGGCGGCTGTACCTGTAGAGGCGGGGGCACGGATGTTGCCGCCACCGCTAGGGAGCACCCATCCGAGGACGTGTCTGTGTCGCTGCTCTCACCACCGGTCCCCGTTGTGGTGCTCCCCTCGCCCTCCGGCTCACTGGTGCCCTCGGTGTCTGTTCCTGGGCCCACCGGGGCATTGTGGCTTGCAGCTCCCTCGTGCTCCGATGCCAAATCTCCTCCGCCTGATGATGCTAATGCACACATGCACAAGAAGATGAAGAAGAAGGGTGGGGGGAGAAAAAGAAGACCTGGTTGAGTGCATGCAATGTCAACACCATTGGCTGAGAGGACAGACACAGGAGCCGCATGCACTAAGCCGCGCATTCGGGGTACACTACTCAGTACTTCTGACTCGGACAACAGGTCAAGAGACGACAAACGCGCACATGTGTGAGGCTGGACCATCAATAGCTGTACTTGTCACCCTACAGAGGTGGGGGCCGGGAGCACAGGGCCATGCCTAAGGGAGAGGACTACACTACAGAAAGCGCCCTGGCCTAATGTCACCCACAACCCTCCTCCCCCACCCAGACGCCTCCACTGCGCAGAAAGATAGCAGAATGTGCTGATACTCACCCCCTTGTGTCTGCTGTGATGCTCTCAAGCGCCCATCCAAATCAGGGTAGGCCACCGCCAGGATCCGGGACATCAGGGGGGTCAGGGTACGACTGGCACCCCTCCTAGGTTGGGAGGCCATCCCCAGCAGTGACTCGGCGGTCTTCCTGGTTCCGCAGCGGATGTCCTCCCACCTCTTGCGGCAGTGGGTGCCCCGTCTGACGTGGACCCCCAGGGCCCGGACTTCCTTGGCGATGGCACGCCAAATCTCGACTTTCTGATGGGCGCTGACCTATGTGACATGTACAGGGTGGGAAGGAAACATAAATCAACTTACTGCATGTTAGATGTGATTGGCCCCCCCTCCCCAACCTTGCAATATAGCACATGCTTTCATCTGTCGTGCGTTGCACTCCTCATTCGCCCCCCACCCCACCAACTTACATCCACCCCACTCCACACAGGCATCGCCCATTCCATGTGCACCCGGTGTACTCACCTGTTGGTCTGGAGGACCGTAGAGTAACGCATACTGGGGGAGGACCCCATCCACGAGCTTCTCCAACTCTTCAGACGTGAAGGCAGGGGCCCTTTCCCCAGTCGCAGCAGCCATTGTCTCTTCCAGACCGAGTTCACAGCAGCACTTGCAGTATAGGTCCTCTCCTGTGGATGATCAGGTCTCGAGTGATTAAGCAGATATAAAATGGCGGTCACGCCCGCGGCGGTGCGTACCGCGGCGGTGCGTACCGCGACCGCCGGCGCACATCGTCATTGGCTCCTGAAACCCATAGGCTTCAATGTTATCCAATGCGGCTCCGTATAGCGGTCTTCGACCGCCTACCGCCACGGTGTGCTCCGCCAGCGCAGTGACCTCACATCCCATTGTCCCACTTCACAGGTCAGGCAGCCGCCATTTCAAGGGCCCACATGGCATAATTTGTACTGCGACACACAGGCCTAGGCCTTGCATTGCCACACATACACGCCTTTCAATACATAGATAACCATGTGCTATGCAAGCTGTGGTGAACGTACCAGTGATTAGCTTGACTCTGTGCTCCATGTTGTCATTACTAGGCACCGTCCGCTGGGACTTGCGAGGAGAAGGATGAATCCTCGCGTGTACCGACCGCTGGTGGACCTGTCGACAATGGAAGAACGCCACATCATACTACGATACCGACTTGACCGTGCCACTATCCATGAACTGTGTGCCCAGCTGGAGCCAGCCCTGATGTCCCCCATCCGCCAAGCCACAGGAATTCCCCCTCTGGTGCAGGTGCTGTCAGTCCTCCATTTTCTTGCAAGTGGCTCATTCCAGACAACAGTGGCCATGTCATCTGGAATGTCTCAGCCAATGTTTTCTAAAGTTTTGTCTAGAGTGTTGTCTGCCCTGACGAAACACATGCGGAGTTACATTATTTTCCCTGAGGAGGTTGATTTGCCCACTGTGAAGGGTGATTTTTATGCCCTTGGACATATTCCCAACATAATTGGTGCCATTGATGGGACCCATGTAGCCTTAGTCCCCCCAAAAGACGATGAGCAGGTGTACAGAAACAGGAAAAGTTACCATTCTATGAACGTCCAGGTGGTCTGTTTGGCTGACCAGTACATCTCCCATGTGAATGCCATGTTCCCTGGTTCAGTGCATGACGCGTATGTGATGCGTAATAGCAGCATCCCTTATGTGATGGAACAGCTACAGAGACAACGTGTGTGGCTAATAGGTGACTCTGGTTACCCCAACCTGCCTTGGCTATTGACCCCAGTGAGGAATCCCCGGACCAGGGCTGAGGAACGGTACAATGAGGCCCATGGGCGAACTAGGAGGATCATAGAAAGGACATTTGGCCTCCTGAAGGCCAGGTTTAGGTGCCTGCATATGACAGGGGGATCCCTGATGTACTCACCAAAGAAGGTGTGCCAGATCATCGTGGCCTGCTGTATGCTTCACAATCTGGCATTGCGACGTCAGGTGCCTTTCCTGCAGGAGGATGGTCCAGATGGTGGTGTTGAAGCAGCTGTGGAGCCTGTGGAGAGTGAAGAGGAGGAAGACTCAGAGGACGACACAGACAACAGGGACAGAGTTATCCAACAGTATTTTCAGTAGCACACAGGTAAGAATCACACACGCCATTTTAATTTTCCTGAAAGCCTCCAGCTTCTCAACTTTGTCTATGACCCCCCAGTTCTTTAAAACTGATGTTTGATTTTCCCTTCCCTTTTCAGTGCTGTATGAATCACTGCGTGACTTCTGCTTGGTTAGCCCATGGACTAATGCTTATTGATCTCGGTATGTGTTCAGCACAAAGTTAACAGAACATAATTGATCGGTAATGTGTTATACATTTGTAAATAATACAGCCTGACTCCAGCATGATTTCAGTGCATTGAGTGATTTATTTTTGGTGCTAGATAATGGTACATGATATTTACACGGTGATGGGTGGGGGTGGAGTAATGTCCATGGCAGAGTCCAGTTCTCAGTCTCACAGGTGCATTGTCCATATGCCTGTGGAAGGATGGAGCAGGGGCAGTTCAAGGTTGGACAGGGTGGCAATGTGGGACAGTGGGATGACTTCAGGGGGTATCTCATGCTGGCAGGGGTCTTGACATCCTACTCTGTCTTTTTTTTGGATCTCAGGCTCCTCTTGCGGGGTGGTTGTTCTTCAGCAGGAGGTGGGGTTCTGGTGGCCTGTCGTTGTGGTGGGGCCTCCTGTCCACTAGCACCGGCGGAGGTGGTAGGCTGTTCCTGGTCCGGGCTAGTGACAGGGGCCCTGTGTGGTGCCACATGGTCCCGCAACGTGTCTTCTATCCGGTTGAGGGCCTGGACTATGCTCCCCATAGCGGTAGAGATGTTGGTGAGATGATTGGTGAACCCCATGTAGCGTTCCTCCTGCTGTGCCTGGATCTCCTGGAACCTGGCCAGTACCGTCGCCATCGTCTCTTGGGAGTGGTGGTAGGCTGCCATGATGGTGGTGAGGGCCTCTTGGAGAGTCGGTTCCCTGGGCCTCTCCTCCCCCCCTGTCGCACAGCAGCCCTCTGAGTTGCCCTGTTTCTCCCGGCCTCTGTCCCCTGGACGGTGTGCCCACTACCACTGCCCCCAGGTCCCTGTTGTTGTTGGGGTGGTGGGTTGGCCTGGGTGCCCTGTAGTGGCAGACACACCGCTGATTTACGTGTCCTAGAGACAGAGGTATGGGCCCGCTGGGTGGGAGCTGTGCTATTGTTCCCAGAGGGGGTTGGGTCTGCTGTGGCCTGTGTGTGGGGAACCGACTGTCCAGAGGTCCCCGATGGTCCGGGCTGGTCATCAGGTTCCAGGTCGACAGAGCTGCTGTCATCACTGGGGGCCTCTTCCGGCGGGGGGATTGACATTTCTGGACCCTCCTGGCCGGTGTGTTGGCGTTCGGGTCCTGCATGGGGTAAGAGAGTATGGTTATTGTTTCTGTGTGTGCTATTGTGTGCGATTTATGGGTGCCCTTGTCCCCCAGTGCTGTCATTCCCTTGGGGGAGGTGTTGTGGGGGTGTTTGGGGGGGGGGTATGTGCAGTGGTCATGCTTAGGTGATGGGTGTCCATAGTTTGTGGTGGCATGCAGGGGTTGGTGTTGGGTGGGTTGTGCTGGAGAGACATTCTCAGGGAGGATGTGTGATGGGGGTTGGGGGTGAGGGTGGTGGTGGGGGTTAGCATGCTGGGTGGGGGGTGAAGTAGTTGAGATTGTACTTACCAGAGTCCATTCCTCCGTGTACTCCAGCGAGGCCATCAGGATGCAGGATGTTTAATACCTCTTGCTCCCATGCTGTGAATTCGGGTGGAGTGGGTGGGGGTCCCCCGCCAGTCTTCTGCACTGCGATGTTGTGTCGCAGGACCATCGAGCGCACCTTTCCCCGTAAGTCGTTCCAGCGTTTGCGGATGTCGTCTCGATTTCTGGGATGCTGTCCCACCGCGTTTACCCTGTCCACGATCCGCTGCCATAGCTCCGCCTTCCTGGCTATAGTGGTGTGCTGCACCTGTGAGCCGAAGAGCTGGGGTTCAACTCTTATGATTTCCTCCACCATGACCCGGAGTTCTTGGTCCGAAAAGCGTGGGTGCCTTTGGGGTGCCATGGGGTGGTGTGGATGAGGTGTGGGGTGGTGTATATGGTGAAGAGTGTGTTGGTGTGTGGTGCTTTGTGCTTCTATGTGGTGTGTGTGATGGTGTAGTGTGCCTCTGTGTGATGTAGCTCTCTATTCTGTGATGTGTCTCTCTCTCCTTCGTCTCTGATCTTCGGTCGTAGGGGTTTGTGGGTGTGTGTTTATAGTTGATTGGATGTCTGGGAGTGTTGTTTGTATGTCTGTCAGGTGTGTGTATTTCAAATTGTCCAATGTGGCTGTGTTTTGGAGCTGTGTGTGTATTTTGACCGCGGCGGTGTGTACCGCCAATGGAATACCGCGGTTGAAAGACCGCCGCGTGGATTGGTGGGTCAGAATGCCATGGGCGTGTTTGTGTTGGCGTGGCGGTGGAGGTTTGGTCATCTCCAGTTTTCCGCGGCCCGCTGATGAGGCGGCCTTCCTTGGATGTCGGGTTTTTGGCGGATTCACAGTTGGTGGTCAGAATGACCGTGGCGGTTTACCGCGGCCGCGGCGGTAGTATGGCGGAGTTCTGACCGGCGGTAAGGGCCTTTTACCGCCGAGGTCAGAATGACCCCCAAAGTTTATTAAATCTCATGAGGTGGTACTTCAGTTCAAACAACACCCTTCGGTAATGTTTGAAGTAGCACACTGAATTGAGAGAGCATGGTCCTTTTATACCCACGCAGGGGCTAAAAGGAGATGGTACAATTATAGAAGCAAGACTTACATACATGTAAGGTCATATGGAAATGCACAGTCGACAGGTAGGAGGGGCTAACAGTTTTGAAGGACTAACAGCTACAGACCTTACTGGGCATGTGCGAAAGTGGGAGATGCTAAATATAACTTGTCACTAGGCAGATTTTCAAGAGTAGTTAACAGAAAGGTAGGACAGAGCACATGGTGAGCACATGGCAGCATGTGGCAGAAAAAATGGCTGCCATGAATACAAAATGGATTCCGCGAAATGTTCACAATAGTTGCTAAATACAAGATGTCTTCTGCTAATGCTTAATCTAATCGCTGCTAAACTACAACACTACCTTTTGCTGGATTTTGTCTTGTTGCCGTTAGGACTCTGTGCACTTTACCACTGCCAACCAGTGCTAAAGTGCTTGTGCTCACTCCCCTAAAACATGGTTTGATTAACATACACATGATTGGCATATTTAATTTACATGTTAGTCCCTTGTAGAGTGGTTTACAAAACAAGACTGGAGCAATAGCACTCCTAGAAAGTGCAACAGAAGTCATAATAGTACATCAGATTCTTTAGAGGTTTCTGGATGTGAATCTAACTAATGGCATTATAAAGACTGAGGCCCTCATTATGAACACGGTGGGATTTCCAGCCGTGTTCATGCTGGCGGTCTTAGCACAGACCGCCAGCCCGTTGAGGACCCCACCGGCCCAATAAAGAAAATTCTGCAGGGGCAGTGGGCGGAAACAGAATGCAGGTCCTGGACATTGCCGATGGCTCCACATGCCCTGCACTGCCCATGCCAAGTGCATGGGCAGTGCATGGGCCCCTAGAGGGGCCCTGGTGCATCCTTTCCGCCAGCCTTTCTCTGGCGGGGGAACCCGCCAGGGCAAGGCTGGAGGAACACAGGTTCTTTATCTGGAGGGCAGCACTGATTGCAGTGCTGCCCTGTCCGATAGAGAAATCCACCATCGTCAGGCTGCCTTGAGGCGGTAGCTTGGCGGTGGCGGAGTGCTGCCTGTGGCAGTCCCCCGGTGTTCGTAATATGGCGGGCCAGACCACCATGCCGGTGGCGGTATTTTCCGCCACAGCCGGCATGGGGGGCTGGACCTCCATGTTCATAATGACCCCCTGGGACTCCAGATCAATGTTTAAATCCTCCTGATAAGGTTTACAATCTAAACATACAAATTGAAGCGGACATAACATGTCTTATCAAAGCAGTCTTTTGGACACAATTATCTGATGATCATGACATCATACTAGGGAAAGTAAACTGGCCTCCAGCTGTTATTAGGCAGGCACTCTGGGGGAAGGAAGTCAGAAGGGTAACCTTTTCTCTCATAGTACCTGAGGATATCAGGGAAATATGTGCCAGTGAATGGACTCTGAGACAAGCTCCAGCCTTATACAGAAATCAAGAAGGATGTGATGAACACTGTAGTTCACATGTCATTCCCTTATGCAGTGAACCACAATATCTATACCGTTTAAAGCTAGAAGCAAATCTGGTATAAAAGAAATACTAGATCAGTTGCAGTACCAGGATATAACAGCCCCTTGGCTTTCACCAAAGAACATGCCCCTTTTTCTGTCCCCAAACCAAACAGCTCCTATAACACAGTTTTAGACCATAGGAATTTGAATACCCATGTGCAACCTATGCAACACAAAATGCACATAGTTCAGGTTTAATGGCCAACCTGGTGCAGAAAAAATACAAAACTACCCTGGATATTTTCAATGGGCTTTTCAGTCAAAGCATAGCGCCAGAAAGTATCTCACTGCTTTCAGTTTCGGCAAAGTGCAATTTTCATTCCAACACTTGTCCATGGGCTCTAGGAACAGTCATGAATCATGGAGATCTTATAACCAGATCCTGAGGTATTGTCATGTGTTGATGAAACCGATCTTACTGATAAAGATTTGAATCTACACCTAACCAGGGGAGACAGAGCAGTGACCATGCTAGCATCACATGGTTGCAATATTAATGTATAAAAATCGAAGATTGCCTACCTGACGTGGACCTTCCTGGCATGCAAATTAACCAAAAAAGGAAAGGAAAGGGTATAGCTCAAGACTTCCTTCATAGGTGTGTTACCTTGCAACCTCCCAACACACTGATAAAGTTGCAATCCGTGCTGGTATTTCTTAACTTTGCATGTACTTATTTGTCTCACTTCCCTGAGGGTGTAACCCTTGTATGACCTGATTTCTCCCACATTCTCATTTAAACAATAGATGAACGCATACACTGTTGTCTTACACGCTCTGTAAGCAGACATGCTTGAGACTAAATATTTACAATGTGGGGACAACAAACCCAACCTAGTTATCACAGTCATGGACTGTCACTATGGTTACACCTATGTGACCTACAATGAAGGACAGACAGTACCAAGTCTCACTTGTATTGTCTAGCATAAGCACGTTTTGTTCCCATTAAAAGAATCCTGACGGCTGTGCAAACAGCATCCTTTGGTGCAGGAAAAACATATCATTATTTTTTCACCCATACCAGCACTAGAGACAGCCACAAAAGCAGGCATACCAAATGCTTGTACTTTACACCGGAGATAGGTACAGTGGGCCTTTTCTTTAAGTGCAGTGGATGTAAAGTTTCAGTATGATCTTCTCTTCATACACAAGCTTTTCCCAATCGGAACAGGATGTAGCTTCGACTCCAGCCACTTTACACATTGAGTCTTACCAGAGCGTCCTCTATACAGATGGGAACAAATATTCGTACAACTTGCCCTAAGCAGGAATTAAAGGTGTAGTTAACGAGGGTGAATTTATCCCACAGTGCACCCACACTAAAATCCTAGTTGATAATACTGCACATCATGCAGACGTACACGCCTGCTACTTGGATTACAAAAGGCTGACTCTCAGTTCCCACACTTATTGTGTCTGACTCATCTTTCTTTGTTGCAAGACTACAATGTTGATTTGCAGTATTGGCAGTTGAGTATATAATCAAGGATTCAAAGGAAAAACCTGTAAAGAATAAATAGCTTTGGGTAATGTAGTTGTTTTACAAGACAAGGTTTCATTGGTCCATGTGAGGCACACTTTGGGCCATCAAAGTGATAGCATGCACGCTAAAGGGAATTGTCCAGCTGACTTAGCAGCAAAGGCTGCAATTAAGCGTAGCAGTCATAAACAGATCTCAAACAAAGATCGACACAGATATTTTAACAATCATAAATGCAACCAAGCAAAGTTGGAAATCTCCTGCAAGTTTTTCTCTGAAAATACTCTTGTACGCTTCGTAACAATGCTACAGCCACATTACTTGTGGTCTAATTTACATAGACAGACTAGGAACTATGTTTGGCAGTGTGACAATTGTCAACCGATTAAACCTTCCACTGTAAAAAGACCCTTGCAGACTCCTGTGATGATTTCAAATATTGTCAGAGTCACCAGATCCTCTGGGTCTGTGCACGTTCCCAACACGTCCACCACTGAACAGCTCCAAGACTCTGATAGATAAATCACAGTAAACACCATAAAAGGATTGTGCACCATGAATAACACAATATGGATTCAGGAAACAAATCACATAACTTGTCAACTTGAATATTACATAATAAATATCTTAGAATAGTGGCATACAATAAACAACATGAAATAAACTCGAGGAGAGAATCGTGCGTCTTGCCAATTCGAGTGTCACCATGTAAAATACCAAGAAATGGTAGCACGCAATGAATATCAAAGTCAAATCATCATTAATCGAATCACGCGTCTTGCCGATTCGTAAAACACAATGTAAATATCAAGAAATAACAGCTCCCAATAAATAACAAGTTCAAAGTACAATGAAACGAATTGCGCTTCTTTTGCCGATTCTTAAGCCACCATTTAAATGTCAAGAAATGATTGCTCGCAATGAACAACAAAGTTAAGTCCTCATGAAACGAGTTGCGCGTCTTGCCAATCCGTAAAACATCATGTAAATGTCAAGAAATAGTAGCGCGCAATGGACAACAATGTTTAAACACCATAAAACGAATTGCGCGTCTTGCCGATTCTTAAGCCACCGTGCCAATGTCAAGAAATGGTAGCACGCAATGAATAACAAAGTCAAACCTTTATGAAACAAATCGCGCGTCTTGCCTATTTGTAAACTACCATATAAATGTCAAGAAATGGTAGCGCGCAAGTAATCTGTTACTCATTTAAGAATTAAACCAAGAATATGAAAATTCTCAATAACGGTGTCCGAACAGTCCAACCACTGTCTTACCGCCTGGAACAATGATCACCAATGAAGGATGAAGGGCAGAAGACTGGAAGATCCAAATAGGCCGCCGGGACAGGAGCTCAGGAAGAAGCTGATGCTCTGCACCAGGACCTCTGAATAGTGACCACTGGGAGTTGGGCTGGCTCTCTTTTATAGAATCTTGGCCCTGCCCAGAACCACGCCCAGGCATGTTGCAGGGAAAGTCTCTCGAAGGCCCTGGAAAGGGGCCACACCCTAACACACTCTGAAAACCTTCAGCAATACATTGCAAAGGAACAGTATTTGTAAGCATATTAAAAATAAGTTTTCAGGATTGAACTCTGCAATGCAAAAGGTTAAGCCACAACATATCAGCACAATGCATAAATTACGTTGTTTTGAGAGTGCTGGGGTTTTGCATTTTTGTCGCCAATAGAGCGCGTACTGCCCTGGTGTTGACAAATATCTCTTCTGGGTGATTTACTTGGACCATATTGGTCCAATCGATTTAGCTAACTGATACAAACACATATTGGTAGCGACTGAGTCATGTTCTTGATTACTATTGTTTTGGCCACAGATAAATGTAAGCACTTCAGTAATAGTAAAAAATTTGCAGTGCCTAGTGCAAATGGGGGCATTTCATTCAGATAATGGTCCTGTGTTCACCTTTAAGTTTTACAGGGATTCAATGTCTATTCTGGGAGTCTGCAATTCAGCAACCTGTTCAAAGCTGACTCTTACAGCTCTGTGACTCTTGCCAATGGCCTGATTAAACAAGCTTTGACTGCTAGGGTGGTAAGTTCAGGTCTTAGTTGGTACCATAACTTGTCTGGAGTTCAGAGAGCACTAAATATCTTGCCTCGACATGTACTGGGAGGAGGCACTCTATATGAGGTTCTCTTCGGAATTCCTATGTATGTGTCTGGCTTATATAATTCTGGAAAAGTGGCGGATGACGATAAATTTGACTTGGAGAAATGTTTTCATGTTTTACAGAGTATCCAAGAAGTCAGAGACATGTTGTAGAACAAAAACCACTCTGACTCCACCACCTGTGGAGCACTGGTAGTTACTGCAGCTGACAGGTGGGTTCCCAGGGTTGGGACCTAGTTTGGGGAAAAAACCTGGGACAAACACGCGTTTGAACCATCTTATAGACCAGCTGTCACAGTTCTTGGGGGAAAAAGATAACCAAACTGTTATTCTGCCTCCTCTGTCAGGCTCAAGGAGAAACTGGTATGTGTCTATAGACTGCGTTGAAATGCATTATGTGGCCAGACATGACCTCTGCAGACATCAAGAAGGATTCAGAGTAGTGCCTTCCAACCTCTCACTAACCTAAACACTAAACCCCTTGAACAAAGCAGTAACATTTCTAGCTCAAGGTTCCCAGCGGGGATATTTGAGCTTAACATTCTACGCAGAACATTGAAGCAAGAGACACAGGTGATGCTGTCAATATGACAGTGGCTACTGTCCAATGCAATTCCATGGTTTACTATGAAACTTCACCTGATGCTACCTCATTTGAACTGGTACGTTTTTGAGAGCCTCAAGAGACAAACAATATTGAAAATGACCTTGGATAATTCACATGAGAACCCCTTCTACAGCCAGTCATCACCAGAAACTGCTTCCTGCTTGTCAGTGGTTTCAGGACAAGTATTTGAAACCCCAGCGGTCATTTTGGGAACTTTTCCTTTCATCATATGATTGGCAACAATACGTGTCCTTCTACTGCTACTTAATGGAAATGTCAACCCAGCAAGAACAACTGCAGCACCTGCCGCTCATAAACTGCTACCACACTCCTCATCACACAGAGCCCATTGCAATAGCCTTATGTGATAAACGTTTCAATGAATGATGATATAATACCCAGTTCTATTTCAGATGATTGGGACACTGAGGGGGTGATTCTGACTATGGCGGACGGCGGAGGCCGTCCGCCATAGTCCCGCCGCCAAATGACCGCACCGCGGTCAAAAGACCGCGGCGGCCATTCACACATTTCCTCTGGGCCGGCAGGCGCTCTCCAAAAGAGCACCCGCCGGCCCAGAGGAAATGCCCCTGCAACGAGGACGCCAGCTCAGAATTGAGCCGGCGTAGTTGCAGGGGTGCGACGGGTGCAGTTGCACCCGTCGCGTATTTCAGTGTCTGCAAAGCAGACACTGAAATACTTTGCGGGGCCCTCTTACGGGGGCCCCTGCAGTGCCCATGCCACTGGCATGGGCACTGCAGGGGCCCCCAGGGGCCCCGCGGCACCCCCTACCGCCATCCTGTTCATGGCGGGTTTCCCGCCATGAACAGGATGGCGGTAGGGGGTGTCTGAATCCTCATGGCGGCGGAGCGCGCTCCGCCGCCATGGAGGATTCCCCCGAGCAGCGGAAAGTCGGCGGGAGACCGCCGACTTTCCGCTTCTGACCGCGGCTGAACCGCCGCGGTCAGAATGCTCGTGGGAGCACCAACAGCCTGTTGGCGGTGCTCCCGTGCTCGGTGGCCCTGGCGGCCGGTGGCCGCCAGGGTCAGAATGACCCCCTGAGACTGTAAAAGGATGATGTAGGATTTACAGGTATATATAAATATTATTTTTTGATTTCAGCAAATTACAAAGAAATGTGTTTGCGAGAAATTCAGTTACACAGAATGGGAATATTGTGAGGCTCCACCTCCTGAGAGCCATTCAAATTTCTTCAAGACATTCCCTTACTTCCAGAGTGCTGATGTATCACATCCTTCAGCTTTTTATTTCATACATGAAGCCACAGCAGTTTCCAAAACGTCTAATCGCTACCAACAAGATAATTTACTTTACTGAGCTTAGTCAAAACCTTCCTATTCAAGAATCTAAGTATTGGAAAGGAAACGGTGATGAGAAAAGCATTTGAGGAACCAACGTTTGGCAGATCCAAGGCAAACAAGTCTCACTTATGTCAAGCCTGTATAATACCAAAAGAAATGATCTTTCTAAACAAAACTATCCAGCAGACTACTTGCCTGGGGTTCGGAAGAATGAAGTACTTAAAAGAAAACTTCCTATTCCAAAATTCTATTTCAATAATTAGCAATTCCAAGTCAATATGTCTGAATCAGACATAAATGAAATGATACAGAATGGAACTTATAATTCAACCAAATTTCCTGTTGAAGGTTTAGCCTTATTCTTGTATAATTCTGATGCCTGCATGCAGAATTTCCTTTTTCTATCACTCCTAGACCTAAAATTAATCAACCTGACACACATTACAAAACAAAAACACCTGTAGTAGTTACCACATAGGGTGTAGGTGAGCTATGCCAACAATGGTTGGAACACTCTAGTCTTTCAGCTTTCAGTTTTCAACAAACACTCTTTCGCAGTTAATGAAACAATGGATTTTTCGGACTTGTTTTTAGGACTGCGTGCTAAAGAAATAAAAGATTTCTTGTCACAGGAATATATGCCATCTATAATGAATTAAACACATATTCAGAGAAAGAAGCTGCAGAACGAAGTAGGCAAATAGATCAAGAAAATATGCAAACTGTTTTTAAAGTTATCGACAATGGAATGCACATGCTTTCTAAATGAGTACACTCATTAAATCACATTTTATCCTCAGCCTTAGACCTACGGAAGGGAGACTAGAATTTACTACAACATTGCCAGACTCAGTTAGGAGCAGATATACAACTACCTTGGACATCACAAACACTCAGATCAGGTTTTGAGCCTTGGCAGCTTCTCAACGAAACACAAAAAACAATGGCTAAAAAGGAATCCACATACAGTCTATTAAGTACAGCATATGCTGAAGATGCGCCATTCACAGTCAGTGACACTCCACCTACTACCCATTTAATGCATGGTATTATTTTATGACCCATTAAAATTTTTCATTTTCATGACTATCAAAAATATAAATCTAGAGGCTGGTATGAAACTATGCACAATTCACAAAGCTTTATTCATGGAAGTTTTCTTCGAGCCACATCGGCTTAAATTAAAATGAAGATGACCCTGTGTAAATTAATACATCAAATTTCAGAAATTACCTTAGACATTCCCTTCTGTGTGACACCATATCATTGCAAGGAATGTGAAGTGCTTTGATGCTATGGTTAGGTTGTGTTTTATCTGTCACCCCAGCGCATCCATTCCCACACATCATGAACTTTTGAATAACAGTTCTCTGTTTTTAACAAATGTTACTTGCTGTGGGTTGGAACTTCGCGAGCCATACCTGATAAAGGTTTCAGAAACAATGCAGTGTTGTGGAAGAATATTAAATTCTTTGCCTCGAAATAGCATTAGGAACATCCCTTTCCCTAGTGTAAGTATGAAATCTATGCATTTTGACAATTTAAACAAATTTTCTGTTCTATTATAAAAAGTCCTTCAGAGGTTGAAGTTATTAATGTGCAGACAGCGAGAACTGCTTCACATTTTGCAGATATTGTAGAAACAATATTTATATTCATCTATGATAATTAGTGTTGTACATCTTTTTAAGAACATTAGATCTTGTCTTCTTACTGGATTTAAAGCAGTATTTGGACTAATTCAGTAATGTTTTCATTCTCTGTTCTCCAGACTTTTTGGAGTATTTCCAAATATCATACTGCTAATCGGCAGTGGTATTTTCATCTTTCTCCTCTTCCAAAAAGGAACTCAACAATATGGAGTGCACGTATCCAGTTGAACAAAGCTGCAGAGAGACTTTAGCATGCTACATGGGAGATGCTTGGCTATCTGCCCTCAGTGAGCATTGGATGCTCATCTTTCGTTATCTGGACACTCTGCAGCATAACTGTCCAACTGAAGTCATCTTGGACTTACATCTGGAACAGCCTCTTGTGGATTATCTTGATATGGAAATGATTATTCAACCTCTACATGGTCACCAGAAACAATGCAGAGCAATGAGTCTGTCCCTTCTACCGGATGCCTCCTATGACAGAGCAATATTACCAGTGGCACTTTTCGACGCAGCTCTTGATGATTGGTTTGAATCTGTGTTGTCTTTTGAGCCCCCCGGAGAGGAGAAGCAATTACAATTGAGTGTCTCAGCTGAGCAAGGAATTGCTGGTCCCTCAAATACATACACTTAACTATGAACATGCTCTGTATGGATTCCTCAAAGATCACACGTATGATGCATATGCACCTGGCAATGTCGACTTATTATCAGATGAGGAATGGAGTAAGTCAACCAACCGACAAACAATATTTTTTCACCATATATACTGCAAAAGCCCATGTCAACTATACCTTTAAATAAATAAAAAGACTCTTGTATTGTTGCTTTTTAATTTTTAACACAGATATTCGTGCTTCTCTGTACTTATCTATCATTTTTGCCTTTTATATCTATGATGTATTGATTGCCTTCTTTTAATGCGTCATCTATATGTTTGATGTTGAATGCTTCCTATTATTTCTTACACACATAGTTTGATTAAGTTTATGTTTTGCATGTTTACGATGGCAACGGTACTGGCCAAGTTTCAGGAGACCCAGCGGCTGCAGGTGGAACAGTATTTGGGGTTCAGGGAGGAACTCAAATCCATCAATTCCACCCTGGGCACCATCGTAGGGGTGCTGAAGGAAGTCCTCAACACCAGGAGGGACACTGTGGTACAACAAGGGACCCTTGACACTAGCCTGGATGATGAACTGCCCACCACCTCCGCCGGTGCTATTGGACAGGAGGCACCGCCACAGGACCACCACACCAGCACCCCACCCCATGCAGATGGAGAACCACCACGCAAACGGTCCCTGAGATCCTGGACAAAGACAGAGAATGATGCCAAGACCCCCTGCCAAGAAATGAGACCACTCTGATTGTCATCATTTTGTTCCACCTTGTCACCCTGTCCATCCTCAAACTGCCCCAGCTCCACTTCTTATGCCCCTTTGGACAATGTACCTGTGAGACTAATAGACTGGACTCTGCCATGGACATTCCTCCACCATCACCCCTCACCATTTTACAACCCCCTCCAATATTGAGCACTAAAATAAACACCCTTAAAGCACAAAACTATCTGGAGTCTCTCTGTGATTTCGAATTAGTGTATTAGCAATTACAGTGACAAAATGCTCTTTCAAATGTAATGTCAACATACCTATGTCACACAGCTCCAGTCCATACGGAAACAAAGCAGATGTCAGACAGTGGGACCCACATCTGTGAAATGGTAAGGGAAAGTGACAACTCAGTGACCATACACTGGGTGAAAAGGACAGACAGTAGAGAGGTAGTAGTGTTAAAGTACATGTAGCAGGCAGGTTTGTGTTCTTATCTGTGTCTCATTGGAAGTATTGCAGGATCACCAAGTTCCTGTTGTCAATGTCCTCTTCTTCTGCTTCCTTGTCTTCACTGTCCACAGGCTCCACAGCTGCCACAACACCTCCATCTGGACCATCCTCCTGCAGAAAAGGCACTTGTCGTCGCAAAGCCAAGTTGTGAAGCATACAGCAGGCCACGATGATCTGGCACACCTTTTTTGGTGAATAGAATAGGGAACCACCTATCATATGTAGGCACCGGAACCTGGACTTCAGGAGGCCGAAGGTCTGCTCTATAATCCTCCTAGTTCGCCCATGGGCCTCATTGTAGCGTTCCTCTGCCCTTGTCCTGGGATTCCTCACTGGGGTCAGTAGCCATGACAGGTTGGGGTAACCAGAGTCACCTGCAAATGGCGAGGGACAACTGTTAGACACACAAACTAACTCTTAGGGATATCCCCAGACCCAGACAACTATTCCCACTGATTTGGTTCCAGGTGCTCACCTAATAGCCACACACGGTGCCTCTGGATTTTCCCCATCACATAAGGGATGCTGCTATTCCGCAGGATGTAAGCGTCATGCACTGAGCCAGGGAATTTGGCATTAACATGGGAGATGTACTGGTCTGCCAAACACACCATCTGCACATTCATCGAATGGTAACTCTTCCGGTTTCTGTACACCTGTTCACTCCTGCGGGAGGGACCAAGGCCACATGGGTCCCATCAATGGCACCTATGATGTTGGGGATATGTCCCAGGGGATAGAAATCACCTTTCACTGTATGCAAATCCTCCACCTGAGGGAAAACGATGTAGCTCCGCATGTGTTTCAGCAGGGCAGACAACACTCTGGACAACACGTTGCAAAACATAGGCTGGGACATCCCTGATGCTATGGCCACTGTTGTTTGAAATGACCCACTTGCAAGGAAATGGAGTACTGACAGCACCTGCACTTGAGGGGGATTCCTGTGGGATGGCGTATGGCTGACATCAGGTCTGGCTCCAACTGGGCACACAGTTCCAGGATTGTGGCACGATCAAGCCTGTAGGTGATGATCACATGTCTTTGCTCCATTGTCAACAGGTCCACCAGCGGTCTGTACACCGGAGGATGCCGCCATCTCCTCACATGCCCCAGCGGACGGTGCCTATGGAGGAGAACACCCAGCACAGAGTCAACCAACTCTGAGGTACGCACACAGAAATTTGCCTGTATGAGTGTTGAGCCAAGGCCTAGGTATGTGTGACGCAGTAAAAAATAAAGCCATGTGGGCCCCTGAAATGGCGGCTGCCTGACCTGTAAAGTGGGACAACGGGATATGAGGTAACTGCGCTGGCGTTGTACACCGTCGCCGTAGGCGGTCGAAGACCATGGCGCAATTCTGCATTGGTTATCATTGGACCCTCTGGGTCCCAGGAGCCAATGACGATGTACGCCGGCGGTGACGGTACGCACCGCCGCAGACGTGACCGCCATTTTCTATCTGTTCAATCACTCGATACCTGACCTTCGACAGGAGAGGACCTACACTGCAAGTGCTGCTGTGACCTCAGTCTGGAAGAGACAATGGCTCGTACGTCTGGGGAAAGGGCCCCTACGTTTACTTCGGAGGAGTTGGAGAAGTTAGTGGATGGGGTCCTCCCCCAGTACACGCTACTCTACGGTCCTCCAGACAAGCAGGTAAGTACACTGGGAGCATTCTGTATGGGCAATGCCTGTGTGGAGTGGGGTGGATGAAAGATAGGGGGCATGCATGAAATGACGGTGAGTGCATGTGCCACATGGTAAGGGTAGGGATGTGGGCCAATGACTGTGACGGTGCAGTTGGTAATACCTTCTCTTTTTCCCCTGTACAATTCCTGTAGGTCAGCGCCCACCAGAAGAAGGATATTTGGCGTGCCATAGCCAAGGATGCCCGGACTCTGGGGGTCTGCCACAGACGGAGCACCCACTGCCGGAAAAGATGGGAGGACATTCGCCGCTGGAGCAAAAAGACGGCGGAGGCTCAGCTGGGGATGGCCTCCCAACGTGGGAGGGGTGCCCGTCGCACGATGACCCCCTGATGTTCAGGATCCTGGTGTTGGCATACCCGGAGTTGGATGGGCGCTTGAGGGCAGCACAGCAGCAACAAGGGGGTGAGTACACTCTCATTCAGCTGATTCAGCGCGCATTATAGGTGTCTGGGTGGGTGAGATGGGCTGTGGGTTTCCCTAGGCCAGGGCGAGTTTGCTAGTGAAGTCCCCTTTTTCAGGCAGACCCTATTTCACCCCACCCCACCTGGGTACAGTGCCAACTACACCTAGTCAGGCTCCTGTGACATCCATGTGTGCAGAAATCGGCCATAGCCTTGTAAGCCATGTCCCAGGGATTGAATAGTGGACCCCAAGTGTGCGGCGTAGTGCAGGGGGCTTCTGTGTCTGTCGTGTCCGCCAACAGAAGCTATATTGCATGCACTCAACATGCCTTTCTTCTGTCTTCCCCTCCCCCTTTTTGTGGTCTCCCTGTACTTGTGTGCATTAGCATCATCAGGCGGAGGAGCAGTGGCACCGGAGCAGGAGGGAGCTGCATCCCACATGGCCCTGGAGGGCGAGACTACGGACTCCGAATTCACCAGTGGGACGGAGAGCTAGGGGAGCTCCACGGCAGGGACAGGAGCTGACACCAGCGATATGGACTCCTCCTATGACAGGAGCTCCCTTGTGGTGGCCGGCCCATCTGTGCCCCCCGCATCTACAGGTACAGCCGCCACCCCCCCTCCAGCACTGCCCTCCCATCAGCCCCTCAGCCTTTGCACCGTGCCCGCTCACCCAGGAGGGTGGGCATCACCTTCGCCCCAGCACCTCAGGCCCTGCCCCTGTCACCCCTGCTGCCCTCAGTGGACAGGCCATTGAACTCCTCAGGTCCCTCACTGTTGGGCAGTCTACCATTTTGAATGCCATCCAGGGTGTAGAGAGGCAGTTGCAACAAACCAATGCATTCCTGGAGGGCACTCATTCTGGTCAGGCAGCCCTTCAGCAAGCTTTTCAGACTCTGGCCTCAGCACTGATGGCAGCCATTGTCCCTGTCTCTAGCCTACCCCCTACGACTTCCTCCACCCAGACCCACACCCCTGTACCTCAGCCTATCCCAAGCACACCACCAGACCAGCATGCACACACCTCAACACACAAGGGAAGCTCAGGCAAACATAAGCACCACTCATCCCACAGGCACTCACGCAAGCATCAGACACATGCAGACATACCAACATCCACTGCCTCCACTGTGTCCCCCTCCTCCTCGTCTCCCTCCTCCCTCCCAGTCTTTTCTCCACTCACACCTGCATGCACTACTTCTTCAGCCACTACGTCCCTCACCAGCACACCCACCACCACACCCCACTCATGTGCAGTCACCACCCCCACTACCATTCACACATCCCCTGTGTCCTCTCCCAGTGTGTCTGTGAGCCCACCCCCCAAGGTACACAAACGCAGCCACACGCCCACCCAACAGCCATCCACCTCACGACAGCCTCCAGCCCATGCACCTTCACCCAAAGTCACCAAACGTACACCTCCTACGACCACTACCTCTTCCTCCACTCCCAAACCCCCTCCATCTACCCGTCCCAGTGTTCCTAAGAAACTTTTCCTGTCCACCCTTGACCTCTTTCCCTCACCACCCCCACCCCGTCAGTCTCCTAGGGCCCGACTCTCCAGGTCCCAACCTAGCACCTCAGCCACAACATCAGCAGGACCAGTTTTGCCAGTAGTCACCGGATTCTGTAGTGCACCAGGCAGCAGGGCAGCCAGTGTGGCAAGGAGCCACAGCACGGACAGTCCCCCACCTGTCAAGCATCAAAAGTTGGCCAGTGCCCGGCGGGAGAGGGGGAAGACACCAGCCACCAAAGCCGGGGGGGGGCACAAGAAAACCGGCAAGTCTGGGAAGATCGGCACGGCGGAGAAGACCGCCATCAGCCCCGCTGCCCAGGAGGCGACCGCCAGCATCCCCACTGCCCCAGACAGGATCGCCAGCAGCAGCCCCGCTGTCCAGGAGGCGACCGCCAGCAGCCCGGCTGCCCCAGAGAGGACCGCCAGCAGCAGACCTGCAGCCCAGGAGGCGACCGTCAGCAATCCCACTGCCAAAGACACCGCCGCCACGAGCTCCGCTGGCAAGGACACCACCGCCACAAACACCGCTGTCAAGGACACCGCCGCCACAAGCACCGCTGCCAAGGACACCGCCGCCACAAGCACCGTAGGACCATGAGCGCCAAAAGCCCTAATGCTACTGAGGCCGGCACGAGCAGGATGAAGCACTCTGGGCACAAAGCCCCTTCCAGAACCAGTGGAGACTGTTATCCACTACCTCAGTCCTTGGCAGGATGAAGCACTCTGGGCACAAAGCCCCCTCCAGAACAAGTGGAGACTGTTATCCACTACCTCTGTCCTTGGCAGGATGAAGCACTCTGGGCACAAAGCCCCCTCCAGAACCAGTGGAGAAAAGCATCCACTACCTCAGTCCTTGGCAGGATGAAGCACTCTGGGCACAAAGCCCCCTCCAGAACCAGTGGAGACTGTTATCCACTACCTCAGTCCTTGGCAGGATGAAGCACTCTGGGCACAAAGCCCCCTCCAGAACCAGTGGAGAAAAGCATCCACTACCTCAGTCCTTGGCAGGATGAAGCACTCTGGGCACAAAGCCCCCTCCAGAACCATTGGAGACTGTTATCCACTTGAGAGACTGTGGCTTTGCACTCCCCAGGATTGAACAGTGGGCAAACCACCCACTGTAGAGACTTGAGAGACTGTGGCTTTGCACTCCCCAGGACTGAACAGTGGGCAAACCACCCGCTGTAGAAACTTGTGAGACTGTGGCTTTGCACTCCCCAGGAGTGAACAGTGGGCAAAACCACCCACTGTAGAGACTTGTGAGACTGTGGCTTTGTACTCCCCAGGACTAAACAGTGGGCAAACCATCCACTGCAGAGGCTAGAGAGACTGTGGCTTTGCACTCCCCAGGATATAGCAGTGGGCAACCCACCCACTGTAGAGACTTAAGAGACTGTAGCTTTGCACTCCCCAGGATTGAACAGTGGGCATTGGGCCCCCTCGTGGATTTTGCGTCGTGCAGTCAACCGGCTGAGGTGCCCCCACCTTCCCTTCCCCCTGAGGTGCCTGTTTTGTTTCTATCTGATGCACCTGCAGTGTTCTCTCTGTCTTGTTCGGGTATCTTGTGTGGGCCTCACCCATGCCTTTTCGGCCCAGTGATCCACGGACTATGATGGTGGAATACCTTGGACTTGTGTTCTTGGTGTATGTAATTGTATAAAGTATAAATGTATATATTTGTAAATATTTTCGAATCATGTTTTTGAATATATCACAATAATTCGACTCATTTCCTTTAGTCCTTGCATTCTTCCAGGTGGGGTTGGGGGGCATAAATGTGATGTATCATGATGTATTGGTGTGTGTGTTGTCGTGGGTGAGGGTGGGGGTGGGGGTGTTGCGTATTGCGTGTGTGTGTCACAGTTTTTTCCCTCCCCCCTCCCCTGTGTCGTAGGTGCAGTACTCACCGTGGTCTTCGCCGCTGGCGTTCGTGTTCGTGGAAGAGGAGCAGGAAGATAAAGGCTGGAAAAATCTGGAGCTCTGGTTCCATGGCGTCCTGGTTCCTCGTGGGGCGTGAAGAGGTGAGCGTTTTCCCTTCGAAGTCCTGTTTCCGCCGTGTTTTTGTTTGCGGTGAATCCACCCCGGAAAAGGTAGCGGATTGGTGGGTTGTAATTCTGTGGGCGGTGTATTGTCCTCTGCCTGTCTGTTGGCCGTGACCGCCAAGCTGTTTGTTTGTACCGCCGTGGCGGTCGGAGTGTTAAAGTGGCTGTCTATGTTGGCGGTTTCACCGCCAGCCTGTTGACGGTCTTACCGCCGCTTTAACACCGACCACCAGGGTTGTAATGACCACCATATTGTCTTACAACCAAAATAATGTAGTCTGACTTGATGTCCTCTTACCTAATATATTTACAAGTAAAGGTCTGGGACGCACCCCTTGATGCACATCATCTATGTCAGACATTCCTAAAATTATGTCAGAAATTCCAATTTCTAATAATATTTAGTATATAAGTACTACTAACTGACCACTTTTCAGGAGAGGTCCTTTGTCCAGATTATTGCCTGAGAGTCTGCCAGAAATGGTCTCACCTACTGCCAGCACACTTCGCACTTCACAGATGCTGCATCTCGCCTGAAGCTGATAAGGCTGAGTCCCAGAGAAAGACAAACTGACTGCTACCACAGCGTGTGTTTGCCCTTCACAGGGAACGCAGTCTTCATGCCTCTGCTGATAAAGACAGCATTGCTGTCAAAAAGGTATGTAGTGAGGCTCTTGTCCCTAAGAAGCTCCAGACTGCAAGTTGCTCAGCCTTCCAGGCTCCCTTAGTGTAGCACATAGAAATAGGCATTAGGGAGTTAAGATTACATTTTAAAACATTCTAGCAATGTTCATTTTATTCTTGTTATTTATAACATGCATTTGTGCTGTTTTTATAATATTCTGTGTAGGTTTGGAAGAACTGAGAAACAAATTATTCCTGTAGTAATAAATACTTTTTATTTAAAAATATTAATTCTTCTTAGTACAGTGTGTGTGTGTGAGAGTGTGATACCATGAATAATATATAAGGTTTTTTGCTGTAACATGTTGCACCTAATCCCTTTAGGGGATTGTTAGTAATCCAAAAGCTCTTTCTCAATTACATAGGGCCTGATTTAGATCCTTGCGGATGGGTTACTCTTTAACAACAGTGACAGATAACCCGCCAGCCAAAATATAAATTCCATTATATCCAATGGGAGTTATAATTCGGCAGACAGGTTATTTATCACCGTTGTGACGGAGTAACCCATCTGCCAAGATCTAACTCAGGCCCATATACTTTTGCAAGGCTACAGTATCCTGTCTTTCACAATAATCACTGGTGCATGGAACCAAGTTCACCTGTGTCATCCGTGGGTGGGAAAGCACGCCTTGTAGAGTTACATTAAAAGTTGGAACTTATGCAACACGCCAGCTGTCAGAAATACCATGTGGCCCAAATACTTAATTTGTTTTCTCTGAAACACACATTTGCTTCTTATTTAAGTTAATCTTTTGTCCTTTAAAATAGTCACTGCTCTTGCCAAAGCTACGTTACGTTCCACACAGCCAAATACTGAGATACTGTTCTGGAGGGCATTTATGTATTTTATTTTCCCAGACAACTCGTGCATTAGTTGATGGAAGATGGATGCCGCTGGGGCAAGCTCATACAGTATACTTTTGAGACAGAATGCCACTTCAGGAGTTATAAAGGCCTAACAAGCTGATGCTATACACTCTTTAAATCTAACGCACTAAACACCAGAGCACCATCGTGGATACATACTCATTAACTATGAGTAATGGCTCACAACCTACCCAAATGTTCCTATTTACAATACGTAGATCAAAGCAAAGTCTCAGTCCCCTACTTTTTTTCTGGGTACTTCTAAAGAGCAAAGATATAACGGTGACTTAATGGACTCAATTACTCTACAAGCAAAAAAAATTCAAATACTTCACACACTTCCTGTATCACTCAGGAAGGTAAAATATGCACTTTATGCTGGACTAGTACAGCATCATGTTTCATTTTTATCATGTGGAAAAACCCTTAAAGATTGCCCATTTGAACACTAAATACCTCCTTGTCTCTCTCAAGAATGATGGTGGAATTCTCCAACTCAACTAGTGACAACTGTGAATTGGTGCACGGATCAAAGCTTAGTATTGTCTACCTATTACGTTTTCACCATCTTCCACTGCAAAAAACGTTCCGTATGTGTGAATATTTCCATTATGGACCAGGTCTGATGTCATTCTCCTTTAGTTTGATATTTGACCAGTATTTGTAAGTTCCCGCTCTTTCAATGACTGTAATGGGAGATCTGAAATCTATCATGTACTCTACGGGTCTCATTACAACAATGGCGGTCCTCAGACCACCAGAGTAGCAGTGGTGGTCTGACTGCCACATTATGACTCTGGCGGTTGTGCCATGGTCGGACTGCCAGCACTGCCAGTTTGACCTGCCCTGGGGATTATGACCCCACTCTCTGCCAGCTTTTACATGGCGGTACTAATGCCATGTAAAGTCTGGTGGATATGGGGTCAAGGGGGCCATATGGGGGCCCATGCACTTGGCCTGGGCAGTTTAGGGGCCCCAAAGGCCAACCCCATTGCATTGTTCACTGTCAGCGAACAGCGCAACGGGTGCTAGTGCACCCTACTCACAGCAGCATTGCCCCGGCTCAATTATAAGCCGACGTCTATGTTGGGGGCTGCTTCCTGCTGGGCCAGCGGTAAACTCCTAATAGGGCCTGCAGGAAGGCGGCTGCACTGGCGGCAACCTGACCATGAGAGTTTGGCAGACGGCCTTTTCCATCCGCCTAACTCGTAATGGCCCCCTATGTTCCTAGAC
This sequence comes from Pleurodeles waltl, assembly GCF_031143425.1. NCBI lineage: Eukaryota > Metazoa > Chordata > Amphibia > Caudata > Salamandridae > Pleurodeles > Pleurodeles waltl. The sequence continues at coordinate 1,559,769,282 of NC_090444.1, read as the reverse complement.
TGTATTTTTGGCATACACATAGATTTATAACTACTCCTGCTTTTCACCATGAATTCCTCTAAATTTTCCTTGACCTCACCTAAATCGTTAATCACACGACTCTCTCGCCATGCTTCTTTCTGCACATGCTCACAAATACCCTTTGCTGCACTGTATTCCTTGCAGAATGTTAGACAAGATTTCACTTTTACTTTCTGGTGATTGCAGTACCAGAACGTGCAGCACAGAATCTTTGAACACATGCCTTTACTGTTATGTCTAAGTTTATCCCTATTCTTTCTAACTCCATAGTAACTCTTTTTGTCAATAGTTAACGTATTAACTGATGTCGAATAATGTGGCGCCTCATAATTCTCTTGGTTGAGGGCTCTAGTAGACTCCAACGATTTTTAAAACGCTTTACCTATAGCAATAGTTTGAGTTAGTGTAGGATTTCTACAGGCTCAAAGCCTTTCCTGCACTCTATTTATGCAGTAATGGCAAACTACTTTGTCACTAATAATCTTGTCTACAACGTTTTTTTACTGGTAATTAGGAGAAAGCATATGCAACACTGCTACATATTGCTCTGTAGATGTTGTACTTGTTGGTAGTGAGCTAAGAACTTTCCTCTATCCACAATAATGCTCTGCAGAGTAACAGTGACTATCCGAATAAATAACAGTCTCTTGGTCAATGTCTAATAGTACGCTGACCTCCTGGTCAGCGTCTGTTGCCCTCCCCAGCTCCTCCTGCTGCTGCTGCATTTGCCTTGGGAACAAACTGAGAGCGTGTCTGACTCTCAGTTTGATGCCCTCCTCCACCCGCAGGCTCCTGCCTGTGCCTCATCCCTGGTGGCCTAGTGGCCATCTGCAAGAAAGTATCTTCTGTCTCGCCTTACACCGGCTTGTTTACTTCTGCGTTTTACCTCTGTTTTTACATTGTTTTATTTTTTATTTTTCTGTCTCTTCTTATTTTTCTGTCTCTTCTGGTACACTCTCCCCGCGCTGCTGCTACCCCGCTCACAAAGCACTTTTACTGGCCTCCCACCTGACTGGACCCTCTCTCCCTCCCCTTCTTAATGGCGGCTGCAGCTCCGTAAGAGGGCAACTCCACTGACCTCCTGGTCAGCCTCCGCTGCCCTTCTTAGCGTCTGTTGCCCTACCCAGCTCCTGCTGCTGCTGCTGCCTTGTGAATGAACTGATAGCCTGCCTGACTCATTTCGAGGCCCTCCTACACCCGCAGGCTCCTGCCTGCGCCTCATTCCTGGTGGCCTAGTGGCCATCTGCAAGTAAGTCTCTTCTGTTTCTCCCTGTCTCTCCTTACTCCTGCTTTTTTACTTCTGCCTTTTACCTCTGTTTTTACATGGTTTTGTTTTTTTTCTTTTTCTGTCTCTTCTCTATTTTTCTGTCCCTTCTGTTACCCTCTCCCCCTCCACTGCTGCTGCCCCTGTGGCCCCACCCCCTCCCCAGTGAAGCGCTTTTCCCACCCTCCCGGCTCCTAGCTGACCAGACCCCCCGCCTCCATCCCCTTCTTAATGGCGGCTGCAGAGCAGCCGTGCCATTGGTGCACAAAAGGCAAGCCCATCTGTGCCAGCCCCTGCTTGACTGCGTCCGGTACCACGGACTCTGGTTCTCGCCCTGTCCACCGGATTGACACCAGCACTCTGCGTGCCCTCAACCCTGGAAGATCCTCAGTCTGCCACCAAGCCAACCCCAGGAACACCCATTGACTTTTTCCTTGCCGCACCTGCTCCAACACCCTCCAAGGACCACTCCGTGTTCCCGCATCAAGCACGGACAGCCACCTCAAGTGCATACTCAACACACGCTCCTTCGTTAAACACGCAGTAGAAGTCTGGGCCTCCTCGACTCAACAGCCCTGGACCTCACCTTCTTCACGAAGACCTGGATCACCCCAACCACTGGCCCAGACATCGCCACAGCCATTCCGGACAACTACAAAATCATCCTCAAGGACACAGCCAACAGGCCTGGAGGAGACATTGCCATAATCTACAAGAACAACCTGCGCCTGACTAACAGCACAGAGTCACGGTCTCAGTCAACGCACAAGCACCTACACCTCCAGATCCAGACCAACCTAAACACCTCCCCACATGTTAGCCTCATCTACAGGCCACCCAGACCCTGACCCTGACCCCAATTCTGCAAAGACATTGCCGACCTCGTTGCCCCTCAAGCACTCACCTCGTCTGACTACATCCTCCTCGGTGACCTCAACTTCCACCTTGATACCCTCAATGACCCCAAAACCTCTAACCTCCTAGACAACCTTACAACTCTCTGCCCATAACAACTTGTCAAAGTCCCCACCCATAGAGCCGGACACATTCTCGACCTTGTCTTCTCAGCAGGGGACAACATCACCATCTCTCACACCTCCGATCACAATTGGGCCGACCACAAGTGCATCCACTTTACCTACACAAAAAAAACGCACACCACTACACCCCCGTCCCTGGCAGATGCTGGGGCAAAGTCACAGAAGCACAGCTCACCAACGCTCTCAACCACTCCCTCCCACCAGATGCAACAGATGCGAACGAACCCGCAAACAACGTACACCGATGGTTCTCAGACTGCACCTACCTCGTAGCCCTCCTAAGGAAATCAACAGGGAAAAACACCCAACTGGTTTACGCCAGACCTACAGGAATCCAAGCGCCACGACAGATGGCTGGAACGTAAATGTAGACTCAGCAAATCCACAGAAGACCGCACAGCATACAAAATAGCAGTCACCACGCACCACCAGAACATCAGAACTGCCAATAAAGCCACCATTCAAGCATGCTTCAACACCAGCACTCACAACTGCAAAGAACTCTTCACCACTCTCAAAGAGCTCACGAACCCTGGGGCAGACTCATCAACCATCCCTCCTCCCAAGACCTCTGCGACAACCTCGCAACCATCTTTCACCGTAAGATCAAGGACATCTACGAAGGCTTCAGGAGCCTGCCAGCACCCCTCGCCACCACGAACCTTACACCCCATCAGATACTGAACTCCTGGACCCCCATCACCATAGAGGACACCCAAAAACTGATGAACTCCATCTACTTGGGAGCACCCTAGGATCTATGCCCTCATTACATCCTCAACCTGGTCAGAGCCTCCATACCACCGGAACTCTGCTAAACCATCAATCTATCCTTCAAGAATGCCACATTCTCCTCAGACTGAAAACACGCTGAAACCACTGCCGACCCTAGGGAGCTGAAGAACTACTGACCCATCTCTTTGCTCCCTTCCCCAGAAAAGGTAATACAAAAGGCCGTCAACCAGCAACTCACTGAGTTCCTCAAGACACACTGTATCCTGGACCCTTCCCAGTCCAGTTTCAGAAGTAACCACAGCACCGAAACTGCACTCTTAGCAGCCACCGATGACATACACATCACACTGGACCACGGAGGCACTGCCACACTCATCCCCCTCGACCTCTTTGCTGGATTTGACAATGTCGCCCACTCCACCCTCTGCGACAGACTGCACAAGGTCGGCATCCGAGACAAAGCCCTTTGCTGGATTAGGTCTTTCCTCACCGGAAGAACACAGAAGGTCAGAGTACCATTTTTCACATCAGAACCCTAAAGACACTCGCTGGGGAGTGCCCCAAGGATCCTCACTCAGCCCGACGCTTTCCAACGTCTACATGGCCCCACTCACCAAGATCACCTGATAACACAAGCTAAACATAGTCTCCTACACTGATGACACCCAACTGATCCTCTCCCTGTCCGAGGACTCTGCGCAAGCCAAGAGGAATTTCCATAACGGGATGAGAACAGTCGCCGCCTCGATGGAGGCCTCCTGCCTCAAGCTCAACTGGACAAGAAAGAAATCCTTGTGATGGGCTCCACTCCTTCTACCTGGAATGACTCCTGGTGGCCCACTGCACTGGGTAACGCCCCTGCCCCCACGGACCATGTGCGCACCTGGGCTTCATCCTGGACTCCACTCTATTGAGGACCTGCCAAGTTAACACCGTCTCCTCATCAAGCTTACACACCCTCTGTCTCCTGCGGAAGATCTTCAAATGGATTTCCCCCGACACGAGGAAGACAGTCACCCACGCAGTCATCACCAGCAAACTGTACTACGGCAACACACTATGGGGGTCATTACAACATTGGCGGTAAAAGCCGCTTACCGCCGAGCAGAAGACCGCCAACACACCGCCGCGGCCGCGGAATTTCGCCACAGCTATTATGACCCACATCTCGGAATCCGACAAAATTCAGACACCCACACAAGTCCACCACACCAAAGGTCAGTGATAAACTGGCGATAACAAAACCTCCACCGTCACGCCAACAGAAATACGCCCACACTATCACGACACACGAATCCACACGGCGGTCTTTCAACCACGGTATTCCATTTGCGGTACACACTGCTGCGCTCAAAATACACACACTCTTACAAAACACAGCCACATTGGACAATTCAAATTACACACACCTGATACACATACACACACCACTCCTACACACCCATTACAATATAAAACACACACCCACATCACCCACAAACCCCTATGACCACTATTACAGAGAGAAGGCCAGAGAGAGACACCACCATCCACAAACTAGCATCCACAGGCACACAACACCTTCACCCACACTACTTCCACGCACAAAACACCACACACCACTACATCTCACCACACTTATCACCACACACACCACCCCACACATCACCTACACCACCCCATGGCACGGCAAAGACACCCCAGGTTCTCGGAGGAGGAGCTCAGGGTCATGGTGGAGGAAATCGTCCGGGTAGAGCCACAGCTATTTGGATCACAGGTGCAGCACACCTCAATTGCAAGGAAGATGGAGCTATGGCGAAGAATAGTGGACAGGGTCAATGCAGTGGGACAACACCCAAGAAATCAGGAGGACATCAGGAAGAGGTGGAACGACCTATGGGGGAAGGTGTGTTCCGTGGTCTCAAGACACCACCAGGCGGTTCAGCGGACTGACGGCAGACCCCCACCTCCTCACCCACAACTAACAACATGGGAGGAGCAGGTCTTGACGATTCTGCATCCTGAGGGCCTCGCAGGAGTCGGTGGAGGAATGGACTCTGGTAAGTCAAACCTTTAACTACCATATCCCCCACCCTACCTGCATGCTATCACATACCCCCACCCTCGCCCCCACCCCTATCACTCCAACTCCTCACAAATATACCAATATCACAAACCACACATCCAAACACCAAGCCCTGCATGCAACACTAACGCATGGACACCCATCACTAAAGCATGCCCACTGCACATACCCAGACACCCCCTAAACCATCATCACACAAACCCCCACACAGGAATGCCAGCACTGGGGTACACGGTCACCCACCCATTGCACACCATGACACACCCAGATGCAATAATCATGCCTTTACACCCCTGCAGGACCACTATCCAACGTCACCAGACAGGAGGGTCCAGACATCTCCACTCCACCCACAGAAGAGGCCCACAGTGATGACAGCACCTCTGTCCACCTGGATCTAGATGACCAGCCCAGACCATCGTGGGCCTCGGGACAGTCGGTTCCCCTCACACAGGCACAGGCCACCACAGACCTTCCCCCCTCTGGAAACACTAGCACAGCACCCACCCAGCGGGCCCATACCTCCGTCCCCAGGACACGTCAATCAGCTGTGTGTCCACCACTACAGGGAACCCAGGATAACCCACCACCCCAACAACAACAGGGACCTGGGGGCAGTGGCAGTGGGCACACGGTCCAGGGGACGGAGACCCAGGAACACAGGGGAACTGGGAGGGCTGCTGTGCAACAGGGGGCGTACAGGCCAAGGGAACCCACTCTCCACGAGGCCCTCTCCTCCATCATGGGAGCATACCACCACTCCCAGGAGACGATGGCAACGGTACTGGCCAAGTTTCAGGTGACCCAGCGCATGGAGGAGGAACAGTATTTGGGGTTCAGGGAGGAACTCAGAACCATCAGCTCCGCCCTGGGCACCATCGTAGGGGTGCTGAAGGAAGTACTGAACACCAGGAGGGACACTGTGGCACTACAAGGTGCACCTGACACTAGCATGGACGATCAACTGCCCACCACCTCCGCCGGCGCTAGTGGACAGGAGGCACCGCCACAGGACCACCACACCAGCACCCCACCCCCTGCAGAGGGAGAACCACCCCGCAAACGGTCCCTGAGATCCAGGAACAAGACAGAGCATGATGCCAAGACCCCCGCCAAGAAATGAGACCACCCTGATTGTCATCCCACTGTCCCACTTTGTCACCCTGTCCACATTGAAACTGCCCCAGCTCTACTTCCTATGCCCATATGGGCAATGCACCTGTGAGACTAATAGACTGGACTCTGCCATGGACACTCCTTCGCCATCACCCCTCACCATTTAACTTCCCCCTCCAATATTTTGTATTTAAATAAACACACCTAAGGCACCAAAAGATCTTGAGTCTGCCTGTGATTTCGAAATAGTGTATTTGCTATTACAGTGACAAAATGTTCATGAAATAGCAATGTCAACATACCTATGTCACACAGCTCTAGTCCATGAGGAATCTAAGCACATGACACACGTTGGGACCCACACCTGTGAAACCGTAAGGGAAAGTGACAACTCAGTGACCATACACTGGGTGAAATCGACAGACAGGATAGAGGTAGAAGTGTAAAAGTACATGTAGCAGGCTGGAATGTATTCTCACCTGTGTTTCACTGGAAATACTGCTGGATGACTGAGTCCCTGTTCTGCATGTCTTCTTCTTCTGCTTCCTCCTCATCACTGTCCACAGGCTCCACAGCTGCCACAACACCGCCATCTGGACCATCCTCCTGCAGAAAAGGCACCTGTCGTCGCAAAGCCAAGCTGTGAAGCATACAGCAGGCCACGATGATCTGGCACACCTTCTTTGGTGAGTAGAATAGGGATCCACCTGTCAAATGGAGGCACCTGAACCTGGCCTTCAGGAGGCCCAAGGTCTGCTCGATCACCCTCCTAGTTCGCCCATGGGCCTCATTGTAGCGTTCCTCTGCCCTGGTCCTGGGATTCCTCACTGGGGTCAGTAGCCATGACAGGTTGGGGTAACCAGAGTCACCTAATAGCCACACACGGTGCCTCTGGAGTTGACCCATCACACAAGGGATGCTGCTATTCTGCATGATGTAGGCGTCATGCAATGAGCCATGGAACTTGGCATTCACATGGGAGATGTACTGGTCTGCCAAACATACCATCTGTACATTCATGGAATGATAACTCTTCCGGTTCCTGTACACCTGTTCACTCCTGTGGGGGGGGACCAAAGCCACATGGGTCCCATCAATGGCACCTATGATGTTGGGGATATGTCCAAGGGCATAGAAGTCACCTTTCACTGTAGGCAAATCCTCCACCTGAGGGAAAACAATGTAGCTCCGCATGTGTTTCAGCAGGGCAGACAACACTCTGGACAATACGTTTGAAAACATAGGCTGGGACATCCCTGATGCCATGGCCACAGTTGTTTGAAAAGACCCACTAGCAAGGAAATGGAGCACTGATAGCACCTGCACTTGAGGGGGGATTTCTGTGGGATGGCGGATTGCTGACATCAGGTCTGGCTCCAACTGGGTACACAGTTCCTGGATTGTGGCACGGTCAAACCTGTAGGTGATAATCAAATTTCTTTCCTCCATTGTCGACAGGTCCACCAGCGGTCGGTACACCGGAGGATTCCGCCATCTCCTCACATGTCCCAGCGGACGGTGCCTATGAAGGACAACAGCGAGCACAGAGTCAAACAACTCAGAGGTATGTACCCACAGTCTACACAGAACACAATTCATAAACAAAATGTGGCCTGTATGTGTGTTGAGACTAGGCCTAGGTATGTGTGACGCAGTTGGTAATTAGGCCATGTGGGCCCCTGAAATGGTGGCTGCCTGATCTGTAAAGTGGGACAATGGGATGTGAGGTAACTGCGCTGGCGTTGTACACCGTCGCAGTAGGCGGTCGAAGACTGCAGCGCAATGCTTCATTGGTTAACATTGGACCCTATGGGTCCCAGGAGCCAATGACGATGTGCGCCGGCGGTGATGGTACGCACTGCCGCAGACGTGACCGCCGCGGACGTGAGCGCCATTTTCTATCTGTATAATCACTCGATACCTGATCTTCGACAGGAGAGGACCTACACTGCAAGTGCTGCTGTGACCTCGGTCTGGAAGAGAGAATGGCTCGTGCATCTGGGGAAAGGGCCCCTGCCTTCACATCGGAGGAGTTGGAGAAACTTGTGGACGGGGTCCTCCCCCAGTACACGCTACTCTACGGTCCTCCTGACCAACAGGTAAGTACACAGGGAGCATGTTGTATGGGCTATGCCTGTGTGGAGAGGGCTGGTTGTAAGAAGGAAGGGGGTAGAGTTCTGCATGCATGAAAGACGGTGGGTGCATGTGCCACATGGCAATGGTAGGGATGGGGGCCACTCACTTTGACGGCGCAGTTGTTAATGACTTCTCTTCTTCCCCTGTACATTTCATGTAGGTCAGCGCCCACCAGAAGAAGGATATTTGGCGTGCCATCGCCAAGGACGTCCGGTCCCTGGGGGTCCACCACAGACGGAGCAACCACTACCGTAAAAGATGGGAGGACATTCGCCGCTGGAGCAAGAAGACGGCGGAGGCTCAGCTGGGGATGGCCTTCCAACGTGGGAGGGGTGCCTGTCGAACCATGACCCCCCTGATGTTCCGGATCTTGGCCCACCCGGAGTTGGATGGGCGCTTGAGGGCATCACAGCAGACACAAGGGGGTGAGTACACTCTCATTCAGCTGACTTTGCGCGCAGTGGAGGGGTCTGGGTGGGGGAGAAGGGCTGTGGGTTTCCCTAGACCAGGGCGAGTTCCGTAGGCTAGGCCCCTTCGTAAGGCATGGCCCTGTGGCCCCCCACCCCACCTCTGTAGAGTGCCAAGTACAGCTATTCATGCACCTGTGTCATCTATGTGTGCATATGTCGTCCATAGCCTTGCAGGCCATTTCCCAGGAATTGCACTGTAGAGCCCAACAGCGCGACGTAGAGCAGGGGGCTTCTGTGTCTGTCATGTCCGCCAACGGTAGCGGTAAGCCATGCACTCAACATATCTTTCTTCTGTTCCCCCCCCTTTTTTGTGGTCTCCCTGTTCTTGTGTGCATTAGCATCATAAGGCGGAGGAGCAGTGGCACAGGAGCACGAGGGAGCTGCATCCCACATGGCCATGGAGGGCCACACTACGGGCTCTGAATACACCAGTGGGACGGAGGGCGAGGGGAGCACCACGGCGGGGACAGGAGCTGAAACCAGCGACACAGACTCGTCCTCCGATGGGAGCTCCCTTGTGGTGGCGGCAACATCTGTGCCCCCCACTTCTACAGGTACAGCAACCACCCCCCCACCAGCACCGCCCTCCCAGCAGCTCCTCAGCCTTTGCCCCGTGCCCGCTCACCCAGGAGGGTGGGCATCACCTTCGCCCCAGGCACCTCAGCCCCTGCCCCTGTCACCTTTGCTGCCCGCAGTGAGGAGGCCATTGACCTCCTCAGGTCACTCACTGTTGGGAAGGCTACCATTTTGAATGCCATCCAGGGTGTAGAAAGGGAGTTGCAACAAACAAATGCATTCCTGGAGGGCATTCATTCTGGTCAGGCGGCCCTTCACCGATCCTTTCAAACTCTGGCCTCAGCACTGATGGCAGCCATTGTCCCTGTGTCCCCTCCAACTCCCTCCACCCAGACCCAATCCCCTGTACCTCTGCCTATCCCAAGCACACCATCAGACCAGCCTGCACACACCTCACCACACAAGGGAAGCTCAGGCAAACATAAGCACCACACATCCCACAGGCACTCACGCAAGCATCACACACATACAGACACACCAACATCCACTGCCTCCACTGTGTCCCCCTCCTCGTCGTCTCCCTCCCAGTCTAGTCTACACTCACACCTGCATGCACTACCTCTACAGCCACTACATCCTGCACCAGCACACCCACCACCACACCCCGCTCACGTGCAGTCACCACCCCCACTACCATTCACACGTCCCCTGTGTCCTCTCCCAGTGTGTCTGTGACGCCCCCTCTGAAGATACACAAACGCAGGCACACACCCACCCAACATACATCCACCTCACTACAGCCTCCAGCGCATGCACTTGTACCCAAAGCCCCAAAACTTATACAGCCAGTGTGTCACGGAGCCACAGCACAGCCAGTCCCCCCCGTGAAGCACCAGAAGTTGGCCAGTGCCTGGCAGGAGAGGGGGAAGACTCCAGCCACCCAAGCCGCTCCCAGGGGTCCCGGTGGGAGTGTGGACTCAGCTGTGACTCCTCCCAAGGAGGGGAAGGGCCAGAAGAAAGCCGGCAAGTCTGGGAGGAGCAGCACGGCGGAGAAGACCGCCATCATCCACGCTGGCCAGGAGGGCCCCGACAGCCCCATCGTCGCTGCCCAGGAGGCCACCGCCAGCCCCATCGTCGCTGCCCAGGAGGGCCCCGCCAGCCCCATCGTCGCTGCCCAGGAGGACCCCGCCAGCCACAGCCCAGCTGCCCAGGAGGGCACCGCTAGCCACAGCCCAGCTGCCCAGGACGGCCCTGCCAGCCACAGCCCAGCTGACCAATGAAGGACCGGCAGCCCCAGCCCAGCTGGACAATGAAGGACCGCCAAGTCAAGCACCGCTGAACAGGGCAAGGACCGCTGAACAGGGCAAGGACCGCCAAGTCAAGCACCACTGAACAGGGCAAGCACCGCTGAACAGGGCAAGGACCGCCAAGTCAAGCACCGCTGAACAGGGCAAGCACCCCTGAAAAGGGCAAGGACCGCCAAGTCAAGCACTGATGAACAGGGCAAGCACCGCTGAACAGGGCAAGGACCGCCAAGTCATGCACTCCTGAACAGGGCAAGGACCGCCAAGTCAAGCACCGCTGAACAGGGCAAGCACCGCCAACTCAAGCACCGCTGAACAGGGCAAGGACCGCCAAGTCAAGCACCGCTGAACAGGACAAGCACCGCTGCACAGGGCAAGCACTGCCAACTCAAGCACGCTGAACAGGGCAAGCACCGCTGAACAGGGCAAGCGCCGCCAACTCAAGCACCGCTGAACAGGGCAAGGACCACCAAGTCAAGCACCGCTAGCCCATAAGCGGCAGGGGCACTGACGCAACAGGGACCATCGTGGGGTGAGTGATGCACTCTGGGCACCAAGCCCCCTCCAGAACCAGTGGAGACATGCATCCACTACGTCTGTCCTTGGCAGGATGAAGCCCTCTGGACACCAAGCCCCCTCCAGAACCAGTGGATAAAGACATCCTCTACGTCTGTCCTTGGCAGGATGAAGCACTCTGGGCACCAGTCCCCCTCCAGAACCAGTGGATAAAGACATCCACTACGTCTGGCCTTGGCAGGATGAAGCACTCTGGGCACCAAGCCCCCTCCAGAACCAGTGGAGAAAGACATCCACTACGTCTGTCCTTGGCAGGATGAAGCACTCTGGGCACCAAGCCCCCTCCAGAAACAGTGGAGACATGCATCCACTACGTCTGTCCTTGGCAGGATGAAGCACTCTGGGCACCAGTACCCCCCCAGAACCAGTGGATAAAGACATCCACTACGTCTGTCCTTGGCAGGATGAAGCACTCTGGGCACCAGTCCCCCTCCAGAACCAGTGGATAAAGACATCCACTTAGAGACTGTGGCTTTGCACTTCCCAGGACGCAGCAGTGGGCAAACCACCCACTGTAGAGACTTGAGAGACTGTGGCTTTCCACTCCCCAGGATAAAGCAGTGGGCAAACCACCCACTGTAGAGATTTGAGAGACTGTGGCTTTGCACTCCCCAGGATGCAGCAGTGGGCAAACCACCCACTGTAGAGACTTGAGAGACTGTGGCTTTGCACTCCCCAGGATAAAGCAGTGGGCAAACCACCCACTGTAGAGACTTGAGAGACTGTGACTTTGCACTCCCCAGGATGCAGCAGTGGGCAAACCACCCACTGTAGATACTTGAGAGACTTTGGCTTTGCACTCCCTAGGATGCAGCAGTGGGCAAACCACCCACTGTAGAGACTTGTGAGACTGTGGCTTTGCACTCCCCAGGATGCAGCAGTGAGCAAACCACCCACTGTAGAGACTTGTGAGACTGTGGCTTTGAGTGGGCAAACCACCCACTGTATGGACTTGAGAGACTGTGGCTTTGCACTCTCCAGGATACATCAATGGGAATGGAGGCCCCTCGTGGATCTGGCGTCGTGCACTCATCCGGCTGAGGTGCCCACCCCACCCCTTCCCTTCCCCCTGAGGTGCCTGTTGTATTTCTATCCGATGTCCCTGCAGTGTTCTCTCTGTTTTGATCTGGTATCGTGTGTGGGCCTCGCCCATGCATTTTGGGCCCAGTGGTCCACGGACTATAAATGGTGCAATACCTGGACTACTAATCCTGGTGTATAGTTTGTTAATAGTGTATATATGTATATTTTTGCTTACTGAATTTTGATATATTACAATAGTTACACTCATTTCCTTTTGTCTTTGCATTCTTCTGGGGGGCTTGGGGGTGGGACTGTAATGTATAGATATGCATTGGTGTGTGTGTTGTAGTGGGTGAAGGTGGGGGTGGGGGTGTTGCGTGTGTGTGTCCCTGTTTTTTGCCTCCCCCTCCCCTGTGTCGTAGGTGCAGTACTCACCGTGGGCTTCGCCGCCGGCGTTGGTGCTCCTGGTACAGGAGCAGGAAGACTATCGCAGGGAGAATATGGAGTTCCGGCTCCATGGTGTCCTCCTTCCTTGTGGAGTGTGTAGAGGTGAGCGTTTTCCCTTCGAAATTCCTGTTTCCGCCATGTTTTTATCCGCAGTGTATCCGCCCCGGAAAAGGTGGCGGATTGGCCTGTCATAATAGTGTGGGTGGTACATTGTCCTCCGCCTGTCTGTTGGCGGTGACCGCTGAGGTGTTTGTTTGTACCACCGTGGCGGTCGGAGTGTTAAAGTGGCTGTCTTTGTTGGCGGTTTCCGCCATGGTCGTAATTCCAAAATTTTTACTGCCGGCCTGTTGGCGGTCTTACCGCCGCTTTAACACTGTCCGCCAGGGTTGCAATGACCACCTATATGCTGGCATTACCAAGACACTTGAATCAAGACTACAAGTCCAAAATGCAGTAGCCCGACACAGCCGAATCTCCTCCCACCTCAGAGACCTAGACTGGCTCCCAGTCACCAAGCACATCACATACAAACTCCTGACCCACATCTTCAAGGACCAGCATACCTCAACTACTGCCTCACCTAATACATACCCATCAGACGTCTCTGTTCCTCCCATCTCACCCTTGCAGCCATCCCCAAGATCTGCAAAAGTACAGCATGAGGAAGATTCTTCTCCTAGCTAGCAGCCCGGACATCGAAAACATTTCCTCCCAAGCTCAGGCATACTGCATCACTGAAGCAGTTCAGAAAGGACCTCAAGACCTGGCTCTTCGACTGAGCAGCACGCCTTCATTCAGCAGCTTGAGACCCTATGGGTGATTAGCCACGCTTTACAAATCCTGATTGATTCATTGACAAATCCTGATTGATACTGCCTGATCTTGAAGGACATACTTAGGCAAGTAATCAAAATATTTTTCTCCTCACTGAAAACAGAGTAAACCAAAATAGCAAACCCAAAGTATACTTTTCAACCTCAATAGCAATGAGAAAGTTGCTGAAAACCCTGAACCAGCTTTTCATCTTTTTTGGCTTCCCAGAAATTGTCAACAAACACCATGGAGTTGTCAAGTCTTGAATATTTTCCATGCACAGCAATTTTCTAGGAATATATTTAACAACCACAGCATAGATGATAGAAAGACTAGCTAACTTTAAATCAACACATGGTATATCAACTGTCAGAAAAGAAAAAACATGCTAGTGTAGTGCAGAAAGCACATAACAATCACCTATATTAGACAAGTCAGTCCATATGGTTAACACATGTGCATATCACAGTGTACAACCATTTTAGTCGTCAATGGTGACCAGTACTGATACGAAAAAAACAGTTGTCAGTTGTGAAAACATGACAATGAGAAAGACTCAAATGCATGCACATTGTACAAAACACATGCATAAAACCTGCTTTGCTTTGTGTGCACTTTCACAAAAATCATTCCAATGCTGAGAGGATTCGATTGGGTCAGCAGATGAGAATCAAACTTCAGGAGGAGAGGAGGAGGAGGTAGTTGCAAAAACAAATGCTCAAGGGCAATTGGACCTCCCTAATCCTACTGACCTGTGGGAACTGGGAAAGAAGAAAATAGCAAATGAGGGGGAACAAGAATATGGTGTCATACTAACAGGAATGTGAGCGATACAGCAAACACAAACCTTGGCAGGCATCTTAGTTTTCAGTTTCATCGTCCCAGTCTTCCACATCTTATATCTAGATCTCCTTTTGTATACCAACACGTATAGGAAATGTATTCTGCTTTGTCACCTTACCCATATCGTCAGTGGCCTTTCTTTCAACGTTTCACACTCCCTCCCCATGGTGTCAAACTGACTTCCCAACATGCACAAATTTAGTCTACTTCACTGAGAGGCAAAAGAACAAGTTATTTATCTCTGGTACCCCTCTTTCTGGTGGCTATTCTATCTAACTACACCTTCCTTACCTCATGAATATCTCAAGGTGCCAGAATGGATCCAGAGATTTTTCTCAACATTTCCCCAGAGCACTAGTAGATGGCATTGTGTCACTCTGTCAGCACTGTCCAGGCCTGGAAATAATTTTTGAGCCACATATGGCCAGCCACCACCCCTGCACGCTGATGTCAGTTTCTTGGAATCAATACAAATCAGAGTTAAAAGTGTGCAGATTTCTAAATTGGGGTATTTTTAGGTGGTAAAAAGAGTGAATCCACAGAACGGGGAAGTGGGTATGTCAGTGAGAATTCTGCAGTTAGCTGGAATACCCACTAGAAAGAGTGTTACAAAAGGTATGTTTCTTGTTCTTCTGATAGATACTTCTAAATATAAACTCCTCATCTTGACAACAGATATAAAGCAGTACCCTACCTAGTGGCTGGTCTGTGGAATGGACCAGACCAGAAAGTCCTGAAGGACCAAATTGGCAAAGTGTCCCTCCTGGCGGACTTGTTTATCAAGGCAGCAGTGCTTTATGAATGTGTATGCCCAAGATACATATCCCATGCACAAAGCAATAGTGACAGCCTTAGCCCCGGAGGAATCAGCCCTCAATCCCTCTGTGATTGCTTCTTCACTAGTGCATATCAGATCTTTCTATATTTAGGTCTATCAACGTAGAGGTTACTCTTTTATGCACTACTTTTCACTTCTTTGCTCTTGGGAACCCCACTAAGAGCTGAATGTCCACCTGATGTGCTCTGGTACGATCAATATAGAAACTCTAGGGTCCCTTGCAATCCATGCAATGTATCCTTTCTTTTTCCTTGGGTAGACAAGGTGGAGTAAAGAAATCTGGAAGGGTGCTACACTGTCTGACATTAAATGGGGACATGATTTTTGGCAGCAATGTCGCCCTGGTTCTGAGCAGCAGTTTGTCTGGGAAGAAAGTAGTACATGGTTGCCGGACAAAGAGGGCTTGCAACTCACTCATGCAACAAAATGGTGTTATTACTATTAGGAAAACTGTCTTCAGGGTTAGGAGATGTAAAGAGCAGTCATGCATCGACTCAAATGAGGTACATATTAAGAATCCTGGGACAAAATTAAGGTAGTCACGTCAGGTCCTTGCTGTGCTAGAGAAAGAATAAACAACACATCGGCTAGCTGGGCCTGCAAAGGGTGGATGGCCCAAAAAACACAACAAGTGTCAAATGTTTCATAGCAAAATACATCAATGACCTCAGGAGGGAGATCAAAAGCAATGAACTGTGGCCCATCAATCTCCATGCATGGAGGTGCAAGTTGTACAGGCATGGATGCAAGACTCAGACCTGTTGCTTCAATAGAGAATCACTCTGAAGTGGCAGCCAGATCGGACGACAGACGCTCATGGCCTGAAGTTCCAGATATCACACTCTCCTGGCCCAGTCTGGGGCTACTAAGATGACTTGGGCCAAGTCCTTCTGGATTTTTTTCAGAATTCTGGATGGGAGAGGTAGAGGCAGAGAGGCATACAGAAGTCCTGACAATTGCTTCCTCCTACGTCACCAGTGGTATCAGTGATGGCATTGACGCATGGAAAACAGGCAAGGATCTTGAGAAATTGGGACAGGCGTTGACTCCAGAGGCAGTTGTAGTCTGACGGGAGGTCTGCTCAGATACTTGGGGCAGTAGGCCCAACAGCGGGAGCTACAAGGGTGTTGAATATAGGCAACATGGCCTCTTTGAAGGCTTCAGCCTGTTACTGTGTTGTTGAAGGACCCAGGAATTTGGATTGGATCCACGTTAGCTGAGGAATTGGTTCTGCAATAAGGGACCGGGGCCAGGAGGCACTCTGACATTTCTGTAAGCTATCTTGAAAAGAATGGCAGGCACAAGAGGAGTCATGTTTGAGTTTCTTATTTTTTTTAATGGACTTTGACTTACTAAACAACTTGGAGTGGGAAGATAACCTCTTTCAGTTATGGCCTCAACAGAGCGAGAACAAGTCTGCATCCTCATCTTCGAGCAAGATAGGCTCTTAACCACTTTTCAACAGTGTTCAATAATGTAGAGCTTGGTCTCACAGTCCTGATGGCCTCAGGACTCTAGGTTCACCATGGAGTAGGCTTCACATGACTTTGCCACCAAAGACATACCTGGTCGGGGACTGTCACCAATGTCTACTAATGGCAATCATTGGAGGGTTTGAAGCCTGTAATGTTAGGCAGAGACATGTCCCTTGTACACTGTAAAAAGTTTGAGAAAATAAGTTCAGTGAAAGAACAGAAATTGAAGGAGTGAGCTCTGGATCCTCGTCAGATGGCATGGAAAGAAAAGAGCTGATGTCAGCATGCAGGGGTGGTGGCTATATGTGACTTTGGCGTCATTTGTGGGGCAGGACAGAGTAAACACAGAGCCATTCAATCCCACCTACTATCATGCAAGGAAATTACTGAGAAAAATCTTTGAATGACAGTATGGCATCGGGGGATCTTCACAAAATGAGGAATCTATGACTATTTAGAGTATCCATCAGAATATCCAAATCCCACTCTTGGTGCACAGATGACTGAAAGCAACATCCATGTAGTGCGGTCCAGTTCCGAAGGAGTACTGAATGTGGCAAAGGAGTACTGGATGTCTACTATTTTCATTTTTAAGACAAACAAAGTAAATGCGGAAGCCAAAAATTGCCAGACATTAAATGCAATAGAAAATCAACAAAAGACAAGACAAGTGCACTAACTTGGATATAAGTTCTAAGGGCTTATGGAAAGTGGCAAGATATAAACTTTTGGTCACTGTTTGTTGTGCAAATAATGTGGAATTGACACCATTGAGAAAGGATATTTATCTCTACAAGAGGACCATAGGATGTGCTTGTGCTAACAGTTGTTATCATATTTGTTAGGCTCGCTTAAGTTTTGTTTTGGTCTATATTTGATATTTATGATTAGACCATATTTGTTGGCTTGTGTTTGTCTTTATGTATTTGTATGGTGATTTATTATCTGTCCATGACTAGTCTATATGTTGTTTGTTTGATGTATTGAGTATTATTAGTTTTTATGTTGTACGTATTGTCTAGTAGTTATGCTTAGGAAATCGTGTCCGGGAGCCAGGCAATGCATCAAATTTTGTATATGTTAAATAAATTATATTAAAAAAATGTTGTTTCTAAGAACGTATCAGAAATATTGATGTTAATTTCTGTTAACATGATTGGAGGGTTTCGCTTGTTGTGATGTGTGGTCCAGTTACACTAATACTTGAAGAACTAATTCCCTAGTAAGGATGCCAGGCACTATGAGGGAGGTTATACCTAAAGATCAAAGGAGCCACCCTTCTGCTAGATGAGCTCAAGTCAGTGGCTTTCTCTGAAAACCAAATTGACTGCACCTCAAAACGTGTTGCTAATGTGCAAGCAGCTTGAATCCAGTAAGCATCCACATTCTGTAATGACTGAGGGGCATATTTATACTCTGTTTGCGCCTGAATTGCGTCGTTTTTTTTAACGCAAATCCGACGCAAAGCTAACTCCATATTTATACTTTGGCGTTAGACCCGTCTAGCGCCAAAGATCTTGGAGTTAGCGTCATTTTTTAGCGTAGACACCTACCTTGCGTTAATGATATGCAAGGTAGGCGTTCCGGTCTGAAAAATGACTCCAAGGCATGTGCGCCTTATTTAAACTCCCGTGCAAAAATGGCGCACGGGAGTGGGCGGGTCAAAAAAAATGACGTCCAGCCACTTTTGCGTCATTTTTTAGCGCCTGGTCAGGGCAGGCGTTAAGGGACCTGCGGACTCGGAAGGAGCCCAGAGGTGCCCTCCCATACCCCCAGGGACACCCCCTGCCACCCTTGCCCACCCCAGGAGGACGCCCAAGGATGGCGGGACCCATCCCAGGGAACTTAAGGTAAGTTCAGGTAAGTATATATATTTTTTTTTGTGGCATAGGGGGGCCTGATTTGTGCCCCCCTACATGCCACTATGCCCAATGACCATGCCCAGGGGACAGAAGTCCCCTGGGCATGGCCATTGGGCAAGGGGGGATGACTCCTGTCTTTGCTAAGACAGGAGTCATGTCAATGGAGGGTTGGAGTAAAAAAAAATGGCGCTAATCGGGTTGAGGCAGATTTTTGGCCTCAGACCGACTTGCCCCATTTTTTGATGCCCAAGCTCCATTTTCCCCTACGCCGGCGCTGCCTGGTGTGGGTCATTTTTTTTTACGCACACCAGTCAGCTCCGCCGGCTAACGTCATTCCATAAATAAGGCGCCCGCATGGCGCTTTGGAATGGCGTTAGCCGGCGTTAACATTTTTGACGCACAACTGCGTGTGTGCGTCAAAAAGTATAAATATGGCCCTGAATGCCTTTCATTTGCTGGAAGGTCTCTAGCTTAGATGATCTCCGGGTACTGCTTCCTCATTCATGATCCTAATATGGCAGTAAGCAGTACTTCTAGCCCAGCATTCTGACTGAAATCTTCTACTGTAACAGAGAGGGTCAATTCCTTTTGTTATCTCAGAATGGTGCAATGTGAACTGAACTTTCATCATCATCATTCATCAGCCATTTGTTTTCAAATCTGCACTAAAAAAATCATGAAATAAATGGTGAACCCAATTTAAATCTTTACTTCATTGTTGAAAGTGTGGATAATGGTTTGCTGGCACATTTATTTTCCATCTGTTTTTTTTAAATTATTATTCTGAAGTGAGGGCGGCTTAATTTATAGCACCACTTATCCTTCTTGGGTTGAGATGGTTACTATATATTCGTTGGTATGCTAACTATGTTTTTTTTTAACTTATTTCCATTTTGCAGCCTGTACCTTTCATGCTGGAATTATATTATATTTTACCATAATCCAATTGTTTTCTTTTTCTTATTAGCGTTTCTTAACACGTTATGGGAAGAACAAAATAGTCATGCTTATTACTGCAAGAAATAATATACATCTTTTATGGAAAGAGTAAGGGCCTCATTATGAGACTGGAGGGCCGACAGTCAGCATGCCAACCTGGACCAATTACGTTGTTTCCACTGGGCTGACCAGCGGAAACCTCCTTATTAGGTTTCTGCCGGTCAGCCCAGTGGAAACAGTGCAGCGACACTGGCCTTGACTCCTCACACGGATGGCCTACACATTCCAAGGGTGCTGGGCAGGGGGGCCCCTGCACTGCGCACAACATGGTTGTGAGCAGTGCAGGGTCTCCCCTGTGGGCCCAAGCCCTGCCTTTCAGCCAGCCTTTTCATGTTGAAGACCCCGCCATGAAAAGGCTGTCAAAAAGGGAACTTGTAATCAGATGGCAATGCTGAATTTAGCACTGCCGTGGCTGACCACAACTCCAGCTGTCACCACCTGGGATCCATGATCCTGGCGGCAGCGACTATTACCTGGGTTAGACTACCAAGGTTGTAATCTGGCGGTCGAACTGCCAGGAGTGCGGCAGTCCGACCGCCACCACAGGTACGGTGGTGCTATGGACCGCCATACTCGTAATGAGGGTTAAGTCATCAATTAACTTTTCTGGGCCTCAGATAACATGGATCCTTCAGTTTTTAACATATCTAATTCTGACACTGGAGCTAAGAAGGCATTTGCCAACTTTCCAAAAGCCTCTTCACTAGAAATGATGTGTTCATTTAAACTGAATTGACAAACAAGACCAACAAAGGACTCTCCATCACCAATTAAACCAACACATGATCACTCCTTTGAAGTTATGCCAAAGGAGTCTAGAGTACTTTGCCCCTTTGAGGAAGAACTAATAAATCAGTACAAAAATGGGATGAAAAGTGGTGACTTCTTGAAAAAATTAAGCAAAGAAAAAGCAATGTGGAAAATGCAATTCCTAAGTTCTCAAAAATAGAGAAATACATTTCTGTATTCAAAGGTAGTGCTGAAGATTTTGAGAATATAAATCATAGCGTGAGAATTCCTTGCATTCCCTAAAGAAGATAATTTAAGTTCATTCTTTTAAATACTTTCTTTCTCAAACTGTAGGAATACCTGTTTCATTGACAATTAACACCTAGAGAATACATCATGTAGAAAGGATTGATCACTTTCTGCAGAAAGGCTACAAAACCCCAAAGCATTAACATACTTTGGCCCTCATTTTGTACTTGGCGGTGCACGGCGGTGGAGGTAATTACCACTGACTGCATGACGGTTCAGACCACCATATAATGAAAATAGTAGTGAACTGGCTGCAAAGCGGCCAGTTCACTATTACTCACTGCCAGCCAGATTCGACCACTGGGCTGAAAGTAGCCACTTTCAACCCGGCAGTGGAGGCCAGACCAGCGGTAAGATAATGTTCCCTTTTCCACCAGGGATTTCCTGGCGGGATACTTTGCCAGGTAATCCCTGGTGGACAGCATACGGGTGACTGGAATTCTCATTCCTGTCACCTGTATTTGACACAACAGGCCCTCCCCTTCTTGCAAGAACCCCCACTCATCCCCTCAAGCCCCTCAAGCATGGCTGTGTCTGGACTGATGTGGCAGTGAAGGTGGAGCAGCATCCACCCACGCCACCGACCGCCAGCATCCGCCATTATCTAGTGGGATGCCTGCCGCCGCCACTGCTGGTCTTCTGTTGACCCTCAGCATGGTTGGCAGTGGGCTATCCGCCAATTACAAAATGAGAGCCTATGTTTGGAATACACTGTCCATTTGAAAATTGTTTAACTTTCAAAGATAAAAAACATATATTTTGGGTTGCTAATAAAATCTCAAATGTTGCTAAAGCTACTGCCCTTACTAGCCACCCACTTAGGTAGCCCCTTAACACAAGTCCCAGGCCTGTCATTGTAGCCTGAATGCAGTTTTAAACTCCACTTGGCAATCTATCCCTCTTGCCATGTCTTAATTTCCTTTTTTATTGCATATGTTGCCCCTAAGGTAGGCCCTAGGTTGCCCACAAGACAGGGCGCACTGTAATTAAAAGGTTGGACATGTACCTTTAAGTTTTACATATCTGGTAGCCATTTGGTGCCTGCAATCTCCCCTGGGTCAGATGACTGGGTATGCTTGGCAGTGAGGACTTTGTGAATTCCTCCCAGACAGTCACACATTAGAGGGATTAAGTGTGTCTGAATGAGCTATCTGCTGGCAGGATGGAGCCAAAGTTGTTGTTGAGGCATAGTCCCACTTGCAACTGAATAGGCTGTGCTCTGCCTTCACACAAAGGGCCTGCCATCACTACATTGACTTTACTGTCAGCTTGAAGCCAGGGCAGGGGAGTCAGGAAATTCCAAGCTCTTCAAGGAGAAGCCTCTAGAAACGCCCACCATGTCAAAGGAGCCACCAGTTATAAGAATAGGGCCCTCAGACACACACTTTAGTGCACTTTGTGGATCTGTGGAAGGACTCTCAGAGGACCGCTTGCTGCTGTGGCCTGCTGTGTACTCCACAAGACTGCTTTGCTGCACCGGGAAGGACACTTTTGCTGCCTGGAGCCTTCCTTGAACCTTCAGAGGCATGCCCTGCTGCTTGAGACCTGCTTCTTCATCTTAACCCAAGACTGCCAGAGTGACTCCAAGGTTTAGTTTGCTGGCCTCCTGTTCAGAACCACAGGGACAGAACAGGCTAAACCTACCCACACCTGCACCTAGCCTGAGTGAGGACCAACCTGTTCATCAATCTCCCTGAGGTGCATCGCCTGTGGGCCTGAATTTGCAATAGCTCCTGCTGTGTTCTTCTTTGTAGCAGAAAATCCTATTCAGTGGTCAATCACCAAAGGGAACCCTCACAGGCTACAGCCTCCTGTTGTATCCTGCAGGAGAATTTAGACTTCCAAAAAAGAGACTTAGGGCATGATTTAGAGCTCGGTAGATGGATGACAGTCACAATGGTGACGGAGATCCCATCTGCTGAAATCTAACTACCATAGGAAACAATTGTATTTAGCTTTCGGTGGACAGTATATCTGTCACCGTTGCAAAGGAGTAACCCCTCTGATGAGATCAAAATCAGGCCCCTAGTCTGAATGCAGAAATCTTTCCCACAACTTTGTGCGGTGGCTCCCTGACAATGATGCTCCTTCCTCGGACACCGCCTGAGGTCTTGCCCTGCAGAACTTTACCTTCTCAGAACTTTCTCTTCAAAATTCATTCAAAGTCCGGAGGTAAGCGCCAGCCAGGCCCAATCCACTTCTCATATCTAATCCATACTTCAACGCAGTCAACCATAATTTTCAGCTTTGACCCGGACTTGCGTAACTACATGTCTGCAGATTGCGCTTTGATCTTTTAGACACTAATTTTAACTAAAAGCTTATACAAATCATAACTCTGCTTCTACTGATTGGATTTTTGTTGTTTTGGTGACAAATGATTTATTGAAATATACCCTACTTTTTCAAATTGTTGTGGGATTTTTCTTGTATTGTGTTCTCACTTTATTACTGTTTGTGTGCTGCATAAATAATTTGCACATTGCATCTAAGGTAAGCCTGACCGCTTTTTGTGCCAAGCTACCCAAGGATAAGCACAGGTTAATTTAGTGACTTTTCGTGTGGCTGTTTCTCGACCATGGCACACACCCCAGTCAACCAACAACCTGATTTCTCACATGTCCCTATTGCAAGAAACTCATCTTTCAGATACTGAGTCACAAAAATTAAATGTTTATGCATGGGTCATGTTCTTTCCTCTAATGCTATTGGTAAGAAAAATGGTGCTAACCCTGAACAGAACATAGGGGCCCATTGTAACCAATGGTGTGCCCCGTTTTAACGCCTGCTCTGAGCAGGCGTTAAAAAATCAGAAAAAAATGGTGCAAAGAAATCTTTCAGATGGAGCAGCATTTATGGCATAATATTACATTAGCATAAAAAAATTACGCTAATGTGGCGATATATGGCGCAAGGAGCTCTTAAATCTGCCCCTTAGTTTATATAAGATTTCTCATGATATTGATTCCAATTTCATGTTAATGGGATTCCATTAGCAATACTTAGTATGGATTTTAAATACATATTATAAGAATAATCATAAAGGACTAAGATTCTTGAAGTGAGGATTGGTGAATAGAATAATATAGCTTAGATTAGAGTAGGTAAAATAGAACCTTTAGAGTATGTCCTTTACTGCATGCAGCATTCAGTAGGAGTGTGAATCCTTTTCTTTTTGTTATGTGGAACTCCCTGGAAGGATAAGAGATACAGAGCTTTCAAGACACATGACATCTTCCATTATTTAATGGCTGCCTTGCATGCCGAGGAGAGGTGCCAGAGTTTCAGGTTATCACCTTCGTCATACACTTCCCTCCTTCATGTACCAATAGCTCCTTCCTTTGATATGAGTGCTTAGACTTCCTTTGTAAACCAACCATGTATGTAATAGTACATGGTTGATTTAAGATGGTGTGCTTGAATATGTTTTGTTTGAAGATATTCAAGCATTACTGTGTCAGGGTGCCACACCACTGCACCAATTTGCGATTTCAGACCCCCTGGAATAAAAATTAACAAATTCTATCAATTATATCATAAGCAGCGTTTAATTCTCAGAGATCTGGCTAATCCATAGTGGTTTAACTCCACATGAAGCCCCTCTAATTTCAAATACTCTATGGTACACTAGCAGCACATTTCAGTATCAAATCTAGAGCACTGGGCCTCCTCCTCCATGCAAAGGCAAACTGAACACCATCCTTTAATCCTCCCAATTACAAGATCTGTACACCTAAACTTTAAGCACCTTTCTGTACCTTCAGCCCTCTCACAAAGGGAGAACTCATTGACCTGGTACAGCAAGCCTTGATGAGCTTTTCTGCCCTCCCCTGACAAAAAAGATTCTTCAAAGTCAGAAGCTGTACAAGAGTTTCTGATCTGTGCTTCTTAGATTACTTACTCAGTGGTTAATGGACATGTTTTCACCAGGTAGGTAGGTGCAAGGTTAAGGCACTGTAGACTAAATAATCTGTGCTAAGTGCCATTTTATGTTGGACTGGTACCCAGCAGAGAGCTCTGAGGGTTTGTGGCACAATGACTATTTTACCCAAGTCAGTATAACATAGATAACTTTACCTGCCGCCACTAACACTTCACATGCAACACCCTGACCAACACTGCACCAGTTCAGCCACTATTCAAGCCTGTGAGGCATCTTCAATGCCTGCTGATCAACTCTTGCTCACTTTACAAACACACCTTGGAAATCGAGGACACCATATCCATGCTCCTCCCGGACCTGATGTTCATCACCGAGACCTGGCTCACACCCGCCTCAGCACTCAACATCACCTGCACCACTCCAAAAGGATACAACCTCGTCCACAAGGACCGCCACAACAAGCACAGAGGAGACTTTGCCATCATGCATTAGGATAACCTCCCATGAACCACCTTTGAAAAGGAGGAGTCCGACCTCATGGAATAACTAAACTTCATAATTCAAACTGACGCCAGACCAACCATCAGAGGAACCCTCGCATACAGACCACCGGACCTCGACCCACATTCCGCAGAGCCATTGCTGATCTTATCGCCCCTTTAGTTATCAACTCAACGGACTACATATTCCTAGGAGACTTGAACTTCTATCTGGACGACTTAATCGACCACAACACCACCAATCTTCTAGACAACCTTAACAACATCGGACTCAAACAACTAGTAACCCAGACCCACTTACACAGTGAGGCACACCCTGTACCCCATCTTCATGGGCAGCGAAAAAATAATGTTAACCCACACAACCGAACTTATTTGGACCGACCATCACCTGCACATTTCACCATAGCTAGCAGACCGGACCCTCCACCACACTTTCACCTCTCTCTCTCCGCAGATGGGGGAAGGTCACAGAGGCTTAATGGACCACTGCCATATAGTTTAACAAACCCAGCACCTTCAGCAACCTCAAACAAGATGTCAGCAACCTTTCTAAATGGATCATCAATGGGGCCAACAAAGTCGTCCCCAAAAAGAGCTCCGCCTCCAGAAAATCTAGCAAGCCCACAAGGTGGTTCACCCTCGAACTATGCACACTCAAGAGAGAATACAAAAGGCTAGAAGGACAATGGCATGGCACGAGGGACCTTGCGGGCCGTACCACCTTCAAAGATGTACTGAACAAATACCATCGCCACCTCAGAAAAGAAAAGCAAAGAAGAACACCCTACTCAGCCACATTGAGGAAAGCACCAATTGCCTAAGGATCTCTTGAAGATAGTCAAAGATTTTTCCCACACAGCAGCCACTGGAAACACGATTCAACCTTCCCAGACCCTCTACAACTCCCTTGTCGACCACTTCCACAACAAGATCACAGCCATCTACAGCTTCTTTCCTCCACAACCCACCAACATAGATCACCTTTTGACTCCTAAGGTCACCTCATCACAGACTGGACAACACTATTCATACAGGAAACAGCAGCCTTCATGACCTCAACCCACTCCAGTGCATCCAATGACCCCTGCCCATACTACATCTTCAACTTCAATCAGAAGAAGATCAGCAGCTTCCTTACTCATATCTGCAGCACCTTCATCAAGACTGCTACCACCCCAAAGGCATGGAAACAAGCACAGGTTAAACTGCTCCTGAAAGAAGCCTGCAGAAATCAGCAGTGGCTACATATAACACACAGGTTACTTATTGTTCTGCAACATAAGCAGTAGTCAGAAGAACATTACTACAATAATGTACATGTCATAAGATCCTCATAAATGCCCATGTAAGGAACATTAGCAAATGCATGGCAAGTCATAGAAAACACAACACCATAAATGCCCGTGAAAGGGAGCATCAGAGAGTACCTGTCAGATCATGGGAACATCCTAGTCCATAACAGGATTCTCCTCAGTCCAGCTCAGGGCGAAGGGGGCTGCCTGGTGATTTGAGAAAGGGAGTGGGGGAAACAGAGGAACAGCAAGAGATAGAGGCCCAGCGGTGCGTGGGCCTCCGATGAGGCTTCTGCCCTGCCCGCGAGTCCTCGTAATCCAGTGGGGGCCCAGCAACAACAGGGGCCCCCTGGCACAACATGGGAAGGGCCCAGAGGCAATGGGGTTTTGTAACACTTTGGCGGTGGCAGAGAGGCATCACTTCCAACGCTCTTGAATAAAACAAAAGGGTGCTCTTAAGGCGCTAAACTCTTGAACAAGGAAGGCGCTCTCCAGAAGCTTCAGAAAAAGGACCAACAGGCACTCTCAAGGCTCTAGATGCATAAAGAGAAGCACTCACAGGGGGCTTTAGCATGCAATTCTAAGAGTCAGGGGCCACAGCACCCAGCCCCTGGGTAAACATAGATGGAGCACAGGGTGGCAGGGCCCAGAAGCAGGCCAGCACAAAGGGGATGCAGACAGTGACAGTTCCTCCAAGTCACCCAGCAGGCCACAAGTCAGCACTGCAGCAGCAGTCCAAGGGGGTTCCTGGTGAGTCCCTCCAGCAGCATTCTGTGTCCAGTTCCAAGTATGTTTCTTGTGTGTCTCTATGGGGAAAAATCCACTGTACTTATACTCAGTTTCGCAAAGCATTTTCAATGATGGGGAGAGGAGGTTCCAACCAGTTACAACTGTCATGACCACACAAACTTGCAAAAATCAAATCAAAGAAATGCTTGAGAAAAGCAAAGAGATATCCTCAGTGGAGACAGCAAAGCCCAAACTGGAAGAAGGTTTGCAGAGTAATCTTGCGCTTATTTCAAAGGAAGAATCAAGAAGAGAAGATTCAAGATGGCTGTCGTGAGTCCTGAAGGTTAGTTACAGTTCTAGTCTTGCAATCGGTTGGTTGCTAGGTTACAAGCTCACCAGCTGGAAGCTTCGCACTTCAACTGAGGTCTGACAGGAATCAGCTGTTTGGAGAGAGAGCGCGCTTCAGAGCAGAAACTCCTGTGAGGTAAAATTACCCTTGAAGCCTATTTTACAGAAAACGTGATAAATATTGTCAAGGTTTATTCGAGGAGTTTGATAGTAGACCGTTCCAGTGGAGGTTTGGCAAGGCTACAGAGTTTAATGTATGAATAAACCTTATGTTTACAAGGTTCCTGTTTAAGATACCAAAGTCAAAAGAAAAACGAACTTTAACAAGCAAGTATTTACAAATACCAAGGTTATAAACGAAGGCCGAGTTTAAAGGAGAAATGAATGTTAACAAGTAAGCATTTATAAATGCAACGGTAATAAACCAAAGTAGAGTTTAAAAGAGAAACGAACTTTAATAAACAGGCATTTACAAATACAAGTTGTCAACAAATGTTGAAGTAAGAAAGGAGAAACTAACTTTAATAAACAAGCATTTACAAATACAAGTTATCAACAGATGTCGAAGTAAGAAAGAAGAAACAAACTTTAATAAACAAGCATTTACAAATACAAGTACTGACAGAAGTCAAAATAAGACAGGAGAGACAAACTTTCACAAGCAAGAATTACCAATGCAATAAACGTAATTGAACTCTCTAATGTAAAGTAGAAACCAACTAACATCAGCTGATTTGGAGAACGCATTATCACCAACTATATATAGATATATGTATACATATATATATATATATATATATATATATATATATATATATATATAGCAACATAAAACCAATCTCTAATAAAGTTTGAGAAGTTCTTCCAGAATCAGTAATAAGCATTTTTAAGAAGATCTTATCATTCATAGAGAGAAGCAAGGCTACAGAGAACTCAGAGTGAGTGAAGAAATAATAGAATTAAAGAGAATTAAGTGTTAATAGTAGAAAGTGTAAAACTGATGTTGTATGTTCCTAGTAATTACGACTGTGACTCTTGCAGGTGCTGCATCCAATCTTAGATGTAAAGAGGCAGACTGAGTACTGACGTTCATCATCTCTGTAGCAGTCTCTCTACAGTCCCATTCCCCTTTCCCCCTCCGGGGTACTCAGCACAAAGGATTAAAATTTGTTGTGAGTAGCTCGGGTCGGGACTGAGGAGTTATCTTCTGCTTCTGAGGAAATCGAATTAAAGTATCCTGACAACAACTGGTTCTAGGAGTATCCCCTCTCTCCTCCAGCACAGGCTCCAGACATCAGTTAGGGGTAAACGAGTTCTTTGTGTGAGGCCAGGGCACAGCCTTTATAGATGCAAGTATTCCCCGCACCCCCTTCTCTCAGCCCAGGAAGACCATTCAATATAGAGACGCACCTCTGTGACACCTCCACCCTCCCTGTGTACAGGCTGTCTGAAAAGTATGAACAAAGACCAGCTGTCACTCTGCCCAGACGTGGACTGGAGTCAAGCTGCAAAACACCAGAGTCATAAGCACAGGGAAATGCTCACTTTCTAGGAGTGGCATTTCTATAACGGTAATAAAAAATCCACCTACAACAGTAAGCAGCATTTCTCACTACCATTACAATCATACCAAACATGCCTATGCTACCACTCATAAATCAGACAATACTCCCTAGACATAAGGCAGGGCATTTCTAATGCAGACCTAGGAGAAGGCAGCACTCACAGCAGTGAGAAACCAAATAGGCTGTTTGTCACTACCAGGACAGGCCACGCTACTAGACACCCTGACCATAGGGCTAGTTAGGGCCTAATTTAGGGGTGTCTTAAATGTAGTAAGAGGGAAGTTCTGGGCCTGGCAAGTAAATGTAGATGCCAGGTCCCTGTGGCATTAAAATGCGCACACAGGCTAGCAGGCCTGAGAGAGGTTTGAAATGCTACTTCTGTGGGTGGCGCAAGCTGCTCTGCAGGCCCACAAGTAGCACTCAATTTACAGGCCCTGGGTATAGGGATACCACTGTACAAGGGACTTACAGGTAAATGAAATGTGTCAACCAGGTATAAGCCAATCGTACCAAGTTTACAAGGGAGAGCCCTTGCACTTTAGCACTGATTAGCAGTGATAAAGTGAGTCATAACGTCAGCCAAAAAGAGTCAGAAAAATTAAGAGAAGGCAAAACGTTTGGGGAATGACTCTGTAGAAAGGGCCAGCTCCAACAGTTCTCCTCTTTTTGTAAATTTCCGGTCACAAGCACATTGATCTTCACCTTGTTTTTTGGTCTTGTATACAGTAGCCACACCCACCAAATGTAGTGGGGCCCAAAACTCATTATTTCCAACATTGAGAACAGGAAGAGGAATTCAACCTAATCAAAAGCCTTACTGGCATTTAGCGATACAATGGCCCATGGTTCCAACAGCCCTCCAGTAGTGGCCAGGTTACTGTCATCTCTTTGCAGATTTAGCCTGGTCAATCGGTGCAGCATAAATCCAGTCTGATCCAGGTTGATCAAGTCGGTCACCACGCACGCAGCCTATTCACAGGCACGTTTGCCAGGAGTTTATTGTTGCCTATATAAATCACACTGATCTCAGGGCTTCCCCGGTATCGGAATGAAAAGTATAGTGGCTGTGTGAAGGTCTGTGGGTAGTTCCCCAGTCTGGCACACCTCCATATACCTTGCATGCAGTGGACAACCATTCCCTTCGCCACTTTTTAGAGAAGTCAACTGGGAGCCCATTCGGGTCCAGTGCCTTCCCAGTCTGCACTTGTGAGAGTGTCAGTACAACCTCTTCCTTGGAAAGGTCTGCCTCCAGCTCCTGTCTCTGAGTAGGACTCC
The DNA here is from genome assembly GCF_031143425.1 of Pleurodeles waltl. Lineage (NCBI taxonomy): Eukaryota > Metazoa > Chordata > Amphibia > Caudata > Salamandridae > Pleurodeles > Pleurodeles waltl. The sequence goes on along the minus strand of NC_090444.1, from coordinate 1,559,739,106 downwards.
ATTTCTTTGCAGGGCAGTGCTGCACAAGCTCCACAACTTCTGCCGTGGGAACGCCTAGCCTAGATTTGTAAAAAGCAGTCATATAGTCCACAAAAGCCTTTGCTAACTTGCTGTTCCCACTCACTCTTGCCCCATCCACCAAACAATCTCTCTTATATGCATTCCTTCCCGTTCTGGACACCCCAGCCACACCAGCCACTTACCTGCCCCATCCCCAGCCTCCTAGATTCTTGTCTGTTTGGATAAATGAGAGGCTTGTACCTCATCTCTCATCACCACTCTATATTCTTAACTTTTAAGGTTGATGTGTCTCTTAAGTTGAGATGTTGGGGAGGTACTATATTCAGTCCCCGGTTGTGACAGTTCATGCTCTAAGACATGAAGGCATTTGAGTCTCTCCCTCTTATAGTCCCACCTCTCCTGAGATAACGCAGCCTCTGATCGTAGCGTGTGGGTCTCCCACAGTTTATGTGCCATTTTTAGTGACCCCTCATTTTACCATCTTCCATTTGTTGCACCGCTTTGTTCTGGCTAATAGTAGTATGAGGAGAAGGGGGAGTGGTCCATAATACTTTGTGCTAAGTATTTGGCCTCCGTGAGTCTGTGATTTGTTTTAAGTGAGGTAAAGAAACAGTCAAGCCTGAACAACATACCATGGGTGTTGGAGTAGAATGATTGGCAGTAAAGTGTGCGCCATATGTCTCCCAACCCTATCACTTGCGTGAACCCTGCCAATTTCCATATTGTAGCCTCACTCTCTGGCCTGGTACTCATCCTTTCCATGTGGGTATCTAAAGCAAAGTTCAAGTCACCATTGGGAATTGTGAGGGCCTAGGGTATCTTTTTCAGTAGGTGTCCTAGAGTCCAAAGTACGACTGACTGTAGCTCCGAGTGGGGCATAGACGTTCACTAAAATGATTGCCTCTCCCTCCCACTCTCCCTGCAGCACCACATAGATGCTCAGTGAGTCTGACCATTTTAAGCAAGATTACCACACCCCTCGAACCCAGATATGTACTGCCCATGACAGGCCACCTAAAAGCTGCCCCTACCCAGGCATTCATGTTTGGCCATCCATCATGTGTGTTTCCTGGAGGAAGCTTTATGTCTGGAAAGTGACCAGGCCGCTCTTTATTTTACTCTCTAGACCGTTGACTTTCCACATCAAAAATTTCAAGGTTTGTCCCTGAGGCATTGGTCTTGACTATCGCCTTGCCCTCTCCCTGTTCCTGAGTATGTTATCATATGGCTGATTGTCATGCCTGGGGATCGTCTGTGTGTTTCATAAACTCCCTTTGTAATTCACAGTATGTTTGATCCCAAACCAAACACAGTAACAAACTCTGCAGTACTTCTCTTGCAGGGAGATACTGCTATCTGGCCTGGGTCCTGTTGCTGAGTGTGTATCCAAGTTCACTGTATCTTAGTCTCTCAATACAGTACCTGCCACTCCACATCACACTTCTAGCTGGTATCTGCAAAGCATTGTCTCTGCACCCTCGACCTCTCAGAAGGGGCCAAGCATCCTATCATGTGTATTTCTTACTGTCAGTACTGCAGGATCAATGTCTCAAAAGTCAAACAGTGTGTTCTGCTGTCATCCAGGTGATTCCCGGCATTCGCTCCTACTCAGTGTCCAGCTCCATTTTTGCACCCTTGGATTCACTTTGTCTGTCTTCCCATGCCAGCGTGCACCATTTATTATTGCCAAGGGCAATAGTACATTGTCTGACCTCCAGCACTGTCTTGGCTTGTTCCACACAAATTGGCACCTTGGTCGGGGAGGCCTTGTTTTTAGTCCATTTCTACTCTTGGGTGGGGTCTTTTTCCAGCCAGTGTCCGCCATCTGCCTTAACACTTGGTGTTCCAGTCAGATCCAGGCCTCCTATGCCGACACAAAGAAGTGTGTTTTGCAGATGATTCACAATTTTGCAGGGAAGAAAAGGGCATATTTTATATTTCGCTGCCTCAATACTATCTTACCGGCACAAAGGATCCCCTCTGTTTCTGCAACAGGTTAACATAATCCGGTAGACATTTACATTGCTTCCTTCTATAGTTGCAGAATTATGTCCCAGTCCCTAAAGATCATTAGGTGTGCTATGATCGGTCTGGGCATTGCCCCCAGCTTGAATCGGTTCTGGGATTTCATGAGCTCTGTCCACTGAAAAAACGCATGACGGGTGCCCTTGCATCACAGTCCCACTCAGCCACTCTTTGACAACAGTTCTTTATTGGGGACTTCCGCCTTTTTGGGGACTCTACCAAGTGCACGTTATGCTACCTTGATCTTCCCTCAGCACCTTCCAGGTGGTCCGTTAGTACCTTGATCTTCTTTGCCATTCTGCTGCACTGCTGTGGTAGGTCTTTAACTGACAGCTGGACTGACAGCAGCTGTGATTCGGTCTCTTTCATCCGCACTGACAGTTTCCTCTGTCATCTCTTAGGATCCCCACCTCATTGGCCAATGTTGCCATTTGGTTCTCGAGCGACACCTTTGTATCCTAAGCGCCACCAGTATTGCCACTTGTAGGAGGCTGGATTGGTTTGTAGTGGGTACCTGAGGTACTTACACTTTACACCAGGTCCAGTTATCCCTTATTAGTGAAATGTAGGCAGTGTCTAGAAGCCAGGCTCTCTAGGGTTAGCTGTAGCTCAGCAGCCAAGGATTATCTAGGAGACATGCAAAGCTCATGCAATACCAATGTAGTCACACAGCACTCACACAAATGAAAGAAAATACTCAGTGTTACAAAAATAAAGGTACCTTATTTTGGTGACACAAATGCCCAAAATACCACAGAGACTATACTCCCTTTGGAGGTAAGTAATACACAAATTGTATACACTAGTATGCAGAAAATAGCTGTACAAACAGAAAACAGTGCAAATAGTGAAAATCACAATAGTTAGAAATGGGCCTGGGGTCGAACACAAACCATATATTAAGAAAGTGGAATGCGAAAGTCGGTTTCCCACCTAGGCAAGTGTAGTGAGTAGAGGGGTGCTGGGAGTATTAGAAAACACCAAAGGTATGTAATAGAACCTACCCCAGAGCCCAGGAAATCAGGAGTAAATCACAGTAAGTTTCCTAGAACACACAAGAACATGAGAAAGAAGATATTGCAAGAACCAGAAGAGACTGCAAGACACCAACAATGTATTTCTGGACCTGAAGACCTCTGGAAGAAGGGGCCCAAGTCCAAGAAGCACTGAAGAGTCCAGGGAGAACAGGAGCCCCTGCTAACCCGGATGAAGGTGCAAAAGAAGAACCACTGGTAAAGAACAACAGTACCCAAGCTGGATGGATGATTGTAGTCTGGTTTGCGTTGCTGGATTCCGCCAACAAGTCTTGGCATATGCAAAGCTTGTGGTGAGTGGAAAATGGCGATGCCCGGGACCAGGAGGGACCTGGTGGACTCTGCCCAGGAGGGTGAGCCAGAGGGGGGCCCTCAGCAACTCAGAGAGCCCTTAGAAGACCAGGCAGCATGCACAGGAGTCCCACAGCAAGGGGACAAAGAAGATGCAAAATGAGGCCCATGTAGCACTACAACAAAGGATTCCACACCGCCGGAGAAGCAAGCAGGAAGCTGTGCATCATAGGAAGGAGTGCTAAGGCCGGAGCTGCACGGTGCACAAAGAAGTTTGTGGAAAGATGCCAACAAGCCTTGGCAAATGCCAAACATGCGGTGCAAAGGGGTACTCTCTTGCGTGGGGAGGCAAGCTCTTACCTCCACCCACGTTGGACGTCAGGACCATCGGGACCCCTTCAGTCCACCACCCATGATGCAGGATCCACGCAGCTCATCAGGAGAGGGGTCCCACACAACCGGTCATCCTTGCAGAGCGGTGCCTGCTGAAGCAGGGGAGTGACTCCTTCACTCCAAGGGAGATTCTTTCATTCTTCTGGTGCAGACTGAAGACAAGACCAGGAAACAGTTGCAGTTGTTACAGGAACTGAAGATACAATGTTGCAGAAGTCATCTTTGCTTCTTTGTTGCAGTTGTAGAGTTCCTGGAGGGTCCAGATGCAGTTTCCTCAGTAAGATGGTGAAGTAAAGGATGCAGAGGATTCATGTTGGAGTCTTGCAATCCGAATCTGAAGAACCACCCAACAGAGAGACCCTAAATAGCCCTGAAAAGGGGATTGGTCAGCTACACAGGTAAGCACATATCAGGGGACGGTTCTGACATCACCTGCTGGCACGGGCCACTTAGATGCTCCCAGAGTTCCCTGCCAACTTGGAATCAAAGATGGCAAAACTCAGGGCCCCTCTGTAGGAGCTCTGAGCACCACCCCTGGGGTGGTGATGGACAGGGGAGTGGTCATTTCCCTTTCCTTTGTCTAGTTTTGTGCCAGATCGGGGACTGGGGGTCCCTGAATCGGTGTAGACTGGATTATGCAAGGAGGGCACCATCTGTGCCCTTTAAAGCATTTTTAGAGGCTTGGGGAGGCTACCCCTCCCAACACCTGTAACACCTGTTTCCAAAGGGAGGGGTGTAACACCCATCTCCCAAAGGAAATCCTTTGTTCTGCTTTCCTGGTCTTGAGCTGCTCAAGCAACAGGAGGGCAGAAACCTACCTGAGTGGTGGCAGCAGCTGGGGCTGCCTGGAAAACAGCAGAAGGCTGGAATTCTTCCAAAGTGCATGGAATCATACAACCAATGCTTGAAAAAGCACTGGGGTATGATTCCAACATGTTTGATACCAAACATGCCTATGTTCGTAGTTACCATTATGTAGCTGGACATGGGTAGTAACCTATGTCCAGTACACGTGTAAAATGGTGTCCCGCACTCATGTTTCCAGGAAATGGTCCTGGAGGTCGTGGGGGCACCTCTGCTAGTGCAGGGGTGCCTTCAGACACAGATACTCTGCACCCTGCCCTCAGGGCTGAAGGGCCTGCTATAGGGGTGACCTATAAGTGACCTGGTGCAGTGTAAATGGCAGTGAAAGGGTGCATGGCAGTCCTATAGCCTTTGCATGGGTTCCCTTTGGGTGGCAAAAGAAATGCTGCAACCCATAGGGATCCCCTGGAACCCCAATGCCCTGGGTACCTTGGTACCATATACTAGGGACTTATAAGGGGGACCAGTATGCCAATTGTGGGTGAAATACTGGATTACCAGTATCCTACAACCATAATGTAAGGGAGAGAGCATAACTACTGGGTCCTGATTTGCAGGATCCCAGTAGACACAGTCAAACACACTGACAAACAGGCCAAAAGTGGGGGTAACCATGATAGAAAGAGGCTACTTTTCTACACCACTGCTGTATGGGCCAACAGCATGGTTCCTCTCTTCTCACCTGCCATTACGCCGTCTATGTTTTCAGCTGCCATTGTGCCCTGCGATTTTGGCCGGACAGCCCAGACCTTCCCCATCTCCCCACTGCATTGCTGGGTACCTGATAAACAGACGCTCTGTCAATCCCTCACCTCCTGCTGCATCTCTGTCCATTCGGAGCCTCAGATGTAGCACCTCTCAGTACCCAATCCTCTGTCTCACTCTCCCATGCTGTGGCCCTCTGCACAGCGTCTACTTGTGGTCCAAGGGAGCCTCAGGCCAGTCAATATTTCCCTGCAGCACCAATGAACAATACTCCCCCAGTGCTCCAGTACCACCTAATCCATCCATTCACCTTTCAAGTTTGTCTCCTCCAGCAAGAGTACCTTAGGCTGCAGGGACTCACAGGCACGGGGGTCAAAACCAGGGGGGGAGATGCTGGGATGTCCACAGGAGAGGAGAAGGGCCACATCAATTAATGTCATCTGCTGCATCCATGGGAGTGGGGCCAACGCCAGCTCATGACCTCTGCATCACAAGGCTTCTGTGATCCTAATGAGGATCATTATCTCCCGCCTCCTGCTCAGCCAGCACAATCCCTCCATCTCTCTCAGATGGCCACACTGGAACTGCACATGCCACCCCCACAATTGTCACTCCGTCCCTTGTCACACCAGGCCTCAGTTTCGTCCCCACAGTCCGATCAGGGAGTGGCAGCCGCCATGTTGGCCATACATTGTCTTATTCACTGCTCGCCTTGGGGCTTCTCCCTCTCGTATTATTTCCAGTCTCCCTCACACCACCAGCCTGCCAGCACCTGAGCCCCTCATTATTCCAGAAGCCGGGCGGTCTTTTTCAAGGATTACTGGCTTTGGGGGCCGATTTCAGTAGGAGTGCAACAACGCACAACCTACTCCATGGCCATCCAAGCCATGACCCCATTTTTTGCATTGTTGAGTTTAAGGAAGCCGGCCCCCATGAAAGTTTCAACTCCAGAAGTTATTGTAGGGTGGTTATATAACTAGAATATTATTACTATTATTGTTATTAGCAGTAAAGCAGTAGTATTTCTTTACATAAGTAACATACAATATTTCCCACAGCTGTGTACAACTCTGTAACATACATTCAGATCACTCGTATACACAGCTGTAGCTACAATTTTTCATTTCAGTCTAATCATTTTCATTTTTGCGTCTATGAAACAAACAACACAGTGTGGCAATTTTGATACAAACCTTTTGACATTCTGGGGCAGATGACACTTTCTGTTGTTTTCCTAAACCTGTGATTCGACCACATTGAATCAGTGATAAGTCTATTTTTGCTTTATTGTTCTTCTCCTCATCATGGTCCGTCTCCTCTTCTTGTAACTTAGTCATTCCTTCTGTGTAATACATTTCGCATTCTTCCCGATGCACAAAGAGTTTTTCAGCATCCCTCCTTTCAACACAAGATGCGTCACTATTACGTTCAATAATGTTGATTGGTATTTCTGCTGCTTCGATATGAGATACAACCTGGGAAAATGTGTTAATAAGATTGTATTTAAATATAAGCAGGCATCTGCGACAAGTACCAAAGAAAGAGTTGCTCATATCACTTTTAACTCAACAAGTGTGGTGGTGAACAGCAGGAAACAATTTTACAGACTTTAACATTAAAATTACTGTCCATATCAACCCTACTTTCCAAGTATCTGAGCATTAATGACTCAGATCTCTATGGAATATAATGATGGCAGTTTTTAAGAATACATTTTATACTTACAATTCTTGAGCCATTCAACAATCATAATGATCACATGATGAAAATGAACAAATCAATCAAGATGATATGACTATAGGAATGTCTAGTTTAAGGAAAGACTTAAGTATGAAAAAAAAACTAAGGGGGTGATTTAAACCACAGCAAGCGGCCTGATGTACCATCATGGCAGTTCCTAGCAATGTATTTTACTCTGTGGTGTGGGGCTACACCTGCAGGACACTGCCCTGTAGCATGGAGTATTTCCTTTTCCTTTACAAAAAGAAAATCCTGAAACAGGATTATTTTTTGTAAAGAAAGAATAGATTGCTCCCCTTGCCATGGGAGTACTCTCCCATGCAAGGGGAGGTTCATTACAATGTTACTGTTGCTTACCATCATGTTGCGTCTGGAGATAAGGAACAGTAAAACAAAATGGTTACAGGTCTTCCCATCTAGATTGCGGTTGCTCTCCACGGCTGTCAGAGAAGTATAGCCATGGCAGAGACATAATAGACTCCGCTGTGGCCAAACTGAAAATTAAATTAGGCAGGGGGGCCACTATGTTGGCGGAGTGGGGCTGAATCTCCATCACCGCAACCAGCGGCGTTCCCCCTCGTCATGGGGGGAAGGGCCTCGAGGCACCTTTGCTAGGCTGAAGAGGTCAAAACCACAAGGCTGTGAATTCTTCAGCCCAGCAAAGTTCATCTCAGGAAGCCGGGAGCCTGCGCAAATAGTGTATGTTTAGCTCCTGGCTGGACGGACCACTGCTGCAGAGTTTCAATCCTTTAAAATGAAATTAAAAGTAGTATTCATGTAAAAAGAACTTGCATTTTCAGTTATTCTGGCAGAGAATAAGCCTAGGTTTGACGTGCAAACGTACAATTCACTTTTGGACTGCAACAATGCAAGAAATTGTGCAAGAATTTTCATCCAAAAACTGGAAAGTCAGGGGTGCTGGAACTAGAGTTTCAGGAGGCCTTGCGACACCCCCAAAATTAACTCGTAGGAATTCAAATGAATCCAAGCATTGGCAATACCAACAGGCCTGGCTTTAAAGGAATGTTTTATGGTAATGTGAGGTATTGCAAGTGAATAGCATGGGAATGGATATGTATTTGTATTAAAGCAAAGAACTGCAGAATAATAATGGCATAGGTTCAAAAGGTCAGGAGACCGTTGCACTGTCAAGCAAGACCTAAACATTTATGTAGGTTAATGAGTTTCCCTTTCCCAGAGAAAAACACCATAAAGGATCTAGTTATTCAAGACAATTAAGCAGCATCACAGTGCTATGTGTGTGCCCCTGAAATCTCAAGCTCAACTAGCTAGATAGATAAACCAGCTGGTGTGGGAGGGCAAGCACTTTTTTATGGATCCATACAACATCTGCCCAATCAAAACATGTACTCCTAGGTCCCAACTACAGTGATGCTCACATAATTGTCTGACAACAGATGCACCATCAAGTCAGACCATAATGCGAAATTAAGTGGTCTATGAAATGTTTTTTCTGTAGCAGCAGTTAATTTTTGCCCAAAGACACTCTCAAATGCCAGGCAACTTCTGTATATTGAACTAAACAACACTGTTCCTAGGTTAAAGGGTTGTGTTAAAGAGAAAACAATATTAAGTTAAATATGTTCTGACACACATATAAGCAGCACCATTGTCTCTTAATTCTGAAATGTGGTGGAACAAACATTTCACTAGGTTCATCAAATCAAGACCTGTTCATTTTACTGTGCATAATTCGCACAAAAACCTCCAGTGATTAAATATTTTCCCTTTTAGGTATATCCTTTTTTTATTTAAAAGTGGCACAAACTGAAAACCCAAAACACAATGGGGGTCATTATGAGTTTGGCAAATGGAAAAGGCAGTCTGCCAAACTCCCTCGGTCAGGTTACCGTCAGTGCAGTCCCCTTCCTGAGGGCCCCATTGAGTTTCCCGCTGGATCAGGGGGTAGAAACAGAGTTTCAGCCCACTGGCCCAGCGGGAAATGGCCAACGGCTACAACATTGATGCCGGCTCATTACTGAGCCAGCGGCAATGCTGTAGTGTGTAGAGTGCACCAGCATCTGTCACGATTTTCACTGTCTGAAAATGGCAATGGGGCCCCCCCTGAGGCACCCTGCACCCAATCGCTGCCAGCCTTTACATGGGGGAGAAGGGACCACCAGCACCGCCAGACCGTCGAAAAGTTGTGATCTGGTGGTGCTGGCGGTCTGACTGTGGCGGGACTGCCATGGTCGTAATGTGGCTGCCACACCACCACATTGGTGGCGGTCCAACCACTACCGCGAGACCACCAGGGTCGTAATGTTGCCCAATATATTAAGATCTAAATTCAGGGTGTTATAGGCATATGATGGTATTTATTTTCCATGTTGGCGTACTATGTGAACAGTAACTATGTGCCTAAACCAGATGTCTACTTGTTGCCTTGTATGTGCATTATGACTCCTGTGGTAAATTCACTAGTGTGATGTGTTTTTTTGGGATTAGTGACAAAATAGGATTGCATCACAGCATTTTTAACAAACTACAAGATGTTGGGGCATGGGACATAAATTGAATTTCAACCATTGGGGACATCCTTGGGAGTGGGGAGCTTACATTCTTGCTGACTTTTTGTTGTGAATATAAACTGCACAAGTCCCAGTTTTTGAAATATGTGCAACTAAAACAAGCCCCGATCTCTGAGGGCCTAACCGGCACTGTGATCCCGGAATACATCCTACTGGAGGGGATACTGCTGCAAGAGGAACTCATTAAGGTGGCTATCTCAGCCACGTATCGAACACTGAACAACAATATTCCCGCCAATCTATGCAGCCATAGGAACCGCTGGAAGGGGGAAGTGGGCGAATTGGAAGACACTTATTGGGAGTCGGCGCTCATGCATCCCAGGGAGGTTGCTATTAAGTCTCGGTTGCGGCTAATTCAAAACAAAATCCTGCACAGGGTTAACTATGACAGGGCTAAATTACATTCAGTGGGTAGAGCAACATCCCCAGCATGTCTCCAGAGTAACAATGACAGAGAGGACTCCATGTAGACATTATGGCATTGTCCCCTTATCCAGGGGTACTGGAATGCAATCCTAGTGGAACTCGGCAGGATCCTGGAGGTGATGCTTCCAACTGATCATCACATATGTCATACTGGGTAATCCAAACGATATAGATATTCCAAGATCCCAACTTCTCTCTGAGCCTTGTGGTTGTAAAACGTGATGTGGCACGGAGGTGGGGATTTGCGGACGTTTCAACCCTTACAAAATGGAAGAGAGGTGTGGACCTTTACATGGTGGCAGGGAAGGGAACATATGCCAGTATGGGCTGCCCCCGAAAGTTACATAAAATATGGGTCCAGAGGATCAGCTATTATGGGTTTGATCTTGTGGGTGATAGTCAAAACAGCGCACCAGACCTGGGAGTACATGAACATTAGACAGGGCCCCGGGATTGCGTGGCCAGTACTTAAAACACTGTGGCATTGGAGAGGGGTGTGAGAGATTATGACTGTCTGCATGCTGAAGTAAGCCTCAGCAAGGCCTACTAGTGCAAGGGGTTCACCTTTCTCTGCACAAAGTCCTCAGACCATGTAGGAAGAAGTTGGCACAGAAACTGAAATAAAAGACAAAGCTTATTAACCTCATGAGGTGGTACTACAGTTCAAACAGCACCCTTCGGTAATGTTTGAAGTAGCACACTGAACTGAGAGAGCATGGTCCTTTTATACCCACGCAGGGGCTAAAAGGAGGTGGTACAATTATAGAAGCAAGACTTGCATACATGTAAGGTCATATGGAAATGCACAGTCGACAGGTAGGAGGAGCTAACAGTTTTCAAGGACTAACAGCTGCAGACCTTACTGAGCATGTGCGAAAGTGGGAGATGCTAAATATAACTTGTCACTAGGCAGATTTTCAAGAGTAGTTAACAGAAAGGTAGGACAGAGCATATGGTGAGCACATGGCAGCATGTGGCAGAGAAAATGGCTGCCATGAATACAAAATGGATTCTGCGAAATGTTCACAATAGTTACTAAATACAAGATGTCTTCTGCTAATGCTTAATCTAATCGCTGCTAAACTACAACATGCATTGTAATACCATGACTCCAGTGTACTGCCAATTGCAAGTTAATATAGTTTAATATGCTTTACTGCACTTTATATACGTTCCTACACACCACTGTTTTTGATGTTGGTTTTTTCAAAGTGGTTACAATGAAAATTGCAAAATAAAAAAGATATTAATAAAAAACAAAGACAAAAACGACCTCATAACCACCACGAATATGCTTGTGGTAAATGCAGAGGTAAAAATGTACAAAAGCATGCAGTAACACTGCAATGTTGTGCCATGTCTCATTTCTACCTAAAAAGGAATGCTGAGTTGGGTAGTGAAGCACAATGGGGATTTAGCTTCCAATTCAGTGTTTTGTTTTAAATGAGCACCATACTTTTTCTTTTACCTTAAGAATCTTAGCTGTTATGTGTCGTTTCAGTGTATCCTAGGTTACTCTGGTATTTTGACGCTTGTTATTATGCAGGATGGGCAGTAGGTGTATTAGTCAACAAGACTACTTTCCTACTATTTAGGTCAGTGGTTCCCAAACTTTTTTTTCAACCCGCGGCTCCTTTGACCAATTGCCCGGTGGCCCCGGATCCCCATTAGAATACTTTTTTTGGGTAACTGCTGTTAATGGCTTGCAATACTGTTTCTTTTTTAAAGAATCTTCAAGGATCTGTGCCTGACTCAAGATGGACCTCTAATAATGTATTACATTAGACAGCAGACATTGGCAAAGCTAATAGGACTGGCTTTAATTTGCTGATGGAATGGTTCTTAATCTGTGGTCCGAGGAGCCCTGGGGGTCCATGACTGCTTTACAAAATCTAATATAATAAAAATGAATCAAATAAAATTAACAACATACATATATACAAATAAAAAGGCAAAATTAAAAACCTGGAAACTTGTTCTATACTTACTTTTGAATTAAGTAAAACATATTTGAGCATCTGTTTCAAGTACACTTGTTTTTGTATTTTCATATTTTATTTTGAGGTTCAAATCACTGAAATTGCTTAGGTCAGGGACCCTGTCTTCCAGTAAAGAGTCAGTGGGGGTTCCCAGCTTCCAATAATGATTTAGTGGGGGCCCTCACATGTCAAAAGGTTAAAAAACACTGTGCTAATGTATGCAAACAGAGCATGTACAGCATGCAAATAAATTATGGTATAAATGTTGCTTGCCTTTGTTAGCACATTGACATTAAAGTCAGACATATTGACCTTTCCAATGCTTGTTTGCTTCTGGTGTCAATTTTTACTTGGCTCTGTCCTCTGTGTCCCCAATTTTTGCTCTTTGGGGGAACAGAAAAAGAGGTAACACCTGCATTACCTGGACTAGTGACAATTAAGGTTATGACAATGCAGCAAGTGCACCACCTAGTGGGTGCCACACTCAGCACACCCAACCTGTGCTCCCAAAGCCAGTGTGATTTGTGTAGACTCGGCTCAGAATTGCAACTGCAGCGTCCCTGGCAAGGTTTGGTGGTGCACCAGGGTGCTGCAGCACACAATTTCGGAACCACTGATTTAGGTGCTACTGATTATGGCTCTTATTACGAGTTTGGTCCAACCGCCAGATTACAACCCTGGCGGTCGGACCACCAAGGGACCACCGCCACCCCCAGGATCACGAGTCCCAACAAGTTTGCGGCAGTCAAAGTTGTGGTCAACCAGTGCTGGTGGAAATGCAGGGGTGGGGGCCACAGTGGGGCCCCTGCCCAGCATCCTCAGAATGTGTACTGTTTGCTATGGCTGTGTGAAGGTATTGGCTTTGGCTTCAGAAGAATAGTGCTCACCACACTTATCCACTGTTATGTGTGAAAAAACATAAAATAAAGTATTGTCTCTATTTCTGATGATTGGATAAACTAAAGTAAATACCACAAACATTTTAAAGAGCACCACAAACTGTTTACCTGACCTTATTTTCACCTCAGATTCGCAACTATATTAAATATAAATAATAGATAGAAGACGCTCAAAATAGTGTATGCAAATTTACTTTAACTAATTAATATACAGTTTTCAGAACTCAGTAGGGAGATGCTTACATTCAGTTATGACTGGCTCACTTTTCCTTTGGAGGTGTGTAATCCATGACATATATTCAGCTTGACAGCTGTAGGTACTAGCGTTCACAATAGCAGAGTGGGGACAATTAGGCAAGTTGACTATTCTGTATATGTTCTTTGTTCAATGGCTCTACCCAGTGGTAGCTCTGCCCATGTTTCTCAGTATTAGTGACAGGGCTGCATACTGCTTGGCCTCAGCAGGACATCATCTATTGTCTGCGTCACAGGTTCTACAATGAGAATTGTTATTAAAGTAAAATGTATTTAAATTATTTTCCACTTCTGGGAATTCCACGCCCAAGTTGAAAATTATATCTGCTCGGTATTTACACTGGTCAACTTGTTGTACCTTGTTTCGGCCCACACTGCCACCTCTGGAAGAACTTGGGTCCCCTCAAAGAAAGAAAACAAACACTGTAAGGCTGTTGCCGAAACACGTTGGATATTTGTGCTGAAATAAATTGAATTTTCATATTGGAGGTGTCCTGGTTCTCCTGATATCGAAGGGAGCGTTGAAGGTTTTATATACATATATATATATATATATATATATATATATATATATATATATATATATATATATATATATATATATATAAATATATATATATATATAATAATTAGGACCTACTTTCTATAGAAAGACCATTTTTTGTTTTACCTATTACTTTGGCGCCGCATGACAAATCTTGACAAAATTATCAAAACGTATACTTTGCTAAATGCAGCTTCTGTCCTGAAAGTTTTGGGTGATCTGTCAAGTGGGGGCTGAGAAAAAGGGGGGTCCCAAAAAGCGTGTTGCCCTTTCATTTTACCATAGGACCTTTAGGCACGCCCACAGCCCCAACCACTGAATGGAATTACACCAAATTTGCATGAAGCTAGATTCTGTTATGGATATCTCGCTTTTTGTGATTTGGTGCAAATCTGTTCAGAAGTTTCAGAGAAATTTAAGGCCAAAAAAAATATAGATTTATAGGGACGTGGATTCTCCGTAGATCCAACTGCCCCCGTGCTGATATCTGATTGGCTGGCAACACTTCAGCAAAGAAGTGCTGGTAGCCATCTTGGAAATCGGCTTAAGCCAAGACCCAGAATAAGAGAAAAGGGGCCAGGAAAGAGTCACCCTTATCCCCTAGCCCTGGGGCTGGGGTCCCTAAGGGACCCTGCCAGGGCTAAAAAACATCAGAAAAATCCACAGATGGATCTGCAAATGTTTTCAAGATTGTTGAAATAAAAAAAAAAATGCGGTATGCAGTGCTTTTTCATTATTTGCCCCAGGTGGGCCAGGTCCGGAGGCAATATACAGGACAGAGGCGCATGGGGCCCCCTGCTTTGGGCTTTAATAAGACCCGGGGACCGCTGCCTTCCTGGGGCAAATGTGCTAATAAGAGTGGGGGGCCTGCAACCCCCGCATCCCAGGGACCACCACCCCCCAGAGTATTTTTTTTAAAAAGTAAGTGGGGGAGGCCCGATGGCCTGCCCCACAGGCCCGGGGACCACCATTTCCCTAGGGCTATCCATTTAATTAATGCAGGGGGGCTTATGCCCCCCACACCACAGGGACCACCACCCCAGGTGCTACTCTTTATTTGGAGGGGGGCACACCGCCCCCGACTGCCTTGGTGACCACCACCCCAGGGCAAAATCCAATTTCTTTATGAGGGGCCACAGGCCCCTCCCCACCTGCCCCAAGGACCACCACTCCCCAGGGAAACAGTGTATCTTAGAGTGGGGCCACTTGCCCCCGCACTGCCCCAGGGACCATCACCCCGTTGGGGCAAATCTTTAAAAAAAAAAGGGGAGGTCCCCATGGGATACCAAAGCCCCAGGGAGCACCAACCCCGGGGCTATTCTCATGGGAAAGGGGACACTCAGAACCTGTCATGGAGCCACAAATGGCCCTGTGGACAGCCATCCCCCAGGGTCTACTCCTGCGATGTCCTTGGGGTACCAATCCCGGTACATAACTGTTTGTTGTATCTTGGCTGCAGAGCTGCACCTGCAGCCAAACCACAGCAAACACTCTGCTATTTGACAGCAAGACCTTTAAAGCAGGTCCTCCTGTCAAATAGCAGAGCTTTCATCTCTGTCCCCTGACAGAGATGAAGTCCTTTAGCAAAAAAGCATTTCCAGGCATAGTGCCTGGTAGCCCGTAAAGGGAATTGTATTTAATTTTGTTTTTTAAATAAATAAATAAATACATAAGGAGTGACCCTTGCGGTCCCAGATAGCCCATAAAGGGCATTTTTATTTTTAAAAGAAAAAAGATAAATAAATAAATAGATAAATAAATAGGAACCGCGGGGAGCCCTTCAGGGATCCCTCACAGTCCGACAGCCCATAAAGGACTATAAAAAAAAAGAAAAAAGAAAATGCATAGCTCTTGCCACTGAGCATTGAGGGTTCAAGTCCATCTGGACTCTTTAAAAAAAATATATATATATATTTTTTTTATTTATTAATAAATGTATTTTTGATTTTAAATTGTACACAAATATGTCATTGTAAGTATATCAGATATCAAACCCTAAAAAAACTCTATCTCTCTCCCTCATTTTTTCTCTCTTTCTATCTCTCTTTCAGTCAATTTCTCCTACTCAAAGACTCACTCAGACACTCACCCACCAACTTGCAATCCCTCTCAGACCCTCGTGCACTCACTCACAGCCCCAGTCAGAATCTTACGCATCCACTCACAGACATACAGACAGTTATGCACCCACTCACACGCCTACTCAGTCTGTCACACAGCCACTCACAGACCCAGTGACACCCTTATGCACCCACTCACAGTCCCACAGACACACTGACGCACCCACTAAAACACTGATGTACGCACTCTCACACCCAGACAGACAATTTGACAAACACTCTCATCCTCAAATACACTTTCTCACACCTAGAAGGGCCGCAGACAACTTCCGCCACGCATGGCCAAAGCACAATGTGCATAATATAACAACAACAACAAAAAGTCCAAAGGCCATACGCAGCAGTGGTTGGTTTAACATATAGGGGGTGATTCCAACATTGGCGGGCGGTGGTCGCCGCCCGCCAAGCGGGAACCGCCAGAAGACCGTACCGCGGTCACCGAATGGAGCCGGCGGAGTTGCTGGTGTGCGACGGGTGCAGTTGCACCCGTCGCGATTTTCAGTGTCTGCCAAGCAGACACTGAAAATCTCAATGGGGCCCTGTTAGTGGCATGGGCACTGCAGGGGCCCCCAGGGGCCCCACGACACCCGGTCCCGCCATCCTGTTTCTGGCGGTGAAAACCGCCAGAAACAGGATGGCGGGAAGGGGGTTGGAATCCCCATGGCGGCGCTGCTTGCAGCGCCGCCGTGGAGGATTCCCTGGGCCAGCGGGAAACCTGCGGGAAACCTGCGGGAAACCACTGGTTTCCTTTTTCTGACGCGGCTTTACCGCCGCGGTCAGAATGGCCCCAGAAGCACCGCCAGCCTGTTGGCGGTGCTTCCGCGGTCGTTGGCCCTGGCAGTCCATGACCGCCAGGGTCAGAATAACCCCCATAGTAATGAAAATTAATATACGTTTAAAAAAAACATAGAAATTCACTGAACAAAAACAATGGTTACAGGGACATTATAGTTAGGCTCACATTGTAAACGTACAAAACATTGGAAATTTGTCAGTTATAGTTAGAGTTATCCCAACTAACTATAACTCGTGCCCTAAGGTAACTATAACTCGGGCCCTAATGATGCAATGATAATTAACCACAAATGTTGGCACTTATGACATCTTTTATTACATCATTGATGATATCAATGTAATATTTCCAGTAAAAGTTTTAACAAAAAAACTATGCATGTCGGTGGCATGATTTATAGTTACCTTAGGACACAATGGTTTTTAGTTTTTTTTTAAATGTGTTTCAAATCTCAGTGTGGGGTGTCATTGATTAGAGTGTTCTAATGTGGAGTGTAGTACAGTACAGTGAAAGAGAGTGTCATAGGGTCTAGTGTCATAGAGGTGAGTATTATTTAGTGGAGTACATTACAGTTGAATAGGGTGGAGTGATGTAGCATACACCAGTGTAATGTGTTATACAGTAGAGTGGCATGGTGTGTCGGATCCTGGAGTGGAGTATCATAGAGTGGAGCAGAGTGTTCTACAGTGAACTGAGTGTGGAGTGTCACTGACAGGAGTGTTATGAAATATAGTGTGGTGGAGTGGAATGTCATGTAGTAGAGTGCTGTAGATTGGCATAGGGTGCAGCAGAGTGTTGTAGAGTGTAGTGGCATAGAATGGAGATAAGTGGAGTAGAGTGTTATATAGTCCAGTGTTGTCGAGTGTAGGGTTGTGCAGTACAGTGTCAGAGAGTCTCATACAGTGTAATGTTGTACAGTGTAGCATAATTATTTGTGAGAACACAGTGCATGATAGAGTGGTGAGTTATAGTTAGTGTAGTTAGTGTTGTCTGGTTAGCGAGCTGAAATGAGTGTATTATGAGGTCTGCTATTTATATAATAATTTGAAGGTGGTGGATACACTGTAAATGAAAGTTATAACTATAACTTTAGAATTCTGAATTGTAAAAGAGTGGTGTACCATAGAGTGCAATAGCATGCAGTGGAGTGTTGTACAGTGGAGTGGAGTAGGGTACAGCCGATTGGGGTGGCATACGTTGAAGTGGCATAGTGTAGATTCAAGGAAACTGCTATAAATTGGAGTGGCTTCTCCTACAGTAGAGTACAGAGCTGTGTCGTACAGTGTTGCAAACTGTTGCAGAGTGTGTTGTACAACAGAGTACGTGGGCACAGAGTTGACTGCAAATTTGGACAGTCGAGTGTACGGGATAGAATGGAGTAGAGTCTATTAGAGGGGCATACAGTGTAGTAGTGTTTTGTTGAGGAGAGTACACTGGAGTGGCATAGATTGGAGTAGCGTAGACTGGAGTAGCATACAGTTAGTGACATAGCGTAAAATAGGTATAATGCAGTAGCGTACAGTGGAGTGGCGTAAAGTGTAATAGTGTACAGTGTAGTCGCGTAAAGTGGAGTGGTGTACAGTGAAGTGGTTTAGACTGGAGAGGTGTTTTGTAGAGTGGGGTAGCGTGTAGTAGCATATAGTGGAGCGGCATACAGAGGAGTGGTGTAGATTGAAATACCATACGGTAGAGGGTCAACGTATGAAGCTGCCTACAGTGTAATAGCATAGAATGAAGTGGCATACACTGGAATAGCATGGCCTGGAGTACAGTAGAGTGGTGGAGATTGGAATAGCATAGAATAGAATAGCGAAGAGTGGAGTGGCGTACAGTGGCATACACTGGAATAATGTATAGTGTAGTAGCGCACAGCACAGTGGCGGATAGTGAAGTGGTGTAGGCTCCAGTGGCATACACTGGAATGGTGTAGAATGCAATAGCATACAAAGGAGTGGGGTAAAGTGGAGTGGCGTCCAATGGAATAGCGTACAATCTAGTGAGGTAGAGTGGGGTGGCGTACACCTGAGTGGCGTACAGTGGAGTTATGTTTTTGTTTATAGGTTTCCATTACCATGTGGCCATAAATGGGTCTTTCCATTGTCCATGTAGTAAATCTGAAACTTTAAATATGCAGTCTAGTTTATTTTTTTGGACTTTCTTGCTGCTTTTACAAGTATTGTGCTAAGAGATATCACTAAGTTGAACAACCTTATGACTTATGTTTACTTATTCTACCTACTTGCAGTATTCCACAGAATCATCCATGCCCCCTAATATGTAATACTGCCACATTTCGAAAAATCCACCTGATACTTTTTGCGCTATGCGAAATACAAATATCTATTGAAAATGCATTGGAATTGACCAAACTCTGCAAAACTTTCAGTCCTCACAAAATGAAATTGGGGCAGCAGGTCTGCACAGTTTCACACATATTCGCCAAATGGTGCAAATTTATAAAGGGACAAAAATCTGAAAAAATCCCTATTTCTCGTCACCCTAACTATAACTACAGTTTGGTTATTACCGATCTGTAAAATATATATATATATAAAATACATGCCTACAAATACATATATATGCATTTATTTATATGATACCAAATGTTAAACATGTAATACCTAAAATATAAATTTAAATAAAGAAATATATTATAAATAATACATTATCGAGCATTTCTTTCCACAAATTGAAACACATAATGACATCTGAAAAAGTGTAAGATTAGTAAGTATATATGCAACATATATTCAAAATAAAAAATTGAAAACAATTAAAATGTAACATTATGATTACTAAATAACGAAAATTACACTTAACAAACATCATTAATATTGCCAGTGCTCAAAATAAAGTACTAAATAAAATGAAAAGATGTAAATATAATAAATTATTTTCGCCGCACAAGTAGTTACTTTGAAGAGAAGAAGTCTTTTTGGTCCTGAGACGTCAGGAACAGGAGGCAAGCTCAATCCAAGCCCTTGGAGAGCACTCCTCAACAGAGCCATAGGCCAGCAAGGCAGCAGTCCTTCACAGCAAAGCAGTCCAGGTGAGTCGTATGGGCAGCCAGGCAGCTTCTCTTGGTAGGTTGCAGGCTCTGGTTCAGGGTGTCTGTCCCAAGAAGTGTCTGAGTTGGTGTGGTCAAGGGCCCGGTTTATACACCCAAATGTGCCTTTGAAGTTGGTGAGACGTCAAAGATTGGTTTTGAAGTGCACAAGGTCCCCTGTCAGTACAGGTCTGTCTGCCAGAGTCCCAGTTGGGGGTTTGGCAGTCCATTGTGTGAGGGCAGGCCACTTGCCTTTGAAATGTAAGTGTCAGGCCCCTCCACCCTTCCAGCCAAGGAAGACCCATTCAGTATGCAGCTGAGTGCATGTGTGACTGAGTATCCTATGTTTGTGGTTGTCTGGGTGAAATGCACAAGGAAGCTGTCAACCAGACCAGCCCTGCCCAGACATTGATTGGAGAAAGGCTGTAAGGCACAGATGGATTTTAAGTGCAGAGAATTGCTCACTTTCTAAAAGTGACATTTCTCAAACAGTAATATCGAATCCAACTTCACCAATAAGCAGGATTTTTTAATACCATTCTGGCCATACTAATAGTGACCTGTTTGCCCCTTTCTGATCAAAATCTACCACTCAAACAGTAAATGAGGGGAGCACTTATGTTAGCCTATGAAAGGAGCAGGCCTCACAGCAGTGGAAAATGACATTAGGGGTTTTCCACTACCAGGACATATAAAACACACAGGTATATGTCCTGCCTTTTACCTACACAGCACCCTGCCCTATGGGTTACCTAAGGTCTACCTTAGGGGTGACTTACATGTAGAAAAAGGGGAGATTAAGGCTTGGCAAGTACTTTTAAATGCCAAGTCGAAGTGGCTGTGAAACTGCACACACAGGCCTTGCAATGGCAGGCCTGAGACATGGTTAAGGGGCTACTTATGTGGGTGGCACAATCAGTGCTGCAGGCCAACTAGTAGCATTTAATTCACAGGCCCTGGGCACATGTAGTGCATTTTACTAGGGACTTACAAGTAAATTAAAATTGCCAATTGGGTATGAGCCACTGTTACCATGTTTTAGGATGAGAGCATATGCACTTTAGCACTGGTTAGCAGTGGTAACGTGTGCAGAGTCCTAAAGCCACCAAAAATGAGGTCAGAAAAAGAGGAGGAAGACAAAACGTTTGGGGGTGACCCTGCAGAGGGGCCATTTCCAACAGGCAGGAAATGTGGCAGGTACGTACACTGCTGTACCTGTTTGTTTTGGGGGTGGAGTTACTAATGTGAAGGGGGGCCTGGACAAAGGGTTCCCCAACGGGGGCCGGCATGAAAAGAAAGGATTGGGGGTGCAAAGACCACATTTCCCTCCATTCAGTCAGCTCAAGGCTGGCGGTGCCCAGCGCCACAGTCGGATAGACGGGAAGGTACTTTGTAATCTGGACGGTGGCCCCCTTACCTGCGCTGCCTTATGGTAGCTGAAATTCCCAGACAGGCAATATGGTGATCTGCAGCACACTGGTGGTGCCTGGGGGACCACAGTGGTCTTGTGGCTATGCACATGCCTGCATCGTAATACGGCGGTCCAACCCCCAACGCTGTGGGGTCGAACCACAATGCCGGCAAACCTCCAAACTCATAATCAGGCCATGAGCTACAAAAGGGAAGGCATTGGACTTTGGAGGATTTAGATTTACTACTCCCACTTCAACCAAAACAACATTAGGGAAAGCGCTGGACTTTGGAGGAGTCAGAATACTACTCCCATTTCCACCTAAGCAATACTAGGGAAAACATTGGACTGTGGAAGGGTCAAGTTTACTATTCCCATTCCAATCGAAGCAACAGTCATAGTATTCTACCAACTTTCTAAGGGCAAGA
The DNA here is from genome assembly GCF_031143425.1 of Pleurodeles waltl. Taxonomy (NCBI): domain Eukaryota; kingdom Metazoa; phylum Chordata; class Amphibia; order Caudata; family Salamandridae; genus Pleurodeles; species Pleurodeles waltl. The sequence continues at coordinate 1,559,717,580 of NC_090444.1, read as the reverse complement.
GACAGACAGAAAACAGGTGGTGGAGAGGTTGGCAGATATCCCTCTTATGCCTCTTCATCAATAGAGTATAGTAGAGCCATTTGGAACATGTATTTTTAAAAATAAATATTTAAGAGAGGCCTGTCATTACCTCGTAGAGTAAGGAGGGTACAAGGAAGTGGCCCAGGAATGTATGTAAAATCACTGGAATTACGTCCTCTGCAGATACTTCAACTGAATTAATTTAGTTCTAATTTCCTTAAGATATGTTTAATATATTCACACAGGCCCTTATCCATTGTTCATCTTTCATTATATCGTTCTCAAATCTTCCCTTAATTCGGTTCTGCTTTCCCTTTTTGACATTCGTCTTGCATGGGGCTCATAATACGGTGAGCAAGCCAAACCTACCATTCTCGAGATAGCATCCTGATCCTTGGAAGTGGTACTTCAGCTTGAGGGCTGCAGTGCAAGTTGCTGTTTTTATTAGGCTGAGGCTAGTCCTTCGGTCACTGCTGCATCTACTGGATACAGTCTTGACAGTGTCCAAGCTATCACACCTCCCTAATTGTGTTGTATAAATCGAAATTAGGGATGCAAAACCGAACTGCTCCTAATTTACCCGCTTCTTTCTCTGCTGCCCCCTTTCATGACCCTTTATATTCACACTCATTTCTTTTCTTGCTCTTCTCTGAAATGGTTCCCCCATTCAACCCTGTGCCTTTTCCCGTGGTTGAAGTTTGTAAATTCTACACTAAAGAAAAACTATGCAATGATAGCTTAATTTTATACATTATGCTTTTCATCTAATATGGCTCACTGGTCTTAAATGGACATTATTGCATTTTGGCAGATATGGGTAGGTTAATCGTCTTTCAAGATTAGGTTCTACAATTGTAATCATGTCGTAAATTTCCGTATAATCATGGGTGGATAACTCTGGAACAGTTAATTATGCCGTCACTTTCGCTTATTTCATACCTATCCTCTTAGGACAAAGAAGAAGAAACGTTTGTGTTTAAACCCCGACTGTAATCAACAACAATAGGAAAAAAACTAAAGAAACTTACGTAAACGTCAAATTGTAAAAGACAAGTTGTCATTTTCGAAACATACCTTTCGAATTCTGTTGCCACAAGTGATTTTCTGTCTTTTTCCAGAACCCGAGATTTCACCATACGTAGCTAGAAAAAGGTCTAACTTTTTTTTATCAAGCTGTTTCTCATACTCTAATTTTGCCTTTTCATCTAAGTATTTCATTTTGGAATCTGCCCAGTGTACAACAGATTTATCAGCATCTCTTCTCTCATCGTGTGAGGGTGTTCTAAAAGCCCCCTCTTGAAACTTATCCGGTACTTTTTCTTGGTGAATATCCTCGGTCTGAACCTGTAAACATATATTTGAAACCGTTAACATACCCAAATAGGCATCTGTGATAAATACAGTACATGAAATAAACAAATGGCATAACATCATCCCTATTGTACAAGTTACTTACCTTCAATAACGTAATATCTGGTAGAGACATATTTTAGTTGCAGATACCTTACCATAGAATTTCCCCCAGGCATCAGACTGGATCTGGAGATTTTTTTTTTGCAATACCCTTGCACGTCGGCAGGTGGCGTCGGTCGACTCCACGGGTGTCATTGGTGAAGTAGTTGCCGTGATGACGTCGGGAGTAGGACATAGACACCGCCTTCGCGCAGTGACGTCAGTTTCTTTTAACGACGTTCCACACCAAAGAGCAGACCCGCTAAGAACACTGAGATTGGTGCGCCAGAGCTAAGGACCTGAGGGAGAAATCCCTGTCCCTAGAAATCAGTTCGCAAGCGGGGAGGATGGGTGGGTCGGTAAGGAATCTGCAACTAGAATATGTTTCCACCAGATATTTCATTACCGAAGGTAAGTAACTTGTACATCTGATAGAGACTTCTAGTTGCAGATTCCTTACCTTTGAATAGATACCCAAGCAATGCCATTCTCAGTGGTAGGCCGCAAACCAAAAGCATACTAGGAAGTCCTGCAAGACCGAACAACCAAAGTAGCCGTCCCGACAGACCTGACTGTCCAGGCAGTAGTGTTTAGCAAACATGTCCATGGACGCCCATGTAGCTGCCTGGCAGATATCCAGGACTGGAACTCAGCGTGCCAACGCAGTGGAAGCAGCAGTTGCTCTGGCGTAATGAGCATACAAGCCCTCAGGGGGTTGCTTCTTGATCAAAGCATGGCACATTTTGATGCAAAGAAGTACCCATCCAGAGATGGTATGTTTTTGCAATGCCTTCCCTTTTTTCGCACCCACATACTCGACAAAGAGTTGATCATCCACGTGGAAATCTTTAGTACGATTAAGATAGAATGTCAATGCTCTTTTTGAGTCCAGAAGGTGGAGTCTCTCCTCCTCAATGGAAGGATTTGGGGGTTCGTAGAAAGTAGGCAGGGTGATGGACTGGCCTACATGAAAAGGCGTAACCACCTTTGGAAGGAAGGAAGGAAGCCTTAGTCCGCAACACCACTTTGTCAGGGTGCACAGACAAGTATGGAGGTTTGGACGAAAGGGCTTGAAGCTCACTCACCCTGCGAGCAGAGGAAATGGAAAGAGAGTTTTGAAGGTGAGGAGCTGTAAGGGACAATTGTGCATCGGCTCAAAGGGAGAACACATTAAATAAGTAAGGACAAGGTTGAGGTCCCACTGAGGCATGATAAATGGAGTGGGAAAAAATAAATGGGTGAGGCCTTTTAGGAATCTACTCTCAATAGATTTAAAGAGTGAGGGCAGATCAGGAAACCTAAGTAAGGCCGAAATGGCAGATAAATACTCTTTAAGGGTGCCCAAAGCAGAGCCCTCCTGTGCCAAAGAAAGAATGAACAAAAGAACCACAGAAAAAAACAGGGGCAGAAAAGGGATCATCAGATATTTTGGTGCACCATGCCACCAATTTATTCGAACAACAGGCCTATACAGTTTTGGTGGAGGGACGCCTGGCTGCCAAGATAACATCACAGACTTCGGGTGGAAGATCAAAAGTCATCAACTGTCGCCTCTCAATCTCCACGCATGAAGGCGGAGATTGCACAGATTCAGGTGAAGAACTGTCTCCTGTTGCTGCGAGTGGAGGATCGATGGACATGCTCAATAGCTCTGGATGCCAGACTCTCCATCCCCAGTCTGAAGCCACCAAAATGACTTGGGCCCGGTCATTCCTGATCTTCTTGAGAACTATGGCCAGATGTGGTATGGGCGTAAAGGCGTAAGGGAGGCCGGAGTTCGACTCAAGATGAAAAGCGTCTCTGAGCGAGTGCCGCCTTGGAAACTCCAATGCCCAAAACAACTGACATTGTGCATTCTCTGCGGAGGTGAACAGATCTAACCAAGGCTCTCCCCACTGCTGAAAGAGAACTTGCACCACCTCCGGATGGAGACACCATTCGTGATAGGCTATGCATCAACGGCTGAGTTTGTCCGCTCTGTCATTGAGAGATCCCTCCAGGTAATGCCCTGATGTTCCAGCCATGTCCAGGGCGTTGTGCCTCCTGACAAATGGCCCAGGACCCTACACTGCCTTGTTTGTTTCAGTACCACATGGCGGTAGTATTGCCCATGAACACCTGCACTACTTTTCCTTTGAGAGAGGGAGGAAATGCTTTCAACGCAAGCATGATCGTCCGGAGGTCCAGAATACTGATATGGAGCCCAAACTCCACCGGAGACCAGAGGCCTCTGATCTCCGCCTCTCCGATGTGGACGTCCCAACCCAGAAGTGAGGCATCTGTCACTATAGATGTGATCTGGATGGGGAAGGGAGAGGGATCTGGGATGGACCCAATGCAGATTCGAAAACCACCACTGCAGGTCTTTCGCAGTCTCCTCCGAGATCTGGACCATGTCGGAGAGACTCCCCTGATGCTGCGCCCACTGGAACTTCAAGTTCCACTGCAGAGCCTGCATATTTCATCTGGCATGTGTCACTAGCATGATGCAGGAGGCCATGAAGCCCAGCAGCCTCATAATAAGTCTCGCCGAAATCCAAGACAGAGGCTGAAAGATCGGAATATTAGCCTGAATATCTTGGACTCGCTTTTCTTGAGGATAAGCCCGAAACTGCACTGTGTCCAGAACAGCTTTAATGAAGGGGAGCATTTGAGAGGGAGTCAGGTGTGACTTTGGCATGTTTATAGTGAACCCCAGCGTGTGCAGGAGGTTAGCCGTAGTCTAAAGGTGAGAGACGACTTTCTGGGGTGAGTTCACCTTCAACAGCCAGTCGTCGAGGTAGAGGAAGACTTATACCCCTAACCTGCGCAGATGAGCTGCAACTACCGCCATTACTTTCATGAACACCCGAGGGGCGCTGGTAAGGCCGAAGGGGAGCACGGTAAACTGAAAGTGCTTGTTACCTACCATGAATCGTAGGTAACGTCTGTGGGCAGGCAGGATAGGGATGTGGAAATAAGCGTCCTGCAAGTAGAACGCTACCATCCAGTCTCCTGGGTCTAAGGCAGATAGAACCTGAGCCAGGGTGAACATTTTGAATTTCTCCTTCTTGAGGAAGTAGTTTAGGTCCCAAAGGTCTAGGATAGGACGTAAGCCCTTTTCCTTTTTCGGCACCAGAAAGTAGTGAAAATAACAACCACGACCTACTTCGGGCACAGGGACATTCTCTATAGCTCCCTTGGCCAAGAGAGCTGCGACTTCCTGGTGGAGAAGCGCCAAATGATCCTCTGGGAGGTGGCTGAGTGATGGAGGCATGGCTGGTGGAGCAGATTCGAAAGGGAGGGAGTAGCCCTTTTGAACGATCTGGAAAACCCACCTGTCCATAGTGATGGATTCCCAGTGGGGCAGGTGAGGGCGAATCCTGCCGCCAACTGGAGGGGAGTGAGGGGACAGACTAGGAGGGTTTGGAGGCAGCAGCGGGGGAAGAGGTGGACTGGGCAGACCTCTGGTTCCCTGTCCCACGCCCACGTGGGATTTCACGTCCACAGCATGGGTGGCACAGTGGCTGGGTGGAGGACGCGACAGGGAGCCCCTTCCGTGGCCACAAAAGGGGCAAAAAGCAGACTGTGGGGGCTGAGGGACAGAGGAAAGACCAAGGGACGGAGCCGTAGCACGGGAATCCGTGAATCTCTCCAAGGCCGAGCCCGCTTTGTCTCCAAAGAGATGAGAGCCATCAAAGGGCATGTCCATGAGGAACTGTTGGACATTCCCAGAAAAACCAGAAGTACGTAACCAGGCGTGGCGTCTCAAGGCCTCCGTCATAGCAACCGATCTGCCCAGAGAGTCGGTAGTGTCCAACCCACAATGGATTGTGAACTTCACCGCATCTCTCCCATCGTTGACAGCTTAGGAGACGATAGCGCGGGCTTCCTCTGGTATCTGCGTCAGGACTTGCGCAACCGTATCCCACAAAGAGTGGGTATAGTGGCCCAAAAAGCATGTGGTGTTCACAGACCGCAGAGCGAGACTGGTGGAAGAGAACAACTTCTTACCAAATTGTTCCAGCCTTTTTGATTCCCTATCCAGGGGTGCGGAAGGGAATGTGCCTTAAAAAGAGGAAGCCTGGATGAGAAGACTCTCAGGCATGGGGTGTTGGGACAGGAATTTAGGGTCTTTCGGAGCGGGCCAATGGCAGCGTGCGATAGTCCTACTGACAGGAGCCTCTGTGTTGGGTTTGGACCAAGTACCCAAAAGGACATCGGTGAGGGCTTCATTGAACAGCAAAAGAGGTTCAGATGTGGAAGCCCCTGACTGAAGCAACTCCGTCACGAGATTGGACCTGACCTCTACAGTAGGAAGCTCAAGGCCAAGGACCTCAGCTACCCCTCTGACTACCATACCATAAGTTGCTCCCTCCGCCGTAGCCAGGATAGGATGAGACAGCATGCCAGCATCTGGAGAAATATCCAGACCACTGGCGTCGCCCAATTCCTGTGCCCAGTCCAAAGATGGGTCATACTGGTACTCATAAGGGTCCAGGGACCCCTCCAATCCTTCCCCGAATTCGTACCCATAGGAAAAAGGGTCTGAATACGACCTGGGGTGAATAGGCACCATCGAAGACAAAGGGGCATTGGCTGACGCCGCTCCGACTCCGAGTCATCAGGGATAAGGATCAGGTTGACGTCAGTAGTGGGCACTACCGATGTCAGAAGCGCCGACAATCGACACAGCGCCGGAGAAGGTCTCAATGGTGCGACTGGTGCTGGTCCGGATCCGCGAGCGGATCCGGAGTGGACCTCGGGGCCGGTGCCAAAGGCGCCAGTGTAAAACCCGAAGGCCCCTGAACCGAACCACTTGGACCTGAAGGCGCAGTATCGGGGTCAGTCCACCCAAAGATGAGGCGCATGGCCTCATAGAATTCTTTAAGTTGGGTGGGGGTCGCTCCGGCTCCTGGAAACTCAGGGAACCATGGACCAGACCCAGACGCAGGCTCTGAGGATGGAGGCCTTGAGCGTCGATGATCCTCCCTCGTTGCGTCAGACAAGTGATGGGGTGAAGTCAGAGAGCGATGGGACCTCTTCGACTTCTTCTTTTTCTTACCTGCACCCGAAGATTTTGAAGACGACGAGTGGTGATGGCTCTGCACACGGTCTCGAGACCTTTCTCTCAATCGAGACCAGGACTTACGCAGAGTCGAGTGCCGGGCCGCCATGAGTTTGAGGGACCGCTCCCTCAAGGCCTTCAGGTGCATGGCCTGACACTTGGAGCACGAATTTGGGGCGTGGTCGTGCTCGAGATACCACAAACAAACCCGGTGCGGATCCGTCACCGACATCATGCGGTGACAGTCCTCCCACGCCTTGAAACCAGTCTTTGGGGACATCCTCAACGCACCAAATACCTTACTACCGGCGGGAAGCCTGACATTTTATTAAATTGTACCTGACCTCATGGTCAGGGCCAAAAACGAGATAAGGAGTGGGGGTCACATTAAGATTACCCCTGTGGTGCACAGGGTGTTGGGACGGGACGAAACATAACATCCCTCCCAACCATAGTGAAAAATAGAAAAATACGGTAATTTGAAAAACACATAACGAACAATGATGAACTTCAAAACTCTCTGGATAATAGAGAAGGCAAAAGCGTGTCTCTACAGAAGGTCACTAGGGGACGAAATCTCTGACTCTGGACACCGCTGGGTTGGAACGAAAATGGTATCCAGGATGGTGAGATCTGTGGCTTTGCTGACTGGCACCTGGAATTATCATGTTAGAGCTGGTTGAGGGTGTGGTATCAGCTTCCTCTCCCTGACTACCTTTGGCAGTGCTTGAATCCTTCTCAGGACGAGCTGTGTTGGGAACCATCGTATAAGAAGAGTTCCCCTCTTCCATGGAGTGAGTACGAAAGCGAGAGAGAACTTGCTCCCCGGGGTGTCTGTCTCTCACGAGCAACAGATCTCCTTCCTGCAGGCATCAATGTCGAGCTCTCCTCCTAGATGCCATCTTGTCGTTCTTTGTTTTTCTCCAACGGAGAGCATCTGAGGCTTTATTGTGGATGGCAGATGGGAGTTCTATGTGAGGTATGGTGTCACTCATGGGCCAAATGGTCTTGTTCAGATTCCTCATTAGGCATTCCACTTCTCCGTTCGCTTGAGGCCACTGGGGCGTGATCTTCTTGTGGCAAACTTTCCTGGATTACAGATATTCTGGGAAGTACTGACTGGTAATCGTTGGTCCATTATCCATGCGTAGTTCATGGATCAGTCCATGGGTAGCCATGATTATCTAGATTTTTTTAATCGTCTGGTTAGCAGATGTGGCACTGACGATCTTCACCTGTGGATATTTGGAGAAATCATCCATGACAGGTTGGTTCACGGAGTCTGGGAGCGAGTCGTGGCTGGATCCGATGCAGCATTGGTTCTGGTGCTACAGGGCAGAAGAGCAGAGGCACTGCAAAGAGGCATAGGGTCCTTACTGCGGAGCAGTGGAGGTGAGGCAACATCAGTTGCGTGGTGTCAGTCCCTTGGTCCCAGCAGATATGAAATCCGGCAAAGTCACGATGCTGTGGGGGGACCGCACGGGGTCGCAACGACTTCACAGGGCTGCAGGTGCTGCGATGGCGTCGGGTGTCATGGATGTCGGACTTACAACACTCCGATTTCTGCAAATTTGTGTGGGGTCAACAGCTGCAGCGACGTGAGGCCAGGTGGCATTGCGGATTCCGTGCAGTGCCATCCTTAGCTAAGTCACACAGCACCGTCTGGCGTCGTTAGACAGGTTTTCACCAGAAATTCAGTTCCAGGGGCCCAGGAACTGGAATGGCACCCTCTGGCAAGCTAGAGTCCACAGCTTGCAGACTCAGGACTGGATGGTGAAGCCTTGGCTGTCCCTGAGGCTTCAAAACAGGAGGCAAGCTCTACTCCAAGCCCTTGGAGATACCTCTCAAGCAGGAATGCACAACAAAGTCTAGTCTTTGCCCCCTTTCACAGGCAGAAGCAGCAACTGCAGGATAGCCCAACAAGGCACAGTCACAGGAAGGGGCAGCACTTCTCCTCAGCTCTTCTCCTTGGCAGAGGTTCCTCTTGATTCCAGAAGTGATCTAAAGTCTGGGGTTTTGGGGCCAATACTTATACCCCTTTCTGCCTTTGAAGTTTCCCAACTTCAAAGAAAAGTCTCTGTTGTTTACAGGATCCTGCCTTGCCCAAACCCGGCCCCATTCACACACCAGGGGGTTGGATACTGCATTGTGGGATGGCAGGCACAGCCCACTGAGTTGTAAGTGATCACTCCTCCCTCCTCTCTAGCACAGATGGCTCATCAGGATATGCAGGCTACACCCTAGCTCCCTTTGTGTCAATGTCTAAAGGAGATGCACAAACAGCCCAATTGTCAAACTGACCCAGACAGGAAATCCACAAACAGGCAGAGTCGCAGAATGGTTTAAGCAAGAGAATGCCCACTTTCTAAAAGTGGCTTTCTCAAACTAACAATCTAAAAACCAACTTCACTAAAAAGGTATTTTTAAATTGTGAGTTCAGAGACCCCAAAGTCCATATTTCTATCTGCCCTCAAAGGGAATCTGACTTTAATAATGTTTAAAGGCAGGCCCCATGTTAAGCTATGAGAGAGATAGGCCTAGCACAGTGAAAAAACAAATTTGGCAGTATTTCACTGTTAGGACATGTAAAACACATCAGTACATGCCCCATCTTTAACATACACTGTACCCTGCTACCTAGGGCCTACCTTAGGGGTGCCTTACATGTATAAAAAAGAAAGGTTTAGGCCCGGCAAGTGGGTACACTTGCCAAGTCGAACTGGCAGCTTAACATTGCACACACAGACACTGCAGTGGCAGGTCTGAGCCATCTTTACAGGGCTACTCATGTGGGTGGCACAAGTGCTGCAGGCCCACTAGTTGCATTTGATTTACAGGCCCTGGGCACCTCTAGTGTACTTTACTAGTAAATCAAATATGCCAATCATGGTAAAGCCAATCACATATACCATTTCACAATTGAAACACTTGCACTTTAGCACTGGTCAGCAGTGGGAAAGTGCCTAGAGTAACAAAAACAGCAAAAAGAGAGTCCACCACACAAAGACAACCTGGGAAGTAGAGGCAAAACGTTAGGGGAGACCATGCCAAGGATGCCAGGTCTAACATATGTCCCCTCCAGCTAAAAGTGGGGAGAACTACCCAACCTCATGGGAGTTCTCATCACTAAAGGGTAAGAATCTAGACAGACCATCAGCATTGGCGTGTTCTGTTCCAGGGCGGTGTTCCACCGTAAAGTCCATCCCTGTAGGGAAATGGACCACCTCAACAGTTTTGGATTCTCACCTCTCATTTGCATTAACCATATGAGGAGCTAGTGGTCAGTCTGAACCCAGAAGTGAGTCCGAAACAAGTAGGGTCTTAACTTCTTCAGCGTCCAGATCACAGAAAAAGCTTCACGCTCTCTTGCATTCCACCTACGTTGCCTGGGAAGTAACCTCCTACTGATTAGGGCTACAGGTTGATCTACGCCCCCTTTGTTTTTCTGTTAAACTCGGCTCCCACACCATGCTCTGAAGCGTCAGTCTGCTCAATGAACTCCCTGGAAAAGTCAGGCACCGTCAGCACGGGTGCCGTACATATGGCTGCCTTAAGGGCATCAAAAGCTGTCTGTCAGGACCCAGTCCAGATCACCTTCTTTGGTTGCTTTTTAGAGGTTAACTTGCTAAGGGAGCAACAATGGTGCCATACCCCTTAACAAACCTCTCTCACCTCAGTCTGGATCTTGGAGTATCCCAAGCCAGAATAGTGTAAATCTTGAGTTGTAAGGGTGCCACCTGACCACTCCCTACCTGGTGCCCCAAGTGCACTACAGAACCCTGCCCTATTTGGCACTTGCTAGCCTTAATAGAGGTACTGCAAATGTTCCTCCCAAGTGGAGCTGAACACAGCAATGTCATCCAGGTAGGCGGCTCTGAAATCATCCAGTCCAGCCAACACCTCAGAAAGGTGGCAGAGGCATTTTTCATCCCATAGGGCATCACCATAAACTGGTAATGCTCATCTGGGGTGGAAAATGCGGACCTCTCCTTGGCCCCCTCAGTCAGAGCAATCTGCCAATATCCAGACGTTTACTCAAACGTGCTCAGATATTTGGCAGCCCCTAACCGACCAATGAGCTCATCAGCTCAGGGGATGGGGTGTGTGTCAGTCTTAGGCGGTCATTACAACATTGGCGGTAAAAGCCGCTTACCGCCGTGCAGAAGATCGCCAACACATCGCTGCGGCCGCAGAATTCCGCCACAGCTATTATGACCCACAGCACGGAATCCGCCAATATTCAGACACCCACACAAGTCCGCCACACCAAAGGTCAGTGATAAACTGGCGAAAACAAAACCTCCACCTTCACGCCAACAGAAATACGCCCACACTATCATGACCCACGAATCCATGCGGCGGTCTTTCAACCGCGGTATTCCATTGGCGGTACACACCGCCGCGCTCAAAATACACACACATCTCCAAAACACAGCCACATTGGACAATTCCAAATACACACACCTAAAACACATACACACACGACTCCCACACACCCAATACAAAATAAAACACACACCCACAAACCCTTACGACCACAATTACCGAGAGAAGGCCAGAGAGAGACACCACCATCAACAATACTAGCATCCACAAGCACATAACACCATCACCCACATAACTTCCAAAAACCTCACACAACACACCACTACATATCAGCACACTTATCACCCCACACACCACCCCACACATCACCCACACCACCCCATGGCACGGCAAAGACATCCCAGGTTCTCGGAGGAGGAGCTTAGGGTCATGGTGGAGGAAATCGTCCGGGTAGAGCCACAGCTATTCGGATCCCAGGTGCAGCACACCTCCATTGCAAGGAAGATGGAGCTATGGCGCAGAATAGTGGACAGGGTCAACGCAGTGGGACAACACCCAAGAAATCGGGATGACATCAGGAAGAGGTGGAACGACCTATGGGGGAAGGTGCGTTCTGTGGTCTCAAGACACCACCTTGCAGTTCAGTGGACTGGCGGCGGACCCCCACCTCCTCCCCCACAACTAACAACATGGGAGGAGCAGGTCTTGGTGATTCTGCATCCTGAGGGCCTCGCAGGAGTAGGTGGAGGAACGGACTCTGGTAAGTCAAATCTTAACTATTACATCCCCCACCCTACCTGCATGCCATCACATACCCCCACCCTCACCCTCACCCCCATCACTCGAACTCCTCCCAAATGTCCTAACATCAAAAACCACCCATCCCAACACCAAGCCCTACATGCAACAACAAAGCATGGACACACATCACTAAAGCATGGCCACTGCACATACCCATACACCCCCCCTAAAACATCATCACACAAGGTCCCACACAGGAATGTAAGCACTGGGGTACACGGTCACCCACCCATTGCACACCATGCCACACACAGATGTAATAAACATCCTTTTATACCCCTGCAGGACCCCTACCCAAAGTCACCGGACAGGAGGGTCCAGACATGTCCACACCACCAACAGAAGAGGCCCACAGTGATGACAGCACCTCTGCCCAACTGGATCTAGATGACCAGCCCGGCCCATCGGGGACCTAGGGACAGTCAGTTCCCATCACACAGTCACAGGCCACTAGAGAGCATCCCCCCTCTGGAAACACCAGCACAGCACCCTCCCAGCGGGCCCATACCTCCGTCCCCAGGACACGTCAATCAGCAGTGTATCCACCACTACAGGGAACCCAGGCTAACCCACCACCCCAACAACAACAGGGACCTGGGGGCAGTGGCAGTGGGCACACGGTCCAGGGGATGGAGGCCCAGGAACACAGGGGAACTAGGAGGGCTGCTGTGCGACAGGGGAGGACAGGCCAAGGGAACCCACTCTCCACGAGGCCCTCTCCAACATCATGGGAGCCTACCACCACTCCCAAGAGACGATGGCAACAGTACTGGCCAAGTTTCAGGAGACCCAGCGCCTGCAGGAGGAACAGTATTTGGGCTTCAGGGAGGAACTCAGATCCATCAATTCCACCCTGGGCACCATCGTAGGGGTGCTGAAGGAAGTACTCAACACCAGGAGGGACACTGTGGCACTACAAGGGGCCCCTGACACTAGCCTGGACGATGAACTGCCCACTACCTCCGCCGGCGCTAGTGGACAGGAGGCACTGCCATAGGACCACCACACCAGCACCCCACCCCCTGCAGAGGGTGAACCACCTCGCAAACGGTCCCTGAGATCCAGGACAAAGACAGAGAACGATGCCAAGACCCCCGCCAAGAAATGAGACCACCCTGATTGTCATCCTACTGTCCCACTTTGTCACCCTGTCCATAATTAAACTGCCCCAGCTCCACTTCCTATGCCCATATGGGCAATGTACCTGTGAGACTAATAGACTGCACTCTGCCATGGACATTCCTCCGCCATCACCCCTCACCATTTTGCTACCCCCTCCAATATTGAGCACTAAAATAAACACCTTTAAAGCACAAAACAATCTGTAGTCAGTCTGTGATTTCGGAATAGTGTATTAGCAATTACTGTGGCAAAATGCTCTTTCATTTGTAATGTCAACATACCTATGTCACACAGCTGTAGTCCATGATGAATCAAAGCAGAAGTCACACTGTGGTTACACACATCTGTGAAATCGTAAGGGAAAGTGACAACTCAGTGACCATACACTGTGTGAAAACGACAGACGGTAGAAAGGTAGTAGTGTTAAAGTACATGTAGTAGGCAGGTTTATATTCTTACCTGTGTCTCACTGGAACTATTGCTGGATCACTGAGTCCCTATTGTCCATGTCTTCTTCCTCTGCTTCCTCGTCTTCACTGTCCACAGGCTCCACAGATGCAACAACACCGCCATCTGGACCATCCTCCTACAGAAAAGGCACCTGTTGTCGCAAAGCTAAGTTGTGAAGCATACAGCAAGCCACGATGATCTGGCACACCTTCTTTGGTGAGTAGAATAGGGATCCACCTGTCATAGGGAGGCACCTGAACCTGGCCTTCAGGAGGCCGAAGGTCCGCTTGATTATCCACTGTGTACGTCCATGTGCCTCATTGTAGCGTTCCTCTGCCCTTGTCCTGGGATTCCTCACAGGGGTCACTAGCCATAACAGGTTAGGGTAACCAGAGTCACCTGCAAATAGCGAGGAACAACTGTTAGACCCACACTAACCTGTAGGGATATCCCCAGACAACCATTCCCACTGTCTTGCTTCCAGGTGCTCACCTAATAGCCACACACAGTGCCTCTGGAGTTGACCCATCACATAAGGGATGCTGCTATTCCGCAGGATGTAGGCGTCATGCACTGAGCCAGGGAACTTGGCATTCACATGGGAGATGTACTGGTCAGCCAAACATACCATCTGTACATTCATGGAATGGTAACTCTTCCGGTTTCTGTACACCTGTTAACTCCTGTGGGGGGGGAACCAAAGCCACATGGGTCCCATCAATGGCACCTATGATGTTGGGGATATGTCCCAGGGCATAGAAATCACCTTTCACTGTAGGCAAATCCTCCACCTGATGGAAAACGATGAAGCTCCGCATGTGTTTCAGCAGGGCAGACAACACTCTGGACAACACGTTGGAAAACAAAGGCTGGGACATCCCTGATGCTATGGTCACTGTTGTTTGAAATGACCCACTTGAAAAGGAAATGGAGTACTGACAGCACCTGCACTTGAGGGGGGATTCCTGTGGGATGGCGGATAGCTGACATCAGGTCAGGCTCCAGCTGGGTACACAGTTCCTGGATTGTGGCACGGTCAAGCCTGTAGGTGATGATCACATGTCTTTCCTCCATTGTCAACAGGTCCACCAATGGTCGGTACACCGGAGGATGCCGCCATCTCCTCACATGTCCCAGCGGACGGTGCCTATGAAGGACAACAGCGAGCACAGAGTCAACCAACTCAGAGGTACGTACTCACAGCTTACACAGAACACCAATCATAATCCCAAAAGTGGCCTGTATGTGTGTTGAGTCTAGGCCTAGGTATGTGTGACGCAGTTAAAAATGAAGCCATGTGGGCCCCTGAAATGGCGGCTGCCTGACCTGTAAAGTGGGACAATTGGATGTGAGGTAACTCGCTGGCATTGTACACCGTTGCGGCAGGCGGTCAAAGACCGCGGCGCAATGCTGCATTGGTTAACATTGGACCCTATGGGTCCCAGGAGCACCGCCGCGGACATGACCGCCATTTTCTATCTATTCAATCACTCGATACCTGATCTTCGACAGGAGAGGACCTACACTGTAAGTGCTGCTGTGACCTCAGTCTGGAAGAGACAATGGCTCGTGCGTCTGGGGAAAGGGCCCCTGCCTTCACATCGGAGGAGTTGGAGAAACTTGTGGACGGGGTCCTCCCCCAGTACACGCTACTCTACGGTCCTCCAGACAAACAGGTAAGTACACTGGGAGCATGCTGTATGGGCTATGCCTGTGTGGAGTGGGGTGGATGTAAAAAGGGGGGGGGGAGATTGCGGAGTGCATGAAATGACGGTGAGTGCATGTGCCACATGGCAAGGGTAGGGATGGGGGCCAATTACTGTGACGGTGCAGTTGGTAATAAGTTCCTCTTCCCCCTGTACAATTCATGTAGGTCAGCGCCCACTAGAAAAAAAATATTTGGCGTGCCATCGCCAAGGACGTCCGGACCCTTGGGGTCTACCACAGACGGAGCACCCACTGCCGGAAAAGATGGGAGGACATTTGCCGCTGGAGCAAGAAGACGGCGGAGGCTCAGCTTGGGATGGCCTCCCAACGTGGGAGGGGTGCCCGTCGCACCATGACCCCCCTGATGTTCAGGATCCTGGCGGTGGCGCAACCGGAGTTGGATGGGCGCTTGAGGGCATCACAGCAGCCACAAGGGGGTGAGTACACTCTCATCTTGCTGATTTTGCGTGCAGTGGAGGTGTCTGGGTGGGGGAGGTGGGCTGTGGGTTTCCCTAGGCCAGAGCAAGTTCCGTAGTCAAGGTACCTCCGTAAGGCAGGCCATGTTGCACCCCACCCCACCTCTGTAGAGCGCCAAGTACACCTAGTCATGCCCCTGTGTCTTCCATGTATGCAGATGTCGTCCATAGGCTAGTAGGACATTTCCCAAGAATTGAACAGTGGAGGCCAAGAGCACGGCGTAGTGCAGGGGGCTTGTGTGTCTGTTGTGTCCGCCAACGGTAGCGGTAATACATGCACTCAACATGTCTTTCTTCTGTCCCCCCCCCTTTTTGTGGTCTCCCTGTTCTTGTGTGCATTAGCATCATCAGGAGGAGGAGCAGTGCCACCGGAGCACGAGGGGGCTGCATCCCGCAAGGCCATGGAGGGCCACACTACGGACTCGGACTTCACCAGTGGGACGGAGGGCGAGGGGAGCTCCTCGGCGGGGACAGGAGCTAAGACCAGCGACACAGACTTGTCCTCTGATGGGAGCTCCCTTGTGGTGGCGGCAACATCTGTGCCCCCCCCATCTACAGGTACAGCCGCAACCCACCCTACCAGCACTGCCCTCCCAGCAGCCTCTCAGCCTATGCCCCGTGCCCGCTCACCGGGAGGGTGGCCATCACCTTCGCCCCAGGCACCTCAGCCCCTGCCCCAGTCACCCCTGCTGCCCTCAGTGAGGAGGCCATTGACCTCCTCAGGTCTCTCATTGTTGGGAAGTCTACCATTTTGAATGCCATCCAGGGTGTAGAGAGGCAGTTGCAACAAACAAATGCATTCCGGGAGGGCATTCATTCTGGTCAGGCGGCCCTTCAGCGAGCTTTTCAGACTCTGGCCTCAGCACTGATGGCAGCCATTGTCCCTGTCTCTAGCCTCCCCCTCCAACTTCCTCCACCCAGACCCAATCCCCTGTACCCCAGACTATCACAAGCACACCTAAAGACCAGCATGCACACACGTCAACACACAAGGGAAGCTCAGGCAAACATAAGCACCACACATCCCACAGGCACTCACGCAAGCATCACACACATGCAGACATAGCAACATCCACTTCCTCCACTGTGTCCCCCTCCTCGTCGTCTCCCTCCTCCCTCCCTGTAGGAGGCTGGACTGGCTTGTAGTGAGTACCTAGGGGTACTTGCACCTTGCACCAGGCCCAGTTATCCCTTATTAGTGTATAGGGTGTCTAGCAGCTTAGGCTGATAGATAATGGTAGCTTAGCAGAGCAGCTTAGGCTGAACTAGGAGACGAGTGAAGCTCCTACAGTACCACTAGTGTTATATGCACAATATCATACGAAAACACAATACACAGATATACTAAAAATAAAGGTACTTCACTTTTATGACAATATGCCAAAAGTATCTCAGTGAGTACCCTCAGTATGAGGATAGCAAATATACACAAGATATATGTACACAATACCAAAATATGCATTAATAGTATTAGAAAACAGTGCAAACAATGTATAGTTACAATAGGATGCAATGGGGACACATAGGGATAGGGGCAACACAAACCATATACTCCAAAAGTGGAATGCAAACCACGAATGGACCCCAAACCTATGTGACCTTGTAGAGGGTCGCTGGGACTATTAGAAAATAGTAAGGATTAGAAAAATAACCCACCCCAAGACCCTGAAAAGTGAGTGCAAAGTGCACTAAAGTTCCCCAAAGGACATAGAAGTCGTGATAGGGGAATTCTGCAGGAAAGACACAAACCAGCAATGCAACAACGATGGATTTCCAGTCGAGGGTACCTGTGGAACAAGGGGACCAAGTCCAAAAGTCACAAGCAAGTCGGAGATGGGCAGATGCCCAGGAAATGCCAGCTGTGGATGCAAGGAAGCTGCTACTGGACAGTAGAAGCTAAGGTTTTTGCAGGAACGATAAGGGCTAGGAACTTCCCCTTTGGAGGACGGATCCCCCGCGCCGTGGAGAGTTGTGCAGAAGTGTTTTCCTGGAGAAAGACCGCCAACAAGCCTTGCTAGCTGCAAGTCGTGCGGTTAGCGTTTTTAGATGCTGCTGTGGCCCAGGAGGGACCAGGATGTCGCCAATTGCGTCTGGGGACAGAGGGGGCGTTGAGTAAGACAAGGAGCCCCACGTCGCCGGAGGACAACTTAGGAAGTCGTGCAATGCAGGTTAGAGTGCCGTGGACCCAGGCTGGACTGTGCACAAAGGATTTCCGCTGGAAGTGCACAGAGGCCGGAGTAGCTGCAAAAGTCGCGGTTCCCAGCAATGCAGTCTGGCGTGGGGAGGCAAGGACTTACCTCCACCAAACTTAGACTGAAGAGTCACTGGACTGTGGGAGTCACTTGGACAGAGTTGCTGGATTCAAGGGACCTCGCTCGTCGTGCTGAGAGGAGACCCAGGGTACCGGTGATGCAGTTCTTTGGTGCCTGCGGTTGCAGGGGGACGATTCCATCGACCCACGGGAGATTTCTTCGGAGCTTCTAGTGCAGAGAGGAGGCAGACTACCCCCACAGCATGCACCACCAGAAAAGCAGTCGAGAAGGCGGCAGGATCAGCGTTACAGAGTTGCAGTAGTCGTCTTTGCTACTTTGTTGCAGTTTTGCAGGCTTCCAGCGTGGTCAGCAGTCGATTCCTTGGCAGAAGGTGAAGAGAGAGATGCAGAGGAACTCGGATGAGCTCTTGCATTCGTTATCTAAGGAAATCCCCAAAGCAGAGACCCTAAATAGCCAGAAAAGAGGGTTTGGCTACTTAGGAGAGAAGATAGGCTAGCAACACCTGAAGGAGCCTATCAGAAGGAGTCTCTGAAGTCACCTGCTGGCCCTGGCCACTCAGAGCAGTCCAGTGTGCCAGCAGCACCTCTGTTTCCAAGATGGCAGAGGTCTGGAGCACACTGGAGGAGCTCTGGGCACCTCCCAGGGGAGGTGCAGGTCGAGGGAGTGGTCACTCCCCTTCCCTTTGTCCAGTTTTGCGCCAGAGCAGGGCTGAGGGGTCCCTGAACCGGTGTAGACTGGCTTATGCAGAAATGGGCACCATGTGTGCCCATGAAAGCATTTCCAGAGGCTGGAGGAGGCTACTCCTCCCCTGCCTTCACACCATTTTCCAACGGGAGAGGGTGTAACACCCTCTCCCAGAGGAAGTCCTTTGTTCTGCCATCCTGGGCCAAGCCTGTCTGTACCCCAGGAGGGCAGAAACCTGTCTGAGGGGTGGCAGCAGCAGCAGCTGCAGTGAAACCCCAGGAAAGGCAGTTTGGCAGTGCCAGGGTCTGTGCTAGAGACCTGTGGGATCATGGGATTGCACCAACAATGCCAGGATGGCATAGAGGGGGCAATTCCATGATCTTAGACATGTTACATGGCCATATTCGGAGTTACCATTGTGAAGCTACACATAGGTAGTGACCTATATGTAGTGCATGCGTGTAATGGTGTCCCCGCACTCACAAAGTCCGGGGAATTGGCCCTGAACAATGTGGGGGCACCTTGGCTAGTGCCAGGGTGCCCACACACTAAGTAACTTAGCACCCAACCTTTACCAGGTAAAGGTTAGACATATAGGTGACTTATAAGTTACTTAAGTGCAGTGTAAAATGGCTGTGAAATAACGTGGACGTTATTTCACTCAGGCTGCAGTGGCAGGCCTGTGTAAGAATTGTCAGAGCTCCCTATGGGTGGCAAAAGAAATGCTGCAGCCCATAGGGATCTCCTGGAACCCCAATACGCTGGGTACCTCAGTACCATATACTAGGGGATTATAAGGGTGTTCCAGTATGCCAATGTAAATTGGTGAAATTGGTCACTAGCCTGTTAGTGACAATTTGTACAGAGAGAGCATAACCACTGAGGTTCTGGTTAGCAGAGCCTCAGTGAGACAGTTAGGCACCACACAGGGAACACATACATATAGGCCATAAACTTATGAGCACTGGGGTCCTGACTAGCAGGGTCCCAGTGACACATAACAAACATACTGAAAACATAGGGTTTTCACTATGAGCACTGGGCCCTGGCTAGCAGGATCCCAGTGAGACAGTGAAAACACCCTGACATACACTCACAAACAGGCCAAAAGTGGGGGTAACAAGGCTAGAAAGAGGCTACTTTCTCACACAACCCCCCCCCCACAAACGAAGGACAATAAGGCTAACCTTGGCCAGTTGAGACTTTATTGTCTAAGTGGTGATAAGTAGAGAGTAGCTCTGCAATAGACTGGTTACTCCCTTTATCATCCACTATATGGTTACTTCCCTGTGGGGATGTAAACCACCCTGTTTGAAGTTTTTAAGCTAAGCAACAATGTGAAGATGTTTTTTCAGAGTTTCTATCAGTAAGTTTTAGTTTAGAGCAGTGGGAATTGTCCACTGAACCTATTTGTAGTGATGGAAATGCCAGACAGGGATGCTGTCTCAGAAAAGCCATAGCTGGGCAAAAACTTTGTCCATATGGCTGGAAGAGAGAACAGGGATGCTGTTTCTCTTGAGTTGGAGCAGGGCAGGGATGCTGTCCTATGAGCTCCACACTAGGGCAGGGATGTTGTCCTAAGTGTTGTGAGGCAGTGCAGGTTTTCTGCACTAAAGTTTCTCTGGGAGGGTTGGAGGGATGCTCCATGTTAACTAAAATGGTGCTCTTTTTCTCACCAATGTTAGTTATCCCACAGAGAGGTACTTCTACCTCAGGAAGTACAGCTTTGCCAGCTGATGCTTCCCTTGGAACAGGTGCCACCCCAGGAGAGGTTTCTCCCACCACAGGAATGGTATCCTGAATGGCAGGGTGGTTAGGGGATACTGTGATACCCTTTTTACCTGTTGATGGAGAGGGATCCTGAGTTTTCAGGCCTTCTCTCCTTTGCTTTTTCATTTCAGTAGAAATGAGAGGGAACAATTCCTCTGGGATGCCCAGCATGGCTGCATGGGCATAAAACTCTACATCAGCCCAACCTGAGGCCTCTAGGTCATTACCTAAGAGACAGTCTACAGGTAAGCTAGGTGATACTACCACCTGCTTAGGGCCAGTAACTCCACCCCAACTAAACTGAATTATAGCTAAGGGAAGAAACTTTGTGGAGTTATGGACATCAATAATATTATACTGTTGTCCAGTGATGTGTTGTTCAGGAGGCACTAGGTTTTCAGTCACCAAAGTGATACTGGCACCTGTGTCCCTGTAGGCCAAGGCCTCAACACCATTTATTGAAACTGTCTGCCTGTACTTATCCATTGTAAGGGGACAAGCAGCCAGTGTGGCAAGGCCAATGCCACTAGGTGTGACAGAAACTGTCTTGGGACTGACTACCCCAGTTTCTATGATGGACCCATAAGTGAACCCAACTACACCCTTTGCTTGACTGTTGCCAGCAGTCCCACCACTAGTACCACTACTGCTAGGGGCACTAGAGCTTGATGTATCAGTGGTGGTAGGCTCAGGGGGTTTACCTGGACAGGACTTATCCCCTGGCCTATGACCTCTGTTTTTACACACAAAGCACCAAGGCTTTTTAATGTGTGCAGGTTGAGAAGAAGAGAAATAATTTTTTTATCCCCACCCTCTGAAGAGTGTTTAAGATTTGAAGTGGGATCTTTGGTTTTACCCTTATCCCCATGCTTATCTTGAGATTTTTCACCATCTTTCTTCTTGCCATCCTTGTCACCACCTGTATGAACTTTTCTGTTCACTCTTGTTCTGACCCATTTGTCTGCCTTCTTTCCCAATTCTTGGGGAGAGGTCAGATCTGAGTCCACTAGATACTGGTGCAACAAATCAGACACACAATTATTAAGTATATGCTCTCTCAGGATTATGTTATACAGGCTTTCATAATCAGTAACTTTACTGCCATGTAACCACCCCTCCAAGGTCTTCACTGAATGGTCAATGAAATCAACCCAGTCTTGTGAAGACTCCTTTTTGGTCTCTCTGAACTTCATCCTGAACTGTTCAGTGGTTAAGCCATAACCATCCAGGAGTGCATTCTTAAGAACTGTAAAATGATTGGCATCACTTTCTTTCACAGTAAGGAGCCTATCCCTACCCTTTCCACTAAATGATAGCCATAGGATAGCAGCCCACTGCTTTTGAGGGACATCCTGTACAACACAGGCCCTCTCAAGTGCAGCAAACCACTTGTTAATGTCATCCCCCTCCTTATAAGGGGGAACTATCTTGTGCAGATTCCTGGAATCATGCTCTTTTGCAGGATGATTATGGGGAATACTGCTGCTGCCACCATGGGTTTCAAAACCCAGCTTCTGTCTTTCCTTCTCTAGTTCTAAGGACTGTCTATCCAAATCCAGCTGTTGCTTCTTGAGCTTCAGTCTGGTTTGTTCCACTCTCAATTTATTGAGCTCCCTTTCTAACAATCTGTCATCAGGGTGGGTGGGAGGGACATGTCTAGAAACAGAAGTATGATGTGAAAGGACAGAAGGAGACCTGTCCCTAACATAAGGCACCCTAACAGCTTGGCTCACAGAGACATCACTTCTACTATGGTGAGAAGCAATACTCTTACTGAGATGTGAGACCACACTATCTGTATGATGTGACTCAACATTAGTTCCAACTATGCTAGGTTGTCTGCTAGGGGGCAGGCTTGGAAGTTTCCCTCCCACCTCTTTAGCTAGGGGTGCCCCAGAATCAAAGTGGGAACCATCAGCTAACATTTCAACAGTTGTGCCAGCTCTGGCCTTATCCTGTTCAATAAGCATATTCACTAACAGTTCTCTAGAAGGATTCTTCCTTACACTTAAACCTCTATCTATGCAGAGACTCCTTGCTTCTTTCCAGCTAAGGTTATCATAGGCAAGTTTGGACAGATCAACAGTTTGGCCTGTGCCAGACATTTTAGACAGTGTTTAAGTGACAGAAAAAGTGAAGAAAAAGCTTTTCAGAACTTTTAGAAAGACAGAAAAATACTTTTAAAACTTTTAAAGAACTTTTTAGAAAGTTTAGATGTACTTTTCAGCACTTTAGAAAAGAGGTGAGAAAAGAAATGCAGAACTTTTTGGTTATGTGTACATACACTGAACTTGTTTTGTATATTTTTCTCTTATGAAAAGTACAATGACAAAAGTAGTAAGTAGTTACAGAGCACTTATCCCACCACTGCACAACCAATGTAGGAGGCTGGACTGGCTTGTAGTGAGTACCTAGGGGTACTTGCACCTTGCACCAGGCCCAGTTATCCCTTATTAGTGTATAGGGTGTCTAGCAGCTTAGGCTGATAGATAATGGTAGCTTAGCAGAGCAGCTTAGGCTGAACTAGGAGACGAGTGAAGCTCCTACAGTACCACTAGTGTCATATGCACAATATCATAAGAAAACACAATACACAGATATACTAAAAATAAAGGTACTTTATTTTTATGACAATATGCCAAAAGTATCTCAGTGAGTACCCTCAGTATGAGGATAGCAAATATACACAAGATATATGTACACAATACCAAAATATGCAGTAATAGTATTAGAAAACAGTGCAAACAATGTATAGTTACAATAGGATGCAATGGGGACACATAGGGATAGGGGCAACACAAACCATATACTCCAAAAGTGGAATGCGAACCACGAATGGACCCCAAACCTATGTGACCTTGTAGAGGGTCGCTGGGACTATTAGAAAATAGTAAGGGTTAGAAAAATAACCCACCCCAAGACCCTGAAAAGTGAGTGCAAAGTACACTAAAGTTCCCCAAAGGACATAGAAGTCGTGATAGGGGAATTCTGCAGGAAAGACACAAACCAGCAATGCAACAACAATGGATTTCCAGTCGAGGGTACCTGTGGAACAAGGGGACCAAGTCCAAAAGTCACAAGCAAGTCGGAGATGGGCAGATGCCCAGGAAATGCCAGCTGTGGATGCAAGGAAGCTGCTACTGGACAGTAGAAGCTGAGGTTTCTGCAGGAACGACAAGGGCTAGGAACTTCCCCTTTGGAGGACGGATCCCCCGCGCCGTGGAGAGTCGTGCAGAAGTGTTTTCCTGGAGAAAGACCGCCAACAAGCCTTGCTAGCTGCAAGTCATGCAGTTAGCGTTTTTGGATGCTGCTGTGGCCCAGGAGGGACCAGGATGTCACCAATTGCGTCTGGGGACAGAGGGGGCGTCGAGTAAGACAAGGAGCCCTCTCAGAAGCAGGCAGCACCCGCAGAAGTGCCAGAACAGGCACTACAAAGATGCGTGAAACGGTGCTCACCCTAAGTCGCACAAAGGAGTCCCACGTCGCCGGAGGACAACTTAGGAAGTCGTGCAATGCAGGTTAGAGTGCCGTGGACCCAGGCTGGACTGTGCACAAAGGATTTCAACCGGAAGTGCACGGAGGCCGGAGTAGCTGCAAAAGTCGCGGTTCCCAGCAATGCAGTCTGGCGTGGGGAGGCAAGGACTTACCTCCACCAAACTTGGACTGAAGAGTCACTAGACTGTGGGAGTCACTTGGACAGAGTTGCTGGATTCAAGGGACCTCGCTCGTCGTGCTGAGAGGAGACCCAGGGTACCGGTGATGCAGTTCTTTGGTGCCTGCGGTTGCAGGGGGACGATTCCGTCGACCCACGGGAGATTTCTTCGGAGCTTCTAGTGCAGAGAGGAGGCAGACTACCCCCACAGCATGCACCACCAGGAAAGCAGTCGAGAAGGCGGCAGGATCAGCGTTACAGAGTTGCAGTAGTCGTCTTTGCTACTTTGTTGCAGTTTTGCAGGCTTCCAGCGCGGTCAGCAGTCGATTCCTTGGCAGAAGGTGAAGAGAGAGATGCAGAGGAACTCAGATGAGCTCTTGCATTCGTTATCTAAGGAAATCCCCAAAGCAGAGACCCTAAATAGCCAGAAAAGAAGGTTTGGCTACTTAGGAGAGAAGATAGGCTAGCAACACCTGAAGGAGCCTATCAGAAGGAGTCTCTGACGTCACCTGCTGGCCCTGGCCACTCAGAGCAGTCCAGTGTGCCAGCAGCACCTCTGTTTCCAAGATGGCAGAGGTCTGGAGCACACTGGAGGAGCTCTGGGCACCTCCCAGGGGAGGTGCAGGTCAGGGGAGTGGTCACTCCCCTTCCCTTTGTCCAGTTTCACGCCAGAGCAGGGCTGAGGGGTCCCTGAACCGGTGTAGACTGGCTTATGCAGAAATGGGCACCATGTGTGCCCATGAAAGCATTTCCAGAGGCTGGGGGAGGCTACTCCTCCCCTGCCTTCACACCATTTTCCAAAGGGAGAGGGTGTAACACCCTCTCTCAGAGGAAGTCCTTTGTTCTGCCATCCTGGGCCAAGCCTGGCTGGACCCCAGGAGGGCAGAAACCTGTCTGAGGGGTTGGCAGCAGCAGCAGCTGCAGTGAAACCCCGGGAAAGGCAGTTTGGCAGTGCCAGGGTCTGTGCTAGAGACCCGTGGGATCATGGGATTGCACCAACAATGCCAGGATGGCATAGAGGGGGCAGTTCCATGATCTTAGACATGTTACATGGCCATATTCGGAGTTACCATTCTGAAGCTACACATACGTAGTGACCTATATGTAGTGCACGCGTGTAATGGTGTCCCCGCACTCACAAAGTCCGGGGAATTGGCCCTGAACAATGTGGGGGCACCTTGGCTAGTGCCAGGGTGCCCACACACTAAGTAACTTAGCACCCAACCTTTACCAGGTAAAGGTTAGACATATAGGTGATTTATAAGTTACTTAAGTGCAGTGTAAAATGGCTGTGAAATAACATGGACGTTATTTCACTCAGGCTGCAGTGGCAGGCATGTGTAAGAATTGTCAGAGCTCCCTATGGGTGGCAAAAGAAATGCTGCAGCCCATAGGGATCTCCTGGAACCCCAATACCCTGGGTACCTCAGTACCATATACTAGGGGATTATAAGGGCGTTCCAGTATGCCAATGTAAATTGGTGAAATTGGTCACTAGCCTGTTAGTGACAATTTGTACAGAGAGAGCATAACCACTGAGGTTCTGGTTAGCAGAGCCTCAGTGAGACAGTTAGGCACCACACAGGGAACACATACATATAGGCCACAAATTTATGAGCACTGGGGTCCTGACTAGCAGGGTCCCAGTGACACATAACAAACATACTGAAAACATAGGGTTTTCACTATGAGCACTGGGCCCTGGCTAGCAGGATCCCAGTGAGACAGTGAAAACACCCTGACATACACTCACAAACAGGCCAAAAGTGGGGGTAACAAGGCTAGAAAGAGGCTACTTTCTCACACTCCCAGTCTCGTCTCCACTCACACCTGCATGCACTACATCTACAGCCACTACTTCCATCACCTGAACACCCACCACCACACCCCGCTCACGTGCAGTCAACACCCCCACTACCATTCACACGTCCCGTGTCCTCTCCCAGTGTGTCTGTGACGCCACCTTCCAAGATACACAAACGCAGGCACACACCCACCCAACAGCCATCCACCTCACGACAGCCTCCAGCGCATGCACCTTCACCCAAAGTCAGCAAACGAACACCTCCTACAACCACAACCTCTTCCTCCACTCCCAAACCCCCTCCAGCTACCCGTCCCAGTGTCTCCAAAAAACCTTTCCTGTCCAACCTTGACCTCTTTCCCACACCTCCCCCACCCCGTCCGTCTCCTAGGTCCCGAACTAGCACCTCAGCCACAACATCTCCGGGACCAGTGGTGCCTGTAGTCACCGGAATCTGGAGTGCACCGGCCACCAGGGCAGCCAGTGTGGCACGGAGCCACAGCACAGACAGTCCCCTACCTGTGAAGCATCAAAAGTTGGCCAGTGCCCGGCAGGAGAGGGGGAAGACTGCAGCCACCAAAGCCGCTCCCAGGGGTCCCGATGGGAGAGTGGAGTCAGCTACGACACCTTCCAAGGTGGGGAAGGGCCACAAAAAAACAGGAAAGTCTGGGAAGAGCAGCACGGCAGAGGAGACCGCCATCATCCCCGCAGCCCAGGAGGCCACAGCCATCATCCCCGCTGCCCAGGAGGCCACTGCCATCATCCCCGCTGGGCCAGAGAGGACCCCCAGCACAAGCCCCGCTGGGCTAGAGAGGACCGCCAGCACAAGCCCCGCTGGGACAGAGAGGACCACCAGCACAAGCCCCGCTGGGACAGAGAGGACCGCCAGCACAAGCCCCGCTGGGACAGAGAGGACAGCCAGCAGCTGAGTCACTGCAAAGGAGCCCGCCGCTCCAAGCACCGCTGAACAGGGCACTGCTGCTCCAAGCACCGCTGAACAGGGTACCGCCGCTCCAAGCACCGCTGAACAGGGCACCGCCGCCTCAAGCACCGCTGAACAGGGCACCGCCGCCTCAAGCACCGCTGGCCCATGAGCACCAAGGGCACTGACGCTACTGAGTCTGTCACGAGCGGGATGAAGCACTCTGGGCACAATGCCCCCTCCAGAACCTGCGGAGAGATACATCCACTACCTCTGTCCTTAGCAGGATGAAGCACTCAGGGCACAAAGCCCCCTCCAGAACCAGTGAAGAGATACATCCACTACCTCTGTCCTTAGCAGGATGAAGCACTCTGGGCACAAAGCCCACTCCAGAACCAGTGGACAGATACATCCACTACCTCTGTCCTTAGCAGGATGAAGCACTCTGGGCACAAAGCCCACTCCAGAACCAGTGGAGAGATACATCCACTACCTCTGTCCTTAGCAGGATGAAGTACTCTGGGCACAATGCCTCCTCCAGAACCAGTGGAGACTGTTATCCACTTGAGAGACTGTGGCTTTGCACTCCCCAGGATGGAACAGTGGGCAACCCACCCACTGTAGAGGCTTGAGAGACTGTAGCTTAGCACTCCCCAGAATGGAACAGTGGGCAACCCACCCACTGTAGAGACTTGAGAGACTGTGGCTTTGCACTCCCCAGGATGGAACAGTGGGCAACCCACCCACTGTAGAGACTTGTGAGACTGTGGCTTTGCACTCCCCAGGATGGAACAGTGGGCAACCCACCCACTGTAGAGACTTGAGAGACTGTGGCTTTGCACTCCCCAGGATGGAACAGTGGGCATCCCACCCACTGTAGAGACTTGAGAGACTGTGGCTTTGCACTCCCCAGGATTGAACATTGGGCATGTGGCCCTCTCGTGGATTTGGCGTCGTGCACTCAACCGGCTGAGGTGCCCTCCCTTTCCCTCCCCCTGAGGTGCCTGTTTTCTTGCTCTCTGATGCCCCTGCAGTGTTCTCTCCGTCATGGTCGGGGATCTTGTGTGGGCCTCGCCCATACCGTGTGGGCCCAGTGTTCCACAGACTTAATTTGAGCACTACCTGAACTACTATGCTGTGTATATTTTGTTTATGGTGTATATATATATTTTTGCGTACTTGATTTTAATACAATGGTTATACTCATTTCCTTTTGTCTTTGCATTCTTCCGGGGGGGAGGTTGGGGGGTGTAACTATCATGTATTAATAAGTATTTGTGTGTGTTGTAGTGGGTGAGGGTGGGCTGGGTGTGTTGCGTGTGTGTGTCCCTGTTTTTTCCCTCCCCCCTCCCCTGTGTGGTAGGTGCAGTACTCACCGTGGTCTTCGCCGCCGGCGTTCGTGCTCCTGGTAGAGGAGCAGGAAGACTATCACAGGGAGAATTTGGAGTTCCGGCTCCATGAAGTCCTGGTTCCTCGTGGGGTGTGTAGAGCTGAGCATTTTCCCTTCGAAATCCTGTTTCCGCCGTGTTTTTATCCGTGGTGAATCCACCCCGGAAAAGGTGGCAGATTGGTAGGTTATGATACTATGGGCGTTACTTTGTCTTCCGCCTGTCTGTTGGCGGTGACCGCCAAGCTGTTTGTCTGTACCGCCGTGGCGGTCGGAGTGTTAAAGTGGCTGTCTTTGTTGGCGGTTTCCGCCACAGTCGTAATTGCAAATTTGTTTCCGCCGGCCTGTTGGCGGTCTTACCGCCGCTTTAACACCGACTTCCAGAGTTGTAATGACCACTTTAGTGCCCGTATTGAGTACCCAGTAATCCACACAGAACCTGAGTTCTGGAGTGGTATCAGGGGCAGCAGCTTTTGGGAGCAAGACCACAGGACTGGCCCAGGGGTTACTGGAGAACTCAATAAGATCTAGCATTTTGGATACCCCATCCATAATGTTGGCCCTGACCTTGTCAGTCACTCTGTAAACTTTCTGTTTTACAGGAGGACTGTCCCCAGTGTCCACATCATGTGTACAGCATTGAGTGACCCCTGGGATCAAGGAAAAGAGAGCGGCAACTGTCCCAACACCTTGTGACAGTCCCTCTGTTGTTCTAGAGTCAGGGAGGGGTAGAGGTTCACACCCTCCACTGAACCATCTTTCTCCTTGGCAGACAGGAGGTCAGGAAGAGGCTCACTCTCTTCCTCCACCCCATCATCTATTGCCAAGAGCATTGTTACCTCGGTCCTCTCAAAATGAGGCTTGAGGCAATTGACAAGTAGGATCCTCAAAGGGTTCCCAGGAGTCCGCAAATTCACCATATAGTTGACATCGCTCTTGCGCTACACTATCTTAAATGGCTGATTCCACTTATCTTGGAGAGCCCTAGGCTCCACTGGGGCCATTACCCAAACCTTTTGGCCAGGCTGGAACTCAACCAGAGTGGCATTCTGGTCATAACAGTGCTTCATATCTTCCTGGCTTGCTTCCAGGTTCTCTCAAGTGAGCTTCCTGAAGCATGCCGTCTGGTTCCTGAAGGACAGCATGTAAAGGAATACATCCTAGGGGGCTTTCTGGAGGCTTTCTCCAAGCCTTCCCTAACCAGACTCAAAGGTCCCCTGACAGGGTGGCCATACAACAATTCAAAAGGACTAAATTAGGACCCTTTAGTGGCACCTCCCTGTAGGCGAAGAGAAGGTATGGCAAGAGAATGTCCCACTTGTGCCTCAAGGGCTCTGACAGGCCCATGATCATGCCTTTCAAGGTGCGATTGAATCTCTCAACCAGACCGTTTCCTTGGGGGTGGTAAGGAGTGGTAAACTTGTAGGTTACCCAACACTTCTTCCACAAAGACTTCATATAGGTTGATATGAAGTTGGTACCCCTATCAGATACTACTTCCTTGGGTAACCCCATGCGGGTAAAAAGCCCCATCAGTGCACGTCTTACCACAGGGGAGATGATTGGTCTTAAAGGAATGGCTTCTGGGTATCGGGTGGCATGGTCCACCAAGACCAGGATAAACCTGTTGCCCATGGCTGTCTTGGGATAAAGAGGCCCCACAATGTCTATACCGACCCTTTTAAATGGGGTGCTTACTACAGGAAAAGGATGGAGGGGAGCCTTACATTTCCCCCCACTCTTCTCACTTGCCTGACAAGTTTGACAAGACCTACAGTGTGCATCTGAGTGCCTGCGCATTTGGGGCCAATAAAAGTGGGAGAAAAGCCGTTCAAAGGTCTTGTCCTGCCCCAAAGGTCCAGCTAAAGGCACACCATGAGCCAGAACCAGTAAGAAGGCTCTGAAACACTGGGGTACCACCAGCACATGGGCTGACCCAGGTTCGACAATCTTAGGCTCACTATATAGGAGGCCGTCCTCCTAGTAGATCAAGTGTGATCCAGCCTCACTGCCAGACGCCTGGTCTCCAGCCTGCCATCACAAACCCTCCAAAGTAGGGCATGTAATATGTGCCTCACAGAATGCTTCCCCGGTGGGTCCTCTTTCCTGCTGCCACTGCGTCAGCTCAGGGACCTCTTCCACCTCAGCCACCTGTTCCCCTGTAGGCTCTGGTGCGTCACCCTCAGGCTCCGCCTCCTGACAGGCTGCCACAGACCGGGTGGATACAAACACCCACCTAAGCAGACCCAACATCTCCAAGTGAGACCTGCGTTCCACCTCCTTCAAGGGGAATCCTGCAGGTCATTGCCAAGCAGACAATCTACAGGCATGGTTGGACTCACAGCTACTCTCAAGGCACCTGAGACACCCCCCCATCCCTCTTCAATGGGAACCTGCACCACTCTGCGCAGGCGCTCTGAGTTGTCTACTTCAACTACTTGGTGAAGTACATGGGGATCTATCTGCTCTTCAGACACCAGGTGACTTCTCACTTCTCACAGTAGTCACACTGGCTCCTGTGTCTCTCAGAGCCCCCACCCTCTGTCCATTGAAGGTCACCCACTGCCTGTACTTCTTAGTGTTCTCAGGCACAAGGGTTCTCTGGACCATCTCATTGTCCCTAGTGAGACAAGGGTCATCTCAGTAGGCTCCTACCCACCTGGAACCAACTCCTCCCCAAGTGTCAACATCAGGGCAGTGCGCGCTCTACGGGCGACTAAAATGCAAAAACCCAACCTTTATGCAAGGACCTAATTTATGCATTGTATTTATATGCAGTATGTTAACCTTTTGCCTTGCAGACTTTAAACTTGAAAAACCCTATTCATGATGTTTGCAATAACTGTTCATTTGCAATGTATTGCTGCAGGCTTACTGAGAGTGTTAGGGTGTGGTCCCTTTCTAGGACCTTTTAGAAGCTTTCCCTGCAGCATGACTGGGTGTGGTTTGTGGGCTGGGACAGACTCTATATAAGGGAGCCAGCCCAGCTCCACGTGCTCACTATTCAGAGGTCCTGGTGCAGAGCAGCAGCAACTTCCTGAGCTCCTGTTCCGGAGGCCTACTTTGACCGTTCTAGGCCTTGCCCTTCATTGTATTGGTGATCCTTGAACAGGGCGGTAAGACGGAGGTCGGGCTGGGCCCCCAACCCCGTTTTCAAAGGCATTTGAGTTTTTGGGCCTAGTTTTCATGTTGAAAGATTTTTCCTTGTGCGTGTGAATGTGCTCGTGGTTTCTGGCATTTACATGTTGATATTCGAATCGTCAGGACGCGCGATTCATTCTTGGCTTTTGACCTTTTTTGAGTCGGGTCGGCAACAGTGTGCGCGACCATTTCTTGACATTTGCATATTGACTTTCGAATCCGCAAGACGTGCGATTCATTCTTTGCATTTAACTCTTGATACTCATTGTGCACTACCATTTCTTGGCATTTGCATGGTGGCATTCGAATCGGCAATACGCGTGATTCATTCCTTGCATTTAACTCTTGATAATCATTGTGTGGTACCATTTCTTGGCATTTGCAAAGTGGCATTCGAATCTGCAAGACGCATGATTCATTCCTTGCATTTAACTCTTGATAATCATTGTGCGCTACCATTTCTTGGCATTTGCATGGTGGCACTCGAATCGGCAAGTCGCGCGATTCATTCCCGCATTTAAATCTTGGTGTTTCAGATCTTTTACCGTGTGCGCGATCATTTAATCGCATTTGCATATACCTGTTGGAATCGGCAGTGTGCGCGATCCATTCCCGCATTTAAAACCTTGATGTTCAGATCGCTTACAGAGTGCGCGATCATTTCATGGCATTTGCATATTCTTGTTGGAAACGGCAAGACGCGCAATTCATTCCCGCATTCAAATCTTGATGTTCAGATCGCTTACAGAGTGCGCGATCATTTCATGGCATTTGCATACACTTGTTGAAATCGAAAGTGTGCGCAATTCATTTCCCGTATTTAAATCTAGGTGTTGAGATTGCTTACAGTGTGCGCGATCATTTCATGGCAATTAAAACTTTAATGTGTAGTGTTTCCTGAAGTGCACTCAACTATCCAGGGCTTTTGAATTTTCTGCAAAGGTGTTAAAATTCAAGATGGTACATTATATGTGCATATTAAGGGGGTCATTTCGACCCTGGCGGACGGCGGAGAAGCGGCGGTCTTACCGCCAACAGGCTGGCGGTAAAATTTTTGCAATTATGACCATGACCTGGGTCTCCAGTCCGGCGGTCGTCACAATACCGCCGGCGGTATTTTGACCCGGCTGACCGCCATGGATTTCATGGGGTTTTGAACCGCCATGAAATCCATGGCGGTAAGCACTATCAGTGCCAGGGAATTCCTTCCCTGGCACAGATAGGGCTCTCCCCGACTCCCCACCCCCACCGAGTCCTTCCCCTACACCCCCCACCACCCCTGCCACCCCCCAAAGGTGGCAGGAACCCCCTCCCCACCCCAACCCCCAACATCACATTACACATACACAGCCGACACACACGCAGGCACCACAAACACACATACCCGCACACACATCAACATACATGCGAACAGCCACACACACAGTCATACACGCACACCCACATTCTGACATACACGCACACATCCATACAGACATACATACAGACATACACTCACTCATTTCCAAACACACAACACCCCCGCAAGCATACACGCACTCACACACACCCTCTACATGCACACATGCACACCCCCATGCACCCACACAACACACAATGCCCCCCCTCCCCTAACGGGCAAACAACTTACCTGGTCCGTTGATCCTCCGGGAGGGGCGGAATCCATGGGGGCAGCTCCGCCGCCACCACACCGTCAACAGAACACCGCCACACTGAATCACAGGACGTGATTCGGTGGGCGGTGTTCTGTTGACGTGGCGGTGGAGGTGGAGTAACCAGTATGGCTGCTGGTGGCTCTCCGGCCGAAAAAGGACGGAGAGCTGCCAGCAGTCATAATACGGCGAGCGGAAAACCGCCACCACTGGCGGTCTTCAGCACGGCGGTCCCTCGGCGGTCTTTTCAAAAGACCGCCGAGGTCAAAATGACCCCCTAAGTCCTTAGTACAATTCCTATTGTTTTCCAGGGAATGTTCAGATTACTTTTTGTCCTCGTGTAAAAAGACAATGTTTATTCTGAAAACATAATTCTAGAAGGTTTTTATATTCCTAGACAATATGTGACATTTCATGAAAAGTTCATATGAAAAGTTGTATTAACCATACTCGATTCCTTCCTAGGTACCCAGATGTCTTGAGGCCTAATTTTAGTCCTTTCTTAAGTTATCCCTGATTACTGTATGACAATGCTTAGAATAATAGTCTAGTGAAAAGCAATGTGATAAAATCTTGATATTGTGTGGTTTAACCTTTTGCTTTATACAGGTCTCCTTCCCAGCTGTTCCCATCCTAATCCCCTTTTCCCCCGCTTGGACTCTCTCAGGCTCTGTGATTTTTCTATCAGAGTTTTGGAGCTGTCTAGTGGTGGACATGTTGGGAACGTGCGCCGACCCTGAAGATCTGGCCTCCCTGACACCAAGTGCTACACTGGCCAAACCCTGTGCTTGAACACCAGTGGGTGCCTGAGTCCACTTGGGACACTTGGGATCCCTTCTCACATGATCCACCTGGTCACATGCATAACACTTGTGGGGACCCCCCTCTTCAGGTTTCCCTTTGGAGAAACATGGCTTCTTTTCAACGGGGGCTGGGAATCCTTACCCTGGAAACTAGGTTGGTTTAGCAAACACCCCCTGTTTACCTTTACCCCCAGATATTGGCGTGGTCTTCCCCATATCTCCTCTGGAAGCTGGTCCTCTCCCAAAGGTCCTTTTCCTGTGCAGGCTTCCTGGGGTCAGTCAGCTTGCAATCAATCAGGTGCTGGCACAACTCTTGAAAACAAAGACTGTACAAGTGCTCCCAAGCAATTAAGTTGTAAAGCCCCTCATATGTTCTTACCTTACTGCCCTTCACTCAACCATCCAGTGACCTACAGAAAGAGTCAACACATTCTAGCCAAGTTTGGGATTCTTTCTTCTTGTAGGACCTAAACTTGTCCTTATACTGCTTAGGGGTGAGACCATGCCTTATGAGTAGGATGTCTTTCATGATAGAGTAAGTGAGCCCCTGAGGGTCCCCTATGGATGTCAGAGTATCCCTCCCCTCTAACTCAAAGTGCTTCCACAGACCAGCCCCGAATGTGCTTCAGGGACCAAGTTCATGCGGAGAGCAGACTTATACCCCTTGAACCACAAATATGTGTCATCTTCCCTCTTGTAATCCTTAAAAAGGTCTTTGGGAATGTGCACCCTCCTCTCAGGCTGTACTGCGGTACTGTTGCCAATATCTCTACTAGACTGGCTCCTCTGATCCAGTTCCCTCAAACTAAGCTCACGAGCCAGGAGCACCTTCTTCTTTTCTATGGCCAGCCTCCTCTCCTCCATTTCCCTCTCCATTTCATCCTCAACTTCTCTAACTACAATTGGTGAACCCCCTCTGCCTGTCTGTCCTGCAACTCTTCAGGAGTCAGACCCATGGAAGACACACTGCTACCTGCCCTGGAGATCCTCCCTCCAGGCATAACAGGTCCATCCACTACCACATTATGGACACTCTGCGCCTCCTCACCCTCATCCTACCCCTCCGTGTGTCCCCCAGCCTCCTTGGCTGTCACCCGGGTCCTCAGTGCCTTTTGCAACTCCTCCTTCCTGGCGGAGCTCCTAATGGGACAGGCAAGATCCTTACTGAACTGCTTTAGTTGAACAACTGTATACCTCTCCAGCTTCTCCAACTCAAAAACTGCTCCAACTGGTGCATCTCCAGATTGAGACATGATGGAAAATCAAAAAAAAAAGTGCAATGTTCCAAGGCAGAACAAAGAGTTCCCAATGAGAAGTTCAAAAATCAAAAAGTAATGGAAGCAGATGAAGTTCAAAAAGACAAAAAGCAAAAACAACAAAAGCAAGATCACCAAAAGAAGTGGTATGTGGTTACGCAATGGTCTGCACTGAAAATAGAAGTGTACACTTAGGGGGTGATTCTTACCTTGGCGGGCGGCGGAGGCCGCCCGCCAAAGTACCCCCGCCAGAATACCGCACCGCGGTCGTCAGACCGCTGCGGTGATTCTGGGTTTTCCACTGGGCTGGCGGGCGACCGCCAAAAGGCCGCCCGCCAGCCCAGTGGAAAACAACCTTCCCACGAGGACGCCGGCTCTGAATGGAGCCGGCGGAGTGGGAAGGTGCGACGGGTGCAGTGGCACCCGTCGCGTATTTCAGTGTCTGCAAAGCAGACACTGAAATACAAAGTGGGGCCCTCTTACGGGGGCCCCTGCAGTGCCCATGCCATGGGCACTGCAGGGGCCCCAGGGGGCCCCACGACACCCCATACCGCCATCCTGTTCCTGGCGGGCGAACCGCCAGGAACAGGATGGCGGTATGGGGTGTCAGAATCCTCCATGGCGGCGCAGAGGATTCATTTGGGCAGCGGAAAACCGGCGGGAGACCGCCGGTTTTCCACATCTGACCGCGGCCAAACCGCCGCGGTCAGAATGCCCTGCGGGGCACCGCCAGCCAATGACCCCCTTAATCACTGTTTGTCAAATACAAATACAAGTTCAATCCTCACTGCTGATCACCAGTGTTAGAAATGGGGGTCTTTGGTTGGCAGTCAGGTTGCCTCCAGTCCAAGCAAGGACCCTCACTTTAGTCAGGGTAAAGGAGAATCACACTCAGTTAACCCCCGCTCTCCCCCTTGGTAGCTTGGCACGAGCAGGTAGGCTTAACTCAGAGACAATGTGACAAGTATTTGTACCAACACATACAGTAATACAGTGAATCACTACACAATGACACAACACAGGTTTAGAAAAATAGTACATTTTTATCTAAATAAACAAGACCAAATAGAATAAAAATCCAGAGTACACCATTAAAATATGACCTTAGCACATAAAACCACAAAAATAGTGCCTAGAGGCACAAAATAATGCAATCTGATGTTAGCGGCATCATGACAGAGTCCTACAATGAAACACCACTGGTGCCGAGTCATACTGACCCCAAGGTACAGTACCTTAGTAAAACAAGTAGGAAACAGGCCGATGCACGGAGCCGGGGAGCAAGGCGACGCTGGATCCGATGCAGGATCGGTTCCGGTGCTAGAGATTAGAGGAGCAGAGACATCGCGACGAGACATCAGGTCCTTACTGCGGAGTGATGGAGGTGAGGCGGCGTCAGTTGTGAGGTGTTGGTCCCTTGGTTCTGGCAGATACGAAGTCTGGTGAAGTCACGATGCTGCGGGGCGGCCTCACAGGGTGAGAGATGATGTCAGAGGGCTGCAGGTGCTGCGATGGCATCGGGTGTCATGGATGTCGGATTTAAGACACTCCTATCTCCGCGAATTTGTGCGGGGTCAGCGGCTGCGGTGACACAAGGCCTGTGGAGTCCTTGGGGTCATCGGGCTTCTGGGAGGTCCATGGCTTCGGGGCAAGGGGTGTTACGGTTTCCGTGCAGCGGCATCCTTAGTGAAGTCGCACAATGTCATCCTGCGTTGTTAGACAGGTTTTCTCCAGAAATTCACTTCCAGGGGCCTAGGAACTGGAATGGCACCCTCTGACAAGCTACAGTCCACAGCATGCAGACTCAGAACTGTATAGCGAAGCCTCTGCTGTCCCTGAGGCTTCAAAACAGGAGACAAGCTCTGCTCCAAGCCCATGGAGATACCTCTCAAGCAGGAATGCAGAACAAAGTCTAGTCTTTGTCCCCTTTCACAGGCAGAAGCAGCAACTGCAGGATAGCCCAACGAAGCATGGTCACAGGCAGGGGCAGCACTTCTCCTCAGCTCTTCTCCTTGGCAAAGGTTCCTCTTGATTCCAGGAGTGATCTAAAGTCTGGGGTTTCGGGTCCAATACTTATACCCCGTTCTGCCTTTGAAGTTGCCCTACTTCAAAGAAAAGTCTCTGTTGTTTACAGGATCCTGCCTTGCCTAGGCCCCAGACACACACCAGGGGGTGGAGACTGCATTGTGTGAGGGCAGTCACAGCCCATTCATGTGTGAGTGACCACTCCTCCCTCCACTCTAGCACAGATGGCTCATCAGGATATGGAGGATACACCCTAGATCCCTTTGTATCACTGTCTATGAGGTTCTCTTTGGGATACCTATGTATTCCCCAGATCTTGATGGCCCTGGTTTGGTGGCAGCAGACACACATTTTGACATAAATAAATGTCTCACTGTTTTACAGGAGCTTCAGCAATTTCGTGATGATAAATCATCCACCAGTGCTGCCACCTTAGGAATAAGGAATTTACCAACAACTTCCACTGGATGCATTCCTAAAGTTGGGGATCTGGTTCGTGAGAGGATCGTTGTGAAGAAGGAATTCGGTCCATCCTACAGAGCATCTGTCCCAGTCCTGGGAGTACAAGGTACCAGAACTGTCATCTTGCCACCACTGCCTGGTTCCAGAGAAAACAGATTAATTTCCATTGATGACATCAAAGTTCACCATGTGGCCGATCCAGTAGACCCAGAGGTCCCGTCGGTAGTTCCCGGTCCCCTCTCACTACCGAACAGGACATACCTCTTCAAAGTAGAAATTACAATACTACTTTGGACCACACAACAATGTCCAACAATGCTACAAATACCTCCTCGACCGTTGCGAGGGCAGAAAATGAGCTCTTGCTGATTCCAGTTACCACTTCAATGACAGCACCTGTCCAAGATTTTGCTGTTTTGTACACCAACACTACACAGACTGACAATACCATCTACTATGAGCCTCCACACGAAGTGGATCCACCCACCAGTAATGCACCTGCTCCTGCGTTTGCGGAGACTGCCTCTGGGTATTTCATCAACATTGATAGATAATGTATCAAAGACACGTAAGCTGTATCTATGGCTTAGACATAACTATTTAATACACCCATGAAACTATTTATGGTTTTGCCTGACATTTTTTGCATTGTTTCTATGGAATAGTTTTGTGACTGTTTTCTTTTTGCTCATAAATGGTCATTACCTTCCTCAACACTCCGCAGTTGAGCTTGTGGATCAATCAATCAATCAAAGGATTTATAGAGCGCACTACTCACCCGTTAGGGTCTCAAGGCGCTGGGGAGGAGCTACTGGTCGTAAAGCCATGTCTTGAGGCGTTTCCTGAATGTCAAGAGGTCTTGGGTCTGGCGAAGGTGGAGCGGTAGGGAGTTCCAGGTCTAGGGAGCTAGGTGAGCGAAGGATCTTCCTCCAGCGGTGGTGCGACGGATGCGGGGGACAGAGGCGAAGGCGAAGCTGGCGGAGCAAAGGTTGTGGGTGGGGGTGTGGAAGGTGAGTCTGTAGTGTAGCCATTTTTATGTAGCCTTTGCGCGTTTGCTTCAGGCGTTAGGCCTTTGTGCACTTTGCCCTGGATGCATTTTATTCCTTTGCTCGCAGCATGAGGCCTCTGTGCACTTTGCTCTAGATGCATTTTATTCAGCTTCGTACTGTTATTTTTCAATAGCCAGTTCTACGGTCTTGTTTTATTTTTTATGTCACACTGTTTAGCCTGCTTCAGCACCGGAGTTCTCAATAACACATTCTTGCTCACTCTGTGCTTCAGTCAAGGATACAGTCTGGTACATTGCCGATAGACGTGGTAGGAGTTTAGTCTTTGGGTTGTAGACGATATACATTCTTGCGTAGGGACGTTTTGTTACCACATCGACATGTTAGTTCTAAAACACTTCCTTGTCCTAATACAACCAAGAGGGAGATTCCGACAAGGGAACCACCACTAGACACTGACTGCCCTGTTGCAGATGCTGATCCAGATCACAGGCCTTTGCTCAGGTATGAGGATTGATGTCTTCCCAGGGAATCTGAAAGGCAAGCTTAGAGCTTAACATGCTTTGCTCGAAATAGAACTTAATTAGAGAGAACGTAATCTGTTAACACTACGATAGCGTTATTCTTATGTTTCACTCTCCTAGTTACTATTTCAATCCTACTGTGTTGTATGGTTCTGGTTATTGCGGCTCACACCTTATTATCTAAATTGCAGTCGTTTTATTAAATCAATCTATAAAACTTAAACTGCCTTTGTCATTTGTATATGAGATCATACCATAAATGAGAGAGCTGGTTGGGATATGAGCGACCACGACTTCCCTGAGAAGTTCTAAAGATGTCATGCGCTCGGCTGCCCAATCATCCCTTCCCCTTGGGAGAGATGAGGCACTGCTAGTTAGCCGGAGCAAAACCGGATTGAAGGTGACAGGGTCCTTCCTAGTGGGTCAGACTTAGTCCCCCACACCAGGAACGACCCGCTACCTAGAAATCCAGTAGTCTCATTTAGGATAATGAGAGCCAACGCGACATGGCGCCGCCAACGATTGGTCTGGCTCTAATTTTCGGGTCCGGCTGACTCTCTCGGTCTCATATATTATATTGACTCCTCGGTTCCATTAACGGAGACTTCCGTGGCACTGAGGACTTCCGCCACCGCCATATAGGTAGATCCTAATTATAGCGGTTGGTCGTTCAAGCTTGAACTCTGAAAGGAAAACCCAGATATTGGTGTGCCTTCTCTGAACTATAGCTGTTTTCATAATGGCGAATCCCCAGGCAATACAAATAGCAGTTAATATGCGACAACCGCTCACAGGTCATTTGCTAGCACATGGCCTAACAAACCAGGGGGGTCCAGTCACGTTTGTGGTGGACGCCCATGCAGCCTATAGAACAGAACTTTTTTATTCTTGGGTCACATTTCCAGCAGTTGATGGGAATTCAAACACATTTCACAATTACACGTTGGCGAATGCCCCTGGACAGTACAGGGCATATGCATATTTAGAAATACCTCTATCTTATCAAGAGCATAATAATTGGCTTGATGGCGCCCTATCCCACACCATAGCACCTGTTAGGTTAGGTCCACTTAGTAACGATGGTCCTACCTGGCCTTTATTGGCTACATATACACCACATCCAGCGGTTGCTAACTTGGCGGTGGCTGAAGTTCGTCGTTTATACACAGACTTAACGGCTACATATAGACGCTTAGTACAATTTGTGATGCAGACACTAAACACAAACCCAGCGCGTGCTGCCCCAGCCCAACAACATGCAGTTGTTCCGGGTATCAATCCGGCGACTGTACACTCTGTTATGGGCAAAGTACCGGCTAAACGAGAGGAGACTCCATTTTGGCTGGCGCAAAAAATTAATATGCTGGAGGCAGTATTTCCCCATACAGGACCTCAGGATAAATATAGAATATTAACAATGTGTTTACCGTTTGGCATGGTTCCCACAGTGGACCATTGTAATACATGGGGCACAGTGTTTGCCGCGCTCTACACTACAGCACACGGTACACCGACATGGGCTAACTTACCGAAAGTGCTCAAACAAATTCAAGATGAATATGGGGCTGCCCCGGCCTTAGATTTGGGGATGCAACTGATAGGCAATTTTGCCACGGTTTCTTCCATCATATTGAGTAATCTAAAAGGGGAGGCAGTGGCACTAGCGGTGCGTATGCGTCTTCGTGACGTCCCGCAACTAGATCAGGACGGGAGCTGCCGAGAATAATAGCGGAAACATATTCCAGTATCGGTCGTGATAGCCTTGGGGCTAGACCACAGAAACCACAGTTTCAGGGTAAGGGTAGTAAAGATACTACTAAACAACAGGAACCTGAGGGTAATAAGAAGCGCTGGGAGAAAAAACAACAGACACCTAAAAAAGAAAGGGGAGAATCTCCGAGACAGGAGACCCCTCAGTCCAAATATAATCTTAGAAATAGGGATAATTTGAAAACGCCTGATAGATATCAATACACTGATACACGCCAATCTCATTCCTTTCAGGACTCATCGGAAAAGAGAGGTGAGAGAGGTGGGCGATCAGAGCGGAGAACAGAGTACGTGAAGCCGAGACAGGATTCACAACGCTCGTCAGA
Organism: Pleurodeles waltl; assembly: GCF_031143425.1. Lineage (NCBI taxonomy): Eukaryota > Metazoa > Chordata > Amphibia > Caudata > Salamandridae > Pleurodeles > Pleurodeles waltl. The sequence continues at coordinate 1,559,676,720 of NC_090444.1, read as the reverse complement.
GGTTTCTGTAAAGAAGGAAGAGAAACCGATCCAACAAAAACAACAGTTTAAAAAGAAGAAGGTGGCGGCAGTCTCAGTTAGACATGCCACACAGGAAGAGAGTTCTCTTGAAGAACAAGACATGGGCACTAGCACTGTTAGACAGCGCGGCAGAGGTCACAATAGTTCGCCGGAATCTTCTAGAGCATCTGGAGGTGAAAGCAACTGATGACTTCATACAAGTCGAAACGGCAGATATGCGTGTCTCTGATCCCGATAGAGTTTATACAGTTACTCTACAATTGGAAGGGGACATTGAGCGCACTATAAACGCCATCTTTTGGGATTGTGTAGTCAAGATATATGACATTTTGCTGGCTGAACAGGATTGGCCCCCTGACTTTGTACGCGACTGTCCAGTTGGGGAGGAGGTTATTACACCTTCGTTCTCACCACTTGTTCCGGGAGAACTCGCAGAGTCCTATAGCATTAAATGGGCTCTGGCACAAGCACCCGCCTTATATAGAAATCATGTGGGGTGGGATAGGGATTCTCCTTATCATGTAATTCCGATTAAGGGCGAACCTCAGCCACAACCGCAATATCCTATTAAATATGAAGCGAGGGCATCGGTAAGAAACATACTTACACAATTGGAGTACCAGGGAATTATTGAACCCTGTGTCTCGCCGATGAATAATCCCTTATTTCCTGTAGCTAAACCGGACCATTCTTATAGAATAGTGGTGGACTACAGACATTTGAACGGACATGCACGTACATATGCTATACAAAATTCACATAGCGCAGCACTCATGAATAATATTGTGCGTAAAAAATACAAAACCACTTTAGATATCTCGAATGGTTTCTTCTGCCAGAATATAGCGCCCGAAAGCAGGGATTTTACGAGCTTCAGTGCGTTTGGCTCTCAGAAAAAAATGTGTTGTTTGCCTCAGGGGTATAAGAATAGCCCAGGTCTGTTTTCGGCTCGTGTGACTGAAATTTTGCACGGGCTGGACCCTGAAGCATTGTCATATGTTGATGATATATATCTCACAGATGACGAGTTACTACAACATTTAAGGCAGGTAGCCCGCATTGTTGTGGGATTTGCAGATATTGGCTACAAATTTAACTTAAAAAAATCAAAAATTACCTTCCTAAGCCTCAAATTCTTGGGATATGAGCTGTTGAATGAAGGTAAGAGCCTAGCGCCACACTTTTTAGAAAAATGTGCTCAATTGCAACCTCCTAATACGATTAAGAAACTCCAATCGTTGTTGGGATTTCTAAATTTTGGCAGAACATACATTCCTGATTATGCTACACGTGTAAAACCATTGTACGAGTTGATTCGGACAGATTTCTTGAGTAGATTTTGGACGATTGAGCATACATATACTCTTCGAGACTTGAAAAATGATCTCCTAGCTGCAAAGCATTTGCACACACGGGACAATAAGACGCATCTGGTCATCAGGGTTATAGCTGGGGCCGTTGGGTTTACGTATGTCACCTTTAATGAAGGTGGGACGGTCCCAATAGGATACAAGTCTCACTTGTATTCTACTGCAGAACAACGTTTTGCACAAACAGAGAATATTCTCACTGCTGTACAGATGGCTGTTATTAAAGAACGACCTCTTGCCAAGGGCAAACGCATCATCGTCGTTTCCCCGATTCCGGCCCTAGAGGCTGTTATGAAGGCGAGTGTTCCTAATGCGAAAGCATTACACATGCGATGGATACAATGGGCTACGTCTTTGACAGCCACTGATGTAGATTACATTTTTGACCCAAAGCTACAGACACAGGAATTTCTCCAATATGAAATAGAATACCCTGTTCCCGCTGGCACGTTGCCTATTGATCAATATCAAGTAGTCATGTACACCGATGGCTCTGCGCAACCCGCGGTGGGAACTAAACACCAATATTCTGCTGCATGTGCAGTGGTGAGCGGGAGAAGTTCTGCCCCCAACATACCTATACACAGACATTGGGGGACTGTACGGCACAGTTGGCTGAGCTGAAAGCTCTATTATTGGCCTTGGAACATAAGGATCTGGCACAGTTTACACTGCTTGTTTGTGATTCCTATTACTGTGTTCAGTCTTACAATGAATATTTGCATTACTAGAGGTTAAATGGGTTCAGAGATTCTAAGGGTAACACCATAAAACACCATAAAACACAGATTACTGTGGGGGAAGGTAGCGGATCTGAAGGAGACGCTTCCTAAAGTCCATGTTGTACATACTATTGGACACCAGCGCGTTGGAATACACGTTGCTGGAAATACTTTGGCTGATGAAGCCGCAAAATCGGCAGTGGCAGTTGCCACTGTGGCCGCAGTAACTCGTACGAGTTCCAAACCAGACACAGAGATTTTGGCTGCCATAAAAGCTACGGCTGATGGCACGCCTTATCCTAGAGGATTTCCATCTAAATATCATTACTCAATGGGTGGTATGCTGAACGCTGAGGTTAAGATTCCAGGCGTAGCTGTACGCGACATGCCCAATAAAATAGTGCGACCTCAATTAATTACTGCAGCACATGAGAGGGCGGCATCTGCACATGCTGGCGTGGCTGCCACGATTTTGCTGTTACAGGCCCGGTATTGGTGGCCTGGTCTTTATAAAGAGACGAAGCAGTATGTCCTTTGTTGTGACATCTGTCAACAAATTAAAGTTTTGACGGCTAAGCGCCCGCCGCAGACGCCTCTTCTGATATCAAATAAACCATTACAGTGTGTTTACTTGGACCATTGTGGTCCGCTGACACCAGATAGTGCATAGAAATATATTTTGGTAGCTGTAGATTCGTGCTCCAGATTTGTGTGGGTGTGGCCACAGCGCTCGGCTGACGCTCGAACGGTTATTAAAGATTTTCTCATCTTTGTCGGTACATATGCAGTTGCGGCTTTCCATTCGGACCAGGGTCCTGCTTTTGCCTCTAAGGCATTCAGGGACGCCATGGCTTCGTTGGGGGTCCAGCTCCAGTTCTGGTCTCCATTTCATTCAGAGGGAAATTCTGTTGTGGAGTGTTTAAATCGCGATTTAAAGCAATCCTTAACTGCTAAAGTTATAGGTATGGGTCGTAGTTCACTAACCCACATGTATGGAGTACAGAGAGCACTGAATAACTTGCCTAGAAGGTCCCTGGGGGGTCGTACTTCATATGAGTGCCTGTTCGGAACACAAATGTTTGTTCCAGATCTGGATGGTCCTGGTGTGGAGGCGGTGGAAACACCTTTTGACATAAATGATTGTGTCACTGTTTTGCAGGATTTACAACAATTCCATGAAGATAACTCTTCTGCAAGTGCTGCCTCCACTGGAATTAAGGATGAGCCAGTAACGCCTACTGGTTGGATTCCCAGAGTTGGGGATCTTGTGCGTGAAAAGGTCGCAGTGAAAAAAGAATTTGGCCCTTCGTATCGAGCACCAGTCCCTGTACTGGGAATCCACGGAACAAGAACTGTGATTTTGCCGCCGTAGCAAGGTGCCAAGGAAAATCGCTTTGTCTCCATCGAAAATGTCAAGTTACAACATGTGGCTGATTCTGCACAGCAGACCAAGAGGAACGCCCAGTAGTCCCCGAATCCCTCTCACTACTGGGGAAGATGTTCCGCTGCAGGTGCTTTGCACCAGCGCTGTTTCCTCTCCGGGCTTGGGGAGGGTGGAAGATGATCTTACGATTGTTCCACTGACGACAAATAATTTGGAATCCTTTGATCAAGTCGCTGTGACTGCTGATGTTGCTGAGGGTGTTATCTACAGTGTACCACGGCGAGAAACACCTGCTACTCCTTTGTTTACGGTGGCACCTTTTGGGAGAACTGCCTCCGGATGCTTTAATACCAACGATGATGGTATATCGGACTCTTTGTCCTCTTCAACACCTGACCCGGGTCCAAGTAAGCTGCTGTATTGGCTTAAAGATACGTATTTTGTTTTTCCTTGGAACTATCTGTGGCTTTTCATGACTCTGATGGCTTTTTTTCTGTGGATAGGGTTTGTCGTTACCTTTTTTCTAGTAATACATGGTCATTTTCTTCCTGAGAGATCAGAGGTTGAGCAGGTGGAAGAGGTGTTGAAGCCACATTTTTCATCACATAAGGTTCGAAGAGACTTGTCCTTTGTGAACATTTCCGTTGTGCCTATTCTGGATGGGATTGTGTGGGATAGAGTAATGTTTGATATATATGGTCCCACTGAGATAATTCAAATACCGTATGTTCTAAAGTTATCAATGAATGATATAGTAATACCAGGCATTGTATCTGATGATTGGGACGTGAAGACAGTTAATTCTATGTTGACAGAGTTGCAATATTATACTGTCTATGAAAATGAAGATGCTTACCAGTTTAGAGATAATTATGGTGACATGTTTTGTTACAATTATTATGGGCACCACTTTATTCATAAAGCCAGTACTCCTAAAGCAATATTTGACTATACGCAATGGGAGCATTGCCCGACTCCTCCGCAAGGGAGTTCTAAAACTTATTCTGACAAATTTGCATATTTTTCTGGACATCATCAAACAAGTGCTAAGTCATATTATTTTAAATTAACTCTGCATGCAAATAAGCAAATACTGTTGACTAATACGAAATTCCTGTATTCAAATTCGTTTGTTTCCCAACTGTCTATTGAGGGGTATGAATATTGGTCCAAAAATGTTGATTTGAAAAGTGTTTGGCGAACAAAACATTGGAAGACGCAGGGTAGAGAAACATTGTTTAGAGCATGTCTCATTCCTGTCCAAATTATTTTCTTAAATGACACTGTACAACAGACTAGCTGTTTGGGCTTAGCAACCATTAAAGAATTGAATATGCCTGGCATACCTGTCCCTTCCAAAATGAAAGATTGGCAGCAGTATATCAATGCCACTTTTAGTGAGCTTACAGAGTGGGTCCAGAATGGTACGTTTAACACTTCATTGACACGTCCAGGCGGTTGGTCATTGTGGCACATAGACACAAATGGGTGTCATCAACGTTTTGTCACCTCCTCAGGGGGTTTGCAGACCCTCGCTACATATCACCTGAACATGCAGATATCATTACTACATATAGCGTGGGGAAACTATGTCAACAATGGTTAAAATCATCCACGCTAGATGCAGTTAAAACACATCTCACGCTTCTGTCTAATTATACTGACTTGCAAGATTTTTTGTCAGGCCCGAGAGTGCCCCGGAGAAAACATTTTTTGTACGAAGTATATAATGAGATATGGAAACCTTCCCAACAGGAGGCAGCGGCCCGGTTAAGGCAGATAGATCAGGAAAATTTGAAACAAGCATTATCTGTTGTGGATAATGGAATACACACCCTGTCCGACCGTATATATACGATTGACAACATTGTTTCCTCTGCTATAGACATTATTAGATCAGATATGTCTTCTTTATATCATGGACAGAGTCAGACATGGTCCATTATGCAGTTGGGTTGGACACTTCAGACACTGAAGGCGGTCACGTTCCGTGGCAGCACATCAGAGACAGGGAGATATTTTTTTCTTTTAACTTGACACGTCAACAACAGCTGATGGCAAAAAAGGAAGCGACATATGTTATGTTGAATATTGAAAAATTGGAGAGGTTGCCTTTTACCGTGGCCGAGATTCCCTCAGCTGAATGGTTAATACACAGGGTTATTAATCTGCCTATTTCCACTTTACAATTCACTTCTTGTTTGAAACATGTTCCGGTGGGCAGATATGAAAGATTGGGAGACAGTTATATATATGAGGTGTGGGAGCTTCCCTTTTTATACAGATGTCTTAATGGCATGAGAGAGGTTTTTCTTAACGGTAGTGAATGCAAAACTTCTGTCAGCCATTCGATGGTTTGTAAGCAGCTGTCCTTGCATGGGGCGTGTAATGCCTCGGTTGCGAACTTGGCTTGCTATCTAAAGGAAGTTCCAGTCCCAGTGATTAAAAACACATTCCAGGTGCTTTCAAACGGCAGCTACGTCCTCCTTAACAGTGAAGACTGTTGTGGCATGCGTGCCGGAATAGTTTACGTGGTTTTAGTCACCAAGGTCGTTACTTGCTGCGAAAATGTGTTATTTCCCCCCACTAAATTAAGGGAGGTGGCAGATATCTGGCCTCACATTGCTACTTCCAAGGTGAATTTTGTCAAGTTGAGTCGACTAAAGGCTCTATTGTTTCAAAAGCATGTGGCCCTTATATCTGCACGCAAGACCTACGTACTTCAGGTGGCGAGGTCATCAGCAGAAATACAGTCCCTGTTAAATACTAACTTTCCGAGCCACTTTGGTGAACTCGTGGGACGTATATTTAATGCGTCCAGCACTGCTGGACTAGCACATTTTTTCAAAGCCGTAGGTGTTGGTTTTGCTCATACCTTCTCTCCCATATTCGGTTTGATACCTTCGGCTATTCATTCTATTTTCGGAGGATTTCTGATAACTTTGGCTTTATTGGCTGGTGTTTTGCTGTTGCTGTTGTTCTTCCGCAATGGCTGTCCCGCCGCGACAAGAGCGAATGTGGGCGCTCCCATCGGTGCAGCTGTGTTGTGAACGCATGATGCAGCATTTTGGAGCAACACTCCTGGGACATTTGGAGTGTGACTGGTCCCTGTCATTCAGGCCAGTTTTGGATTGTGTGCAACCCGTGTTTCGGTGCCTTTGGTGCTCATTTGAACATGCACTAGCTCTCCGTCTCTCACTGCAGCGCCCCCCAGTGGTTGATGCTGATCTGTTGATGTTCCCGGTCAGGGCTCATTCCCAGACATGCGCCCTGCGGCTGCGTTTGCTTCGTGAGGCAGTTTACGAGATCCCTTCCTGGAGGTAGATGATATTAACTCGTTCATAGGCCCTGCACGGGATGCCGCCTTGGATGGTTCTGGGGCTTTGGAACACACCTGCTCCATGATAGTGTTTGGCGTGGATTTTCCGGTCTTGTCATCTGCCGAAGTGGCGAATATCCTGCTTTCCGTGACTTCCATTTGAATTGGATTTATTCAAAATTGACATTGTATGAATTTGGCTCTCAAGTCATATGCTTACATTTTTAAACTTAGAGTTTTTTGTGCTTCGGTGTCCTCTGGACTTGTCGAAATGTGTTTTGTAGATTCTTATATCTGGGGCATATTTTTTTTATTACACTTTGATTAGAACCACTTTCTACCGACAAGGGGAGGGTGTAGTGTAGCCATTTTTATGTAGCCTTTGCACGTTTGCTTCAGGCGTTAGGCCTTTGTGCACTTTGCCCTGGATGCATTTTATTCCTTTGCTCGTAGCATCGGGTCTCTGTGCACTTTGCTCTAGATGCATTTTATTCAGCTTAGTACTGTTATTTTTAAATAGCCAGTTCTACGGTCTTGTTTTATTTTTTATGTCACACTGTTTAGCCTACTTCAGCACTGGAGTTCTCAATAACACATTCTTGCTCACTCTGTGCTTCAGTCAAGGATACAGTCTGGTACATTGCCGATAGACGTGGTAGGAGTTTAGTCTTTGGGTTGTAGACGATATACATTCTTGCGTAGGGACGTTTTGTTACCACATCGACATGTTAGTTATAAAAATACTTCCTTGTCCTAATACACGCAAGAGGGAGATTCCGACCAGGGAACCACAACTAGACACTGACTGCCCTGTTGCAGATGCTGATCCAGATCACAGGCCTTTGCTTAGGTATGAGGGTTGATGTCTTCCCAGGGAATCTGAAAGGCAAGCTTAGAGCTTAACATGCTGTGCTCGAAATAGAACTTAATTAGAGAGAACATAATCTGTTAACACTATGATAGCGTTATTCTTATGTTTCACTCTCCTAGTTACTATTTCAATCCTACTGTGTTGTATGGTTCTGGTTATTGCGGCTCACGCCTTATTATCTAAATTGCAGTCGTTTTATTAAATCAATCTATAAAACTTAAACTGCCTTTGTCATTTGTATATGAGATCATACAGTAAATGAGAGAGCTGGTTGGGATCTGAGGGACCACGACTTCCCTGAGAAGTTCTAAAGATGTCATGCGCTTGGCTGCCCAATCATCCCTTCCCCTTGGGAGAGATGAGGCACTGCTAGTTAGCCGGAGCAAAACCGGGTTGAAGGTGACAGGGGTCCTTCCTAGTGGGTCAGACTTAGTCCCCCACCAGGAACGACCCTGCTACCTAGAAATCCAGTAGTCTCATTTAGGATAATGAGAGCCAACGCGACAAGTCTGTCATTGAGGTAGGCTGGACTTGTGTTGTGGAGTGTTTCGTGTGCGTGGATGAGGAGTTTGATGGTGATCCTCTTTGATACTGGTAGCCAGTGTAGGTCTCTGAGGTGGGGGAAATGTGGTTGTGGCGTGGGACGTCTAGAATGAGGCGGGCGGATGCATTCTGGATTCTTTGTCGCTTTGTTTGGAGTTTGGATGTTATACCTGCATATAGGGTATTTCTGTAGTCCAATTGGCTGCTGACCAGGGCGTGGGTGATAGTATTCCTGGTTTCGACGGGGATCCACTTGAAGATTTTACAGAACATGCAGGAAGAGGAGATGGCATTGACCTGCTGAGTCATGCTGAGTGTGGAGTCCAAGATGAAACCCAGGTTGCGTGTGTGGGTGTTGGGTGAGGGTGCGGATCCTAGTGAGGTGGGCCACCATGAGTCGTTCCAAGCTGAGGGGTTGGTGCCAAAGATGAGTATTTCTGTCTTGTCAGTGTTTAACTTAAGGTGGCTTGATTCCATCCAGCTGGCAATGGCGTGAAGTCCGTTCTGGAGGCTGGTCTTTGCAGTTGTGGGGTCTTTCATGAGGGAGAGGATGAGCTGAGTGTCGTCTGCATAGGAAACTATGTTGATGTGGTGGGTTCGTGCGATGTTGGCGAGAGGGGCCATGAAAACATTGAAGAGTGTGGGGCTGAGCGAAGATCCTTGGGGGACGCCACAGATGATTCTGGAGGCTTCTGACAGGAACGGTGGGAGGCGGACTCTCTGGGTTCTGCTGTGAGAAATGACGAGATCCAGTCGAGTGCCTTGTCGCGGATTCCAGCGTTGTGGAGGCGTGTGCGGAGAGTGTGATGACATACTGTGTCGAAAGCTGTGGAGAGGTCCAAGAGGATGAGTGCTGCTGTTTCTCCTTCGTTGAGCATGGTCCTGATGTCGTCTGTGGCAGCAATGAGTGCGGTCTCGGTGCTGTGGTTTTTGCAGAATCCGGATTGGGAGGTGTTGAGTACCTTACTGTCTTCCAGGAACCGGGATAGTTGGCTGCTCACGATTTTTTCGATGACCTTGGCTGGGAAGGGGAGGAGGGAGATCGGCCAGTAGTTCTTGGGGTCGTCTGGGTCTGCCTTTGGTTTCTTCAGCAGGGTGTTGATTTCTACGTGCTTCCATCTCTCTGGGAAGGTGGCTGACTCGAAGGAACTGTTGATGATGTTGCAGAGGTGGGGAGCAATGATGATGTTTGCTTTACTGAAGATATGGTGTGGGCGGGGGTCCAATGGTGATCCGGAGTGGGTGGAGGCCATGGTGTTGGTGGTGTTTTCTATGTTGACGGGGGTCCAGGTGTGGAGGAAGTGGGTGTTGCTTGAAGCGTTGGGTTCGTGGGTGTTTGTGGTCAGCTGGTGGGTCTGGGGGTTGAAGCTGTTGTGGATTTCTTCTATCTTTCGACGGAAGTGGGTTGCGAGTGAGTTGCAGAACTCCTGTAATGGCGGGGGTTCATTGGAGCAGGTCCTGGGAGTGGAGAGCTCTTTGATGATGCCGAAGAGCTCTTTACTGTTGTGAGCGTTGGTGTCAATGCGGTTTTTGAAGTGGGTCCTTTTGGTGGTGTGGATCAGTTGGTGATGTTTGCATTGGGCATTCTTGAGAGCGATAACGGCATGAACACTCAGTCCAACAGGATTTATTCCCTAACAAACATAGGCCCTCATTATGACATTGGCAGTAAATTCCACTTAGCGCCATGCCGACTGACACCAACATACCGTGTTGACGGCGGATATCCGCTAACCATATTATAACACACACACACCAATCCGTCACTATTCAGCCACACACACAATTCCGCCACACCAAAGGTCAGTGATAAACTGGTGGCAGCAAAACCCACACCGTTACTCCAACAGACCAACACCCACAACATTGTGATCCATGAATCACCACAGCAGACATTCAATTGCGGTAATCCATTGGCGGTACATATCGCCGCGCTTAAAATACACACACTGAAACAAAACAACACCACATTGGACAATTCAAACTACACACACCTGACACACATACACATACTGCACCCCCACACTCACACCACTATAAAACACACACCCACAGTACCCACAAACCTTCAGACTACAAACCATTGCCAGCAGAGAGAGACAGCAAGAGCACCCACACAACCAGAGCCACATACCACATCACCCATACACCACCCATGCACCTTATATCACACACCCCAACACATCACCCTACACACCCTCACTCACACCACTCACACTACACCCATGGCACCACAACAGCCCAGGTTCTCTGAGGAGGAGCTACGGGTCATGGTGGAGGAAATCATCTGGGTAGAGCCACAGCTATTTGGATCACAGGTGCAGCAGATATCCATTGCTAGGAAGATGGAGCTATGGCGGAGGAGCGTGGACAGAGTCAACGCCGTGGGACAGCACCCCAGAACAAGGGATGACATCAGGAAGAGGTGGAATGACCTACGGGGGAAGGTGCGTTCCATAGCAGCAAGAGACCAGCTCACAGTACAGAGGACTGGCAGTGGACTCCCACCTCCTCCCCCACAACTAACAACATGGGAGGAGCAAATTTTGGCAATCATGCATCCTGAGGGCCTGTCAGGCCTAGCAGGAGGACTGGACTCTGGTAAGTCAACTCTTTAATACTATTACCCACTACCTGCATGCCATCATATACCCCCACCCTCACCCTCACTCCCATCACTCCACCACCTCCCACACACCCCACCATCACAACCCACTTATCCCAGTGCCAAGACCTGCAACACCAATGCATGGACACTCCTCACAGACCTGCATGGATACCCATCACCACGACATGCACACTAGAGAGAATCACCTAGCCCACCAAATAACAACTTACACAAGGAAAAGCTGCCAGGGCAATAACAGCCATAGAGGGCAACACACCCATGCACAATATATCACACACAGAAACAATAACACTGAATTGACATCCCCACAAGTACCCCAGCCAATGTCACAGGAGAAGAGGTGCCAGCAACATTCAGTTCCCCCACAGAACAGGCCTACAGTGATGACAGCAGCTCTGGTCGCCTGGACCAGGATGACCAACTTGGCCTATCAGGGACCTCCGCACAGTCAGTTACTCAGGCACAGTCTCATACCACCACAGAGCCTCCCCTCAGGAAACACCACCACACCACCCACCCAGCGGGCCTATACCTCTGTCCTCAGCACACGCCAATCAGCAGTGTGTCCCCCACTACAGGGACCCCAGGGCACACCACAAACCCAGGACAATAAGGGACCTGGGGTCAGTGGCAGTGGGCACACGGTTCAGGGGACAGAGCCACAGGACAACAGAGAAGCAGGGAGGACTGCTGTGCGACAGGAGGGGGGCAGGGCCAGGGAACTGACCCTCCAGGGGGCACCCACCACGATGCAGGGAGCATACCAACATTCCCAGGATACGCTGGGACAGATCCTGGACAAGATGTAGGAGAACATGCGGCTGCAGGAGGGACAGTACCTGGGGATCAGGGAGGACTTGAAGGTCATTAACACCACCCTGGTCTCCATTGCAGGGGTGCTGGCAGACATAGCCAACAGTATGAGGGAGGCAGTGGCACAACAGTGGGCCCCTGCCACTAGCCAGAATACGGAACAGCCCTCCAACCCCCTTGCCGCTAGTGGATAGGAAGCCCCACCACATGACCAACAGGACACCAGCACCCCTCCCCCTGCAGAAGGAGAACCACCCTGCAAATGTTCCCTGTGATCCAGGCAGAAGCCAGAGATTATTGCCAAGACCCCCGCCAGGAAATAAGACTCTCCTGATTGTCACCCTTTTGTTCCACTCTGTCACACTGTCCATCTTTAACATCCATTGCTCCCCTTCCTATGCCCCCTTTGACACTGCACCTGTCCTACAAATTGACTAGACTCTAACCTGGTCTTTCCTCCATCATCGCCCCAGCCCATTGCACTACACCCTCTTCTTCAGAGCACTGCAATAAACACACTTTGAAAAAATACAAGTATGGAGTATGTCAAATGTTTTTAAAATGTATTTGTTTAACAAGGTTCAAACATTGCAATTCAACTGTACTATAATGTATACATAGGAAAGACCTGTAGTTGGCTGCACTGAACACACCAGAAGCAATAGTGGGGCACCAGCATCTACAAAAAGAGTTGCCAAAGGGTGCAGTGAGTGGGCACAGAAGTAGGAATTCACAGCCTGCCAGTGACAATGTCACACATCAAACTGTCAATGAAATGTGAAATAACACTGTCTTACCTGTTGGTCATTGGAAGTATTGACAAATGACTGCACTTCTGTTGTCTTCATCCTCTGCCTCCCCATCTTCACTGTCCAGAGGGTCCACTGCTGCCACACGGCCTTCTCCAGCCTCCTCCTCCTGCAGAAAAGGCAAATGGCAGTGCAAGGCAAAGTTGTGCAAAATACAGCATCCCACGATGATCTGGCAGACCTTTTTGGGTGAGTAGCACAGGGACCTACCAGTTAGATGGAGGCAACAAAACCTGGCCTTCAGGAGGCCAAATGTCCTTTCTATTATGCTTCTTGTTCGCCAATGTGCCTCATTGTAACGTCCTCTGCCCTTGTCCTGGGATTCCTCACAGGGGTCAGTAGCCATGAAAGGTTGAGATAACCAGAGTCACCTGCAAATATCGAGGGACATCTGTTAGCCACACACTATCCTTTATGGCCCACACGATACCCATACACCAACATCCACTGGGTGGGAACCAGGGCTCACCTATTAGCCACACCCGGTGCCTCTGGAGTTGGGCCATCACATTTGGGATGCTGCTACTCCTCAGGATAAAAGCATCATGCACCGAACCAGGATACTAAGCATTGACATGGGAGATGTACTGGTCCGCCAATCATACCATCTGCACATTCATTGAGTGATAACTTTTATGGTTTTTGAAGACCTGTTCATTTTGCCGGGGGGGGGGGGACAAATGCAATATGTGTCCCATCAATCGCACCTATGATGCTGGGGATACGTCCCATTGCATAGAAGTCAACCTTCAGTGTGGCCAAATTCTCCACCCTGGGGGAAAACGATGTAGCTGCACATGTGTTTAATCAGGGCAGACAATACTCTGGTCAGCACTATTGAGAACATTGACTGAGACATTCCTGCTGCCAAGCCCACTGTCACTTGGAAAGAACCAGTTGCCAAGCAATGGAGCACAGATAGGACTTGCACAAGAGTGGGGATCCCAGTGGGGTGACGGATAGCAGATATTAGGTCAGGCTCCAATTGGGCACACAGCTCTGTGATTGTGGCCCTGTCCAGTCTATAGGTGAGGATATTGTGCCTGTCGTCCATTGTTGCCAAGTCCACCAAGGGTCTGTAGACAGGGGGATGTCTCCATCTCCTATTCATCCGCAGTCGTTGCAATCTATGGGGCAAAAGAGTGAGCAGCTGGTCATTATCTGTACATTGTAACCACTACAGTTCAATGCATATTGTGATTGTTTGGTGGCATATGTCCAGAATGTGAAATTGTTTACTGTGATGTTGTTAGGATCTATGGCCTGACCCTCCCCCCCACGAAATGGTGTTTGCCTGTCCAGTATGGAGGAACAGGTGGAAATGAGGTAATTCCGCTAACGTTGTGCGCCGTTGCGGGAGGCGGTCGAGAACCGCAATGCAACTCCTCATTGGTTATCATTGGGCCCTACGGGGTACAGTGGCCAATAGTGACGTACGCCAGCAGTGACGGTACGCACCGCCGTGGACGTGACTGACATTTTCTATCTGCTCACTCACTTACTACCTGACCTTCAACAGGAGAGGACCATGTGCTGATGTGACCTGTGTCTGGAACCGACCATGGCTCGTGTGACTGGGGAAAGGGCCCCTGCCTTCACCTCAGCGGAGTTGGTGCGACTGGTGGATGGGGTCCTACCCCAGTACCGACTGCTGTATGGGCCTCCAGACCAACAGGTGAGTACACTGTGAGTACGATGGCAGGGTTCTGATGTGAAAGTCCTCCAACCAAGCAAGTAGGCATCCACTACTGGGCAGGGGTGTGTGGGTCTCAGGTGTGCTACAGTTTGCGGTATGTGTCCCTATCCATGGGTTGGGGACTAGCATTGTAACTGGTAGTGCATTGACTAGTGCGTAGGGCTGTTCCCTGTGTGTGAGTGTGTTAGGTATGCAAACGGTGTGTTGGTGCCGCCATTGACCAAGTGTATCCTTTGTCTATTCTCCCCTTTTTGTTTTGTCACCCTGTCCTTATGTGCATTAGCATAATCTCCCGGAGGAGCAGAGGCACAGGCGACAGAGGGAGCTGCATCCCACAGGACCCAGGAGGCCGAATCCACCAACAGTGAGGGCGCCAGTGGGACGGAGGGCGTGGGGAGCACCACGGCAGAGACTGGAAGGGAAAGTTCGGACACAAATACCTCCTCCGATGGACGCTCCCTGGTGGTGGCGGACATCTCTATGTCCACCCCAGCTACAGGTACAGCTGCCACCCTCCGTACCAGCACTGCCGTCCCAGCAGCCCCTCAGTGAGTTTCCCGTGCCCGCTCACCCAGGAAGGTGGGCATCTACTTCACCCCAGGCACCTCAGGCCCTTCCCAGTCAGCCCTGCTGCCCTGAGTGAGGAGGCTATTGACCTCCTGTGATCCATCTCTGTTGGGCAGTCAACCATTGTGAATTCCATCCAGGGGCTGGCAGCCCAAATGCAACAGTCCAATGCATTTCTGGAGGACATTCACACTGGCTTGGCGGCCCAACAGAGATCAATCCAGGCCCTGGCCTCCTCTCTGATGCCAGACATAGTCCCTGTTTTCACCCTCTCCCCTCCAACTTCCACCACCCAATCCCATTCCCCTCAACCCCAACCTATACCAAGCACACAGGCAGACGAGCAGGCACCCAGGACAACACACAAGTGTGGACATGGCAAACACAAGCACCACACTTCATCCCACAGGCACCTATACAAACACCATCCAGATGCAGACATACCAACATCCACTGCCTCCACTGTGTTCCCCTCCTCCTCCTCGTCCACCTCACTCCCAGTTGCATCTCCACTCACAACTGCATGCACTACATCCTCATCCACTACCACCATCACCAGCACACCTATCAGTACATACCCCTCACTGGCAGTCACCACATCCATGCACACGTCCCTGTGTCCTCTCCCACTGTGTCTGTGCCTCCTCCTCCCAAGGTACACAAACGCAAGCACTCAGACCCCCAACAGCCATCCACCTCACAACAGCATCCAGCCCATGTACCTTCACCCAAACACAGCAGACTGACACCTCCTACAACCACTTCCTCTTCATCCACTCCCAAAACACCTCCCTCTCCCCGCCCTAATGTCCCTAAGAAGCTTTTCCTCTCCACTGTTGACATCTTCCCTCCCCCTCCCCCTCTGTACTTCACGTCAGGCCAGGGTGTTCAAAATCCAGGCATGCACCTCAGCCACCCAGTCCACGGGCACAGTAGTGTCCCCAGCTACTCAAGGTGGAAAAGGGATCCCGCCACCTGCCAGCCAGCCAGAAAGGGTGCCTGGCCCAAGTGCTGCAGGAAAGAAGGGTAAGGAGGCAGCCTCAAGTGCTGCAGGAAAGAAGGGCAAGGAGCCAGCCCCAAGTGCTGCAGGATGGAAGGCAAGGAGCCAGCCCTAAGTGCTGCAGGAAGGAGGGCAAGGAGGCACACCAAGTGCTGCAGGAATGAAGGGCAAGGAGCCAGCCCCAAGTGCTGCAGGAAGGAAGGGCAAGGAGCCAGCCCCAAGTGCTGCAGGAAGGAAGGGCAAGGAGCCATCCCTAGCGGCTGGCAGCAAGGGCAAGGGGCCTGCACTAGCAGGAAGTGAGGACAAGGGGCCTGGTGTTGGGATTCAGTCGAAGACCCCACCACCAACCATGGTGGTGCAGCAGTCCGAGGCTGCAGGGGATGGGCTGGGGCCTCCCCCAACAACCACCAGCTCCGCCAGCAACACCACCACCAGCACCAGTGAGCAGCCGTCCGAGGCTGCAGGGGATGGGCTGGAGCCTCCCCCCACCACCACCAGCTCCACCAGCAGCACCACCACAAGCACCAGTTGGCAGCTGTCCGAGGCTGCAGGAGATAGGCTGGAGCCTCCCCCCACCACCACCAGCTCTGCCAGCAGCACCACCACAGCACCAGTGGTCAGCCGTCCGAGGCTGCAGGGGATGGGCTGGATCCTCCCCCCACCACTACCAGCTCCACCTGCAGCACCACTACTGCCACCAGCGAACAGCCATCACCACCAGCAGACAGTGTGTAGTCCTGCGTCCATGGGCTAGTGTACGGCCTGGCCCCTACAAATCCTGTGAGTATGACGCCCAGCTGAGAGACTGTGACCTTGCACTCCCCAAGATCTGCATCACAGGGCTTGATGCCCCCTCCAGAACCAGTGGAGATGCCATCCACTCACCCCATCCTCTCAAGGATGAAGCTCACTGGGCACAATGCCCCCTCCAGTAGAGATGCCATCCGCTCACCCCCTCCTCTCCAGCATGAAGCTCGCTGTGTACGATGGCCGCTGCAGAACCGGTGGAGATGCCATCCACTCACCCTATCCTATCCAGGATGAAGCTCACTGGGCACAATGCCCCATCTAGAACCAGTGGAGAAGCCATCCACTCACCCCATCCTTTCCAGGATGAAGCTCACTGGGCACGATGTCCCCTGCAGAGCATGTGGGCAAGTCACCCACCTGAGAGACTGTGGCCTTGCACTCCCCAGGACCAAGCACAGGGCATGTTGCCCCCTCCAGAGGCAGTGGGCAATTCACCCACTTGAGTGACTGTGGCCATGCACTCCCCAAGACAGAGTAATGGGCATGTTGCCCCCTCCAGAGGCAGTGGGCAAGTCACCCACTTGAGAGACTGTGGCCTTGCACTTCCCATGACCTAGCACTGGGCATGTTGCCCACTCCAGGGCCAGTGGGTTTGTACCATCTTCCGGCTGAGGTGCCTCCCCTCCATTCCCCGTCCCCCTGAGGTGCCTGGCTATTTTCGACCTGATGCCCCTGCAGTGTTCTCTCCGTGTTGTTGCAGGAGTGAGGTGGGGCCTTGGACTTTGTAATGTGGCCCTGTGGCCCAAGAACATTGAGGACTGGGCAGTGTCCCTTGATTTGTAAATATGTACATACTTTTTCATTTGGATGCACGTATTGCTACTTCTTTCTCTTATTACACTCTTATTAGGGTCGAGCCTGCGTTGCATGCGCTCACGCATGCGTATCGCATCGAGACGCTTTAGTATTTAGAAAAGGGCTCAGAGCCCTGTCAACTTCACGTCAGTGTTTTTTATTGGCTCGTGGGCTTGCCTAATAAAATCTGCTTGCTTTCATTAGTCGAAGGCACGCATACGTCATGCCTTTTCCAGTGGCTAGCCCTCCTCGAGCGCAGTGACCAAGTACAGAAAACATGCGAGGCTCGCTGTTTTCCATCGGGCTCGTGGACTTCTTTTTCTCTAATTTACGAGCGCAATCTCGCTTGGCAGAAGTCGAGCGCTTTACATAGTTAATTTCACTTTTTCGGGTTACGTACATAAATGCACTTTTGCCCGATAGGTGAAAAGTCGGGTTAGGAGTTTACAACGCTGTGGTAGGCTACTGGTGGTACAGAGGACTCTGAGCCATAGATAAGGTGAGTGGGTTTTTATTTATATAAGTAGATGGTGCAGTTCAAGAGATGTAAGGGTGCTGTGGTGACCGGAGGTTGGGTAGACTCTTCTTTTTAACTGTTAACCGTCAATGCTTCTCTCTTCCTTTAGGCTTGATGGACGTCAGCTCGTCTTGCCTCCCGTAGATACCGAAAAGAGAACACAGGGTAGGACACAGGTAAGTCGGTTGTGGGGTGCTTTGAGTGGGGTTTTATTGTTGGCATGCAAGGAGGGAGGGTACTCTGGGGTTGGAGATGGAGGGATATAAAGGAAGTGTCCAGTCGTGAGGGTGTGGGTCTCAAGTGCTTTTGACAGGCTCTCTCTCTCTATGTCTCGGAGCTCTGTCCAATAGTGCTCTCAAGTACTGCCCCGGTGTTCCCTTTTCCCTGTCCCACCCCGACCCTCCCCTCGTTTCCCCGGTTCCCTTTCCTTGCTCCCTTATAACTCTGCTAGGGGTTCGCTGTCCTAAAAAAGGACCGTGCCTTGCTCAGCCACGACCCTCCAGGGTCGTGGCGGGATTTGTAGGCCTTTGCGTCTTGGTTCCTTGGGAAATCTTCTTCGTGGGTTGCGGGCGTCCCTTCCAGGTGTAACCGCTCCTTCTCGGCGTCCGGCGTCTTTTCCTCCTCTGACTTCCTCTCCTCTACACGAAACTCCTCCTCTCCGTCTTGGGAGTCCGTCCTCTCTTTTCTTCGGAAAACCTGCAAATCCGGGTTTGACGTGTCTGTTGGCATTCCCATGTCGCCATGGGAACGCGGGAATGCTTCTAGGGAGGCGCGCATACGGGGCCAGCTCAGGGAGCTACAAGACACGGTCGAGGAGACCCGTCTACACTCCCCATCCCATGATCGGGACTGGTAGAGGACCGAAGAGGTGGGAAACCGGGACAGATAATCAGCAGGGCCCTGCTGAGAACCCGGTACATGGCGGACCTGAAAAGTAAAAGGTTGGAGCTCAAGAAACCAGCGTGGTACTCTAGAATTGGTGTCTTTATGAGAGGCCAACCAAGTGAGAGGGGCATGGTCGGTGTAAAGAACGAAAGGTCTGCCCAGGAGGTAATATTGTAAGTTTTCCACAGCCCACTTAATGGCGAGACACTCCTTTTCAATAGCGGGGTAATGACCCTCCCTAGGAAGAAGCTTTCTGCTGATGAAGACAATGGGATGATCATGACCCTCTCTGTCAGGCTGTGTGAGGACCGCCCCCAGACCGACGTTAGAAGCGTCGGTATATAAGTGGAAAGGTGCAGAAAAATCCGGACATGTAAGGACTGGTTTGGTTGTAAGAGATCGTTTTAAGTGCTCAAAACTGGCGAGCTGAGAGTCAGATAACGGGGTTAAAGTGGAGGGGTGTTGTTTTTTTAGGAGGTCGGTGAGAGGGGCAGCAATCGTGGAGTATTGGGGTATAAACCTTCGGTAATACCCAACTAAGCCTAAAAAGGATCATAGGTCTTTCTTGGTTTTTGGTGTTGGTACTTGTGATATGGCCTCAATTTTACTTTTCTGGGGCTTTAGAGTCCCAATACCTATTAGATAACCGAGATATGATATTTGTGTGTTACCTAGGGTGCACTTTTTCGGATTAGCAGTGAGCCCTGCTTCAGCCAAGGCATTGAATACTTCATCGAGATGGTGGAGATGATCGGACCAAGTGTCACTAAAAATTACAATGTCATCCAAGTAAGCTGCTGCAAAGTCATGGAACGGTTTCAATAGCCGGTCCATTAACCGTTGGAAGGTAGCTGGGGCCCCGTGGAGACCAAAGGGCAGGACAGTAAAGTGATACAGGACTGACTGGGTCGCAAAAGCTGTTTTCTCTTTGTCTCCTGGTGCGAGGGGAATTTGCCAGTACCCCTTCGTTAGGTCGAGGGTGGACAGATATTTCGCTCTTCCTAATTTCTCTAATACATCATCTACATGGGGAATAGGATATGTGTCAAAGAGTGAAATGTCATTTAACCTACGGAAGTCGATACAAAATCAAACAGATCCATCGGGTTTTGGAACGAGAACTACCGGGGAACACCACGGGTCACCGAGGGTTCGATCACCTGCAGGGCTAGCATTTTTTTTATTTCCTCTTCAATAATATGTTTCCGGGCTTCAGGAATGCGGTAGGGACGGAGACGAATAGTCTGGCCCTCTGGTGTTTTGATTTTGTGGTGGATTAACGGGGTCCTCCCTGGTATCTCAGAAAAGAAGGGGGAGTGATGTTGTAAGAGGGTGGATAATTGTGACTTTTCAACTTCGGTAAGAGATCTATTTATACATGGAGCTTCTCCCGGTTCTTGGCTCATAATAGGAGAGCTCCAACCCTAGGGCGGTGGATGGTGTGATAAGAAACCCGTTAGCAGTGTTGCTAGTGCTATCTTCCGGTTGTTCCCAATTTTTAAGCAGATTGACATGGTATATTTGAGTTCTTCTTGGGTGTGGATTTAATTCAATGAGATAGGTGACGGGGGAAACTGCTTTTATCACTTTATAGGGTCCCTGCCATTTGGCAAACAATTTATTTTCAGAGGTTGGTCGCATTATGAGTACTTGGTCATCCGGGTGGAAAGATCGTAATTTAGTCCCTTGATCGTAATACGTTTTTTGATTTGTCTGTGCTTTCTCTAGATGTATTCGTACATCTTCCCATATGGTCTGCAAATGCGATTTCAGTTTATGGACATAGGGCCTCATTCCGACCCTGGCCGGCGGCGGTAGCCGCCGGCGTGGCGGGGGGCCGCCAGAATACCGCTGCGCGGTCAAAAGACTGCCGCGGTTATTCTGGGTTTCCCGCTGGGCTGGCGGGCGACCGCCAGAAGGCTGCCCGCCAGCCCAGCGGGAAACACCCTTCCATGAGGATGCCGGCTCTGAATGGAGCCGGCGGAGTGGAAGGGGTGCGACGGGTGCAGTTGCACCCGTCGCGATTTTCAGTGTCTGCATGGCAGACACTGAAAATCTTGGTGGGGCCCTGTTACGGGTGCCCCTGCAGTGCCCATGCCATTGGCACGGGCACTGCAGGGGCCCCCAGGGGCCCCACGACACCCCATACCGCCATTCTCTTCCTGGCGGCCAGAACCGCCAGGAACAGGATGGCGGTATGGGGCTCGGAATCCCCATGGCGGCGCAGCAAGCTGTGCCGCCATGGAGGATTCCCCAGGACAGCGGGAAACCGGCGGTGCACCGCCGGTTTTCCGTTTCTGACCGCGGCTGTACCGCCGCGGTCAGAATGCCCATGGGAGCGCCGCCAGCCTGTTGGCGGTGCTCCCGCGGTCGTCGGCCCTGGCGGAATGACCCCCATAGTCTAGTAAGGGTTTCCCTTCCTGTCCTTCCTCTTCCCATGTTTCTGCAGCCATGTCAAGGAGGCTGCGTGGCTGTCTCCCAAATACTAATTTGAAAGGACTGTGTCCCGTGGAGGATTGTTCATGAGTCCGGATGGCAGAAAGGACGAGAGGTAGCTTCTGGTCCCAGTCTTTTCCGGAATCGTCTACTTGTTTTTGCAATAGGGTTTTTATGGTACGGTTATAGCGTTCCACTAAACCGTCCGCTTGGGGGTGGTATACAGAGGTTTTTATCTGAGTGATTCCCAATAGTTTACAAATCTGCTTCATAAGGCCCGACATAAAAGGAGTGCCTTGATCGGTGAGGATCTCTTGGGGAAATCCTATTCTAGAGAAAAAGGTTATCATGGCTTGAGCTACAGTTTTCGTAGTCATGCTGGATAAAGGAATTGCTTCTGGATATCTCGTAGCGTAATCTACCAGTACCAGAATATAGGTGTGACCTCTGGATGAGGGAAGGAGGGGTCCGACCAGATCCATACCTACGCGACTAAATGGAATCTCAATAATGGGTAGGGGTTGTAACGGAGCTTTCCTAGGGGTTCCTGGTTCCGTTAATTGACATCTAGGACACTGTAAACAGTACCGTCTGATGTGTGCATAGACCCTGGGCCAATAGAACCTCTGTAATAGATACTCTTCAGTCTTTTCACGCCCGTAATGGCCACCCCCTGGCTGGTTATGAGCTAAGAACAGGACCTGGTTTCGATAGGGCTCAGGGACCACCAATTGCTTTTTTTCTCCACATGTAGATGTGGTAACTCTATACAGAAGATTTTTCTGTATTAAGAAATAAGGACCCACCTCCTTTGAGGACTCCGTTTTGGCTATCTTCCAGGCGTGACTGAGAGTAGGGTCTTGCCGCCGACTATCCCTAAAGGAGACGGTTGAGTCACCTGTTCCGGCTACCAGTTTGCCAGGGTCTGGCTCAGCTTTTGACTCCTGATATTTTAATTTTTCTTGTCTTTTCTCCCTCCTGGTTAGTTTTATGCATCCAGGAGGACTCTCAATGTGACTGTTGGAAAAAGGTGCTTCTGTCCACCAGTCTGGGAATTGTCGGGGTACTCTGGTTTTAACTAGGATATCAAAGAACCGGATATAGTCCGTCCCGATGATACAGTCTTCTATCAGTCTGTCCATGATCCCTGTCCCATTCTACCCTAACCAACCCTAGTGGATACTGTTCCTTGTCCCCATGAATACAACAAATAGTGACCCACTGGCTTGGTGTTTGATCTATTGGGTTCACTAAGTCTCTGCGGATCACTGACTGGCTACAGCCCGAGTCCACTAAGGCTTCGATGGGATTTCCGTTTATTTTTATGACCTGTCGGAATTTATAATTTACCCTGCCTGTACATAATACTCTACGTCGGGTAACCCCGATTTCCATAGGTTCAACCCCGTCATTCTTCCTGGGACATGTTCTCGCAATGTGTCCCCACTCCCCACAGCTAAAACACTGGGGTTGTTGCATAGGACTACCCTCTCCATGTTTGTGCGTTCCGGCTTCTTCCAGTGTATGTCGGGCGTATATTTAAGTGGGGCCGTAGGTGGTCTTACAATGGTTCTGGGGTTTATCGGTTTAACATCCGCAGATCGGTGATAGGCACAAGCCAGGTCTATGGCCAGTTCTGTGTCGACCTTGGGATGTTGTCTTATCCAATTCCTGGTGCTGTTCGGGAGTGAGTCTAGGTACTGCTCCAGAATAATTGTTTTGATTACATCTTCTCTGCTTGTTCCCAGTGGTCCCAGCCACTTTAATCCCAAATCTTTAACCCTGAAGTAAAAGGTACGGGGATCTTCACTCTGTCCCCATTTCACCTTTCTGAACTTCATTCTGTAGTATTCCGAGTCGTGACCGACCCTTTCTAGGATACTATCCTTATAGGGTGTGGTGCCTCCTGGATTAGCGGCCTAGTAGGCTGTCTGTAGGATTCCCGTTAGGAGGGGCGCAATATACTGTCCCCACCATTCTTCAGGCTACTGTGCCGAAGAAGCGACAAGCTCGAAGTCTGTGAAGAAGGAGTCGGGGTCTTCTCCTTCTTGAAATTTTTGTAAGACAGAGCTCTGGACATTAGGATGTACCTTGCTGGCTGCTATGGTGTCAGTTAGTTTTTGCAGCGCAGTCTCCCTTGGAGGTGTGGGTTCAAATCCCACTTCTGACACCACTGTGGTAGGCTACTGGTGGTACAGAGGACTCTGAGCCATAGATAAGGTGAGTGGGTTTTTATTTATATAAGTAGATGGTGCAGTTCAAGAGATGTAAGGGTGCTGTGGTGACCGGAGGTCGGGTAGACTCTTCTTTTTAACTGTTAACCGTCTCTGCTTCTCTCTTCCTCTAGGCTTGATGGACGTCAGCTCGTCTTGCCTCCCGTAGATACAGAAAAGAGAACACAGGGTAGGACACAGGTAAGTCGGTTGTGGGGTGCTTTGAGTGGGGTTTTACTGTTGGCATGCAAGGAGGGAGGGTACTCTGGGGTTGGAGGTGGAGGGATATAAAGGAAGTGTCCAGTCGTGAGGGTGTGGGTCTCAAGTGCTTTTGACAGGCTCTCTCTCTATGTCTCGGAGCTCTGTCCAGTAGTGCTCTCAAGTGCTGCCCCGGTGTTCCCTTTTCCCTGACTCACCCCGACCCGACCCTTGTTTCCCCGGTTCCCTTTCCTTGCTCCCTTATAACTCTGCTAGGGGTTTGCTGTCCTAAAAAGGACCGTACCTTGCTCAGCCACGACCCTAAAGAGTCGTGGCGGGACTTGTAGGCCTTTGCGTCTTGGTTCCTTGGGAAATCTTCTTTGCGGGCGTCCCTTCCAGGTGTAACCGCTCCTTCTCGGCGTCTGGTGTCTTTTCCTCCTCCGACTTCCTCTCCTCTATACGAAACTCCTCCTCTCCGTCTTGGGAGTCCGTCCTCTCTTTTCTTTGGAAAACCCGGAAATCCGGGTTTGACGCATCTGTTGGCGTTCCCATGTCGCCATGGGAACGCGGGAGTGCTTCTAGGGAAGCGCGCGAACGGTGCCAGCTCAGGGAGCTACAAGACACTGTCGAGGAGACCCGTCTACAAACGCGATCAGCTCTAACATGAGCAAACGCAAGACCTGTTGCATTGTAAATGCTTGTTTACTCTATGTAGTTGTCCTTGCATTATTCCTGAGGGTTAAGGGGTCAATATGTTATGTTACTGCATCTGTTTGTGTGTATGGTGTTGGGGGTGGGGGTGTTACGTGTGTGTGTCACTCTCTTTTTCCTCCCTCTCTCCCCTGTGTGCTAGGCAGCTGTACTCACTGTGGTCGTCTTCGCCGTCGTTGGTGTTCGTAGTGGAGCAGCACGTAGAAGAGCATGGAGAAGACATGCAGCTCGGGCTCCATGGCAAAGTGGTTGTTCCCTGAGTCTCCACAGGTGAGTCCTTTGACTTCTTTGCAGTGTTTCTGCAAGGCTTTTGATGTCTTTGGTACCGCCCCAGAAAAGGTGGCGGATTGGCCTCTCATAATACGGTGGGCGGAACATTGTCTTCCGCTGGCTGTAGGCGGTTATCACCGTGGTGTCTGTTGATTCCGCCCTGGCGGTCGGTGTGTTATAGTGGCTGTCTGTCTGAGCTGTTTCCGCCATGGTCATAATTTGGCGGTAATTACCACCGGCCTGTTGGTGGTATTACCACCACTTTTCACCGACCGCCAGGGTTGTAACGAGGGCCATAGTGTCGTCTGAGATTGGTATTATTCAGACAGACATGTCCCTTTTAGATCATGGACAAAGTCAGCTGCGTTCCATCATGCAGTTAGGTTGGACGTTAGAGACATAAAAAAATGGCCAAATTCCATGGAAGTACATTAACGGTAGTGAATTGTTCACCGCCTTTAATTTATCCAGGGGGCAGCAGACAATGGTTAAAACGGAAGCGAGTTTCACCATGCTTCATATAGAGAAGTTAGAAAAGTTGCCTTTCACCGTTGCAGAAAGTCCTTCTACAGTATGGCTCCTACATGGCATCATTAATCTGCCCATTTCCACTTTTTGCTTTTCGAAATGCCTGAAACATCTTGCTGTGGGCAGGTACAGGCGATTAGGCGACAGCTATATTAAAGAAGAGTGGGAGTTGCCCTTTGATTATAAATGTCTGAATGGGGAAACAGAAGTCTTTCTTAGCGGAAGTGAATGTGAGACTACTGTTAGTCATTCAATGATCTGCAAGCAGATGTCCCTTTACAGCCTTTGCAATGCGCGTGTTGCAAACTTGGAATGTTTTCTGAAGCGTACTCCGGTCCCTTTGATTCGACCAGCATTGCATGTACTTTGAAAGGGAGTTATGTGGTGCTGAGCAACCAAAGCTGTTGTGCTATGAGACCAGGAATTGCCTACGCAATTTCAGTCTCTAAGGTCGTTGCATGTTTTATTCCTCCCCAAACTAGAGAAAAAAGTATTAGAAATGTGGCCTCACATTGATACTGTTAATGTAAATGATGACAAGCTGAGCAGAATAAAGGCGCTACTGTTTAAAAAACAAGTCGCATTGACATCAGCTAGAGAGGCGTATGCTCTCCAGAAAGCGAGATGATCAGCCAAGATACAATCCCTATTAAATACCAACTTCCCGAATCACTTTGGAGAGCTGGTATGCAGAATTTTCAACACCTCGAGCACTACTAGGATTGTCCATTTCTTTAAGGCTGTCGGGTCTGGATTTGTGTCCGTCTTCCAGACTGTCTTCGGAGTCATCCCATCGGCCATCCATTCACTCTTTTCAAGTGTGTTTGGCGGCTTTCCTATAATTTTGGCATTGATTGGTGGAATACTACTGATATTTCTTCTGATTCGCAGTGGTTGTGTCTTTCCAGTTAGGCAAAGCAATGGAGTTGCTGCCACCAGCTCAACTGTGTCATAAACGCATGGTTCAGGTTTTCGATGCTTCCTTGCTGGAGGAATTGGAGAGTGATTGGTCATTGTCATTCTGACCACTCCTATGGTGCGTGCAACCAGTCTTTTGCTGCGTATGGTCATTCTTCGAACACTTGCCTACAGTGTGTCTTGCTGTTACGCCAGTGCCTCCTGTGGACCAAGAACTGCTGATGTCCCCGATGAGCGTTCATTCACGGTCGTGCCCCTTGAGACTAAGGCTGATTTGCGAGGCCACTTCTGAGCCTTCCTTCTTGAAAGAATTGGCTCTTTGCACTATGGAGGATGCCACTACTGCAGGTGGGCCTGCATGAGAGACTACTAAGCACTACGGCTACGTGGATCCATCTGCCTATCCTGTGATTGATCTAACATCTGATGATCTGGCCTCTTTCCAGAGGTCCTTTCCAATCGATGTCTTCGAAGATGCTCTTCAAGATCATGACTATTGCTAAACAATTTGATGATTGGCTTATTATACCAAATCCAAAGTGTATATTTATTGCCCTTACTTTGGTCTGCTGTGCTTCTCATGATCGGCAGTCATTACAACATTGGCGGTAAAAGCCGCTTACCGCCGTGCAGAAGACCGCCAACACACCGCCTCGGCCGCGGAAATCCGCCACAGCTATTATGACCCACATTTTGGAATCCGCCAAAATTCAGACACCCACACAAGTCCGCCACACCAAAGGTCAGTGATAAACTGGCGAAAACAAAACCTCCACCGTGACGCCAACAGAAATAAGACCACACTATCACAACACATGAATCCGCGCGGCGGCCTTTCAACCACGGTATTCCATTGGCGGTACAAACCGCTGCGCTCAAAATACACACACATATACAAAACACCACCACATTTGACAATTCCAAATACACACACCTGATACACATACACACACCACTCCCACACACCCATTACAATATAAAACACACACCCACATCACCCACAAACCCCCATGACCAGAATCACTGAGAGAAGGCCAGAGAGATACACCACCATCAACAAACTAGCATCCACAGGCTCAAAAACCATCACCCACACAACTTCCACGCACTTCACACAACACACCACTACATATCACCACACTTATCACCACACACTCTACCCCACACATCACCTACACCACCCCATGGCAAGGCAAAGACACCCCAGGTTCTCGGAGAAGGAGCTCAGGGTCATGGTGGAGGAAATCATCTGGGTAGAGCCACAACTATTCGGATCACAGGTGCAGCACACCTCCATTGCAAGGAAGATGGAGCTATGGTGAAGAATAGTGGACAGGGTCAACGCAGTGGGACAGCACCCAAGAAATCGGGAGGACATCAGGAAGAGGTGGAACGACCTACGGGGGAAGGTGCGTTCCGTGGTCTCAAGACACCACCTGGCGGTTCAGCAGACTGGCGTTGAACCCCCACATCCTCCCCCACAACTAACAACATGGGAGGAGCAGGTCTTGGCGATTCTGCATCCCTAGGACCTCGCAGGAGTAGCTGGAGGAATGGACTCTGGTAAGTCAAATCTCAATTATTACACCCCCCACCCTACCTGCATGCTATCACATACCCCCACCCTCACCCCCAGCACCCCAACTCCTCACATATGTCCCAACATCACAAACTACCCATCCCAACACCAAGCCCTGCATGCAACAACAAAGCATGGCCACCCATCACTAAAGCATGCCCACTGCACATACCCACACAACCCCCTAAACCATCATCACACAAGGTCCCACACAGGAATGCAAGCACTGGGGTACACAGTCACCCACCCATTGCACATCATGGCTCACACAGATGTAATAACCATCCTTTTATACCCCTGCAGGACCCCTACCCAATGTCACCGGACAGGAGGGTCCACACATGTCCACACCACCAACTGAAGAGGCCCTCAGTGATGACAGCACCTCTATCCAACTGGATCTAGAAGACCAGCCCGGCCCATCAGGGACCTTGGGACAGTCGGTTCCCATCACACAGGCACAGGCCACTACAGACCTTCCACCCTCTGGAAACACCAGCATAGCACCCACCCCGTGGGCCCATACCTCCGTCCCCAGGACACGTCAATCAGCTGTGTGTCCACCACTACAGGGAACCCAGGATAACCCACCACCCCAACAACAACAGGAACCTGGGGGCAGTGGTAGTGGGCACACGGTCCAGGGGACGGAGGCCCAGGAACACAGCGGAACTGGGAGGGCTGCTGTGCGACAGGGGGCGGACAGGCCAAGGGAACCCACTCTCCACGAGGCCCTCTCTTCCATCATGGGAGCCTACCAACACTCCCAGGAAACGATGGCAACGGTACTGGCCAAGTTTCAGGAGACCCAGCGCCTGCAAGAGGAACAGTATATAGGCTTCAGGGAGGAACTCAGAACCATCAGCTCCACCCTGGGCACCATCGTAGGGGTGCTGAAGGAACTTGTGAACACCAGGAGGGACACTGTGGCACTACAAGGGGCCCCTGACACTAGTATAGACGTTGAACTGCCCACCACCTCTGCCGGCGCTAGTGGACAGGACACCCCGCCACAGGACCACCACACCAGCACCCCACCCCCTGCAGAGGGAGAACCACCCCGCAAACGGTCCCTGAGATCCAGGACAAAGACAGAGCACAATGCGAAGACCCCCGCCAAGAAATGAGACCACCCTGATTGTCATCCTACTGTCCCACTTTTTCACCCTGTCCATACTTTAACTGCCCCAGCTCCACTTCCTATGCCCATATGGGCAATGTACCTGTGAGACTAATAGACTGCACTCTGCCATGGACATTCCTCCGCCATCACCCCTCACCATTTTACTACCCCCTCCAATATTGAGCACTTAAATAAACACACCTAAAGCACAAAACGATCTGGAGTCTGTCTGTGATTTCGAAATAGTGTATTAGCAATTACTGTGACAAAATGCTTTTTAAATAGTAATGTCAACATACCTATGTCACACAGCTCTAGTCCATGAGGAATCTAAGCAGATGTCACACAGTGGGACCCACATCTGTGAAATCGTAAGGGAAAGTGACAACTCAGTGACCATACACTGGGTGAAAATGACAGATAGTAGAGAGGTAGTAGTGTTAAAATACATGTAGTAGGCAGGTTTGTATTCTTAACTGTGTCTCACTGGAAATATTGCAGGATCACTGAGTCCCTGTTGTGCATGTCTTCTTCCCCTGCTTCCTCGTCTTCACTGTCCACGGGCTCCACAGCTGCCACAACACTGCCATCTGGACCATCCTCCTGCAGAAAAGGCACCTGTCGTCGCAAAGCCAAGTTGTGAAGCATACAGCAGGCCACGATGATCTGGCACACCTCCTTTGGTGAGTAGAATAGGGATCCACCTATCATATGGAGGCACCTGAACCTGGCCTTCAGGAGGCAAAGGTCCGCTCAATCACCCTCCTAGTTCGCCCATGGGCCTCATTGTAGCATTCCTCTGCCCTTGTCCTGGGATTCCTCACTGGGGTCAGTACCCATGACAGGTTGGGGTAACCAGAGTCACCTTCAAATGGTGAGGGACAACTGTCAGACACACACTAACCTGTAGGGATATCCCCAGACCCAGACAACCATTCCCACTGAGTAGCTTCCAGGTGCTCACCTAATAGCCACACACAGTGCCTCTGGAATTGCCCCATCACATATGGGATGCTGCTATTCCGCAGGATGTAGGCGTCATGCACTGAGCCAGGGAACATGGCATTCACATGGGAGATGTACTGGTCGGCCAAACATACCATCTGTACATTCATGGAATGATAACTCTTCCGGTTTCTGTGCACCTGTTCACTCCTGTGGGGGGGGACCAAAGCCACGTGTCCCATCAATGGCACCTATGATGTTGGGGATATGTCCCAGGGCATAGAAGTCACCTTTCACTGTAGGCAAATCCTCCACCTCAGGGAAAACGATGTAGCTCCGCATGTGTTTCAGAAGGGCAGACAACACTCTGGACAATACGTTGGAAAACATAGGATGGGAGATCCCTGATGCCACGGCCACAGTTGTTTGAAATGAGCCACTTGCAAGGAAATGGAGCACTGACAGCACCTGCACTTGAGGGGGGATTCCTGTGGGATGGCGGATTGCTGACATCAGGTCTGGCTCCAACTGGGTAGACAGTTCCTGGATTGTGGCACGGTCAAGCCTGTATGTGATAATCAAATGTCGCTCCTCCATTGTCGACAGGTCCACCAAAGGTCAGTACACCGGAGGATGCCGCCATCTCCTCACATGTCCCAGCGGACGGTGCCTATGAAGGACAACAGCGAGCACAGAGTCAAACAACTCAGAGGTACGTACCCACAGTTTACACAGAACACCATTCACACACAAAAGGTGGCCTGTATGTGTGTTGAGTCTAGGCCTAGGTCTGTGTGACGCAGTTGAAAATGAAGCCATGTGAGCCCCTGAAATGGCGGCTGCCTGACCTCTAATGTGGGACAATGGGATGTGAGGTAACTGCACTGGCGTTCTACACCGTCGCGGTAGGCGGTCGAAGACCGCGGCGCAATGCTACATTGGTTAACATTGGACCCTATGGGTCCCAGGAGCCAATGACGATGTACGCCGGCGGTGACGGTACGCACCGTTGTGGACGTGACTGCCATTTTCTCTCTGTTCAATCACTCGATACCTGATCTTCGACAGGAGAGGACCGACACTGCAAGTGCTGCTGTGACCTCAGTCTGGAAGAGACAATGGCTCGAGTGTCTGGGGAAAGGGCCCCTGCCTTCACATCGGAGGAGTTGGAGAAACTCATGATGGGGTCCTTCCCCAGTACAAGCTACTCTACGGTCCTCCAGACAAACAGGTAAATACACAGGGAGCATGTTGTATGGGCTATGCCTGTGTGGAGAGGGCTGGATGTAAGAAGGAAGGGGGCAGAGTGCTGCATGCATGAAAGACGGTGAATGCATGTACCACATGGCAAGGGTATGGATGGGGGCCAAACAGTTTGATGGTACAGTTGGTAATAACTTCTCTTTTTCCCCTGTACATTTCATGTAGGTCAGCGCCCACCAGAAGAAAGATATTTGGCGTGCCATCGCCAAGGACGTCCGGACCCTGGGGGTCTACCACAGACGGAGCACCCACTGGCGTAAAAGATGGGAGGACATTCGCCGGTGGAGCAAGAAGACGGCAGAGGCTCAGCTGGGGGTGGCCTCCCAACGTGGGAGGGGTGCCCGTCCCACCATGACACCCCTGATGTTCAGGATCCTGGCGGTGGCCTACCCGGAGTTGGATGGGAGCTTGAGGGCATCACAGCAGACACAAGGGGGTGAGTACACTCTTATTCAGCTGACTTTGCGCGCATTACGAGGTGTCTGGGTGGGGGATGTGGGCTGTGGGTTTCCCTAGGCCAGGGCGAGTTCAGTAGGCAAGGCCCCTCCGTAAGGAAGGCCATGTGGCACCCCACCCCACCTCTGTAGAGTGCCAAGTACACCTAGTCATGCCCCAGTGTCATCTATGTTTGCAGATGTCGTCCATAGCCTTGTAGGCCATTTCCCATAAATTGAACAGTGGAGCCCAAGAGCGCAGCGTAGTTCAGGGGGCTTCTGTGTCTGTCATGTCCGCCAACGGTAGCGGTAATGCATGCACTCAACATGTCTTTCTTCTGTCTCCCCCCCCTTTTTTTGGTCTCCCTGTTCTTGTGTGCATTAGCATCTTCAGGCGGAGGAGCAGTGGCACCGGAGCACGAGGGAGCTGCATCCCACATGGCCCTGGAGGGCGACACTACGGAGTCAGAATTCACCAGTGGGACGGAGGGCGAGGGGAGCTCTATGGCGGGGACAGGAGCTGAGACCAGCGACACGGACTCGTCCTCTGATGGGAGCTCCCTTGTGGTGGCGGCAACATCTGTGCCCCTGCATCTACAGGTACAGCCGCCACCCCCGCTACCAGCACCGCCCTCAAAGCAGCCCCTCAGCCTTTGCCCCGTGCCCGCTCACCCAGGAAGGTGGGCATCACCTTCGTCCCAGGCACCTCAGGCCCTGCCCCAGTCACTCCTGCTGCCCTCAGTGAGGAGGCCATTGACCTCCTCAGGTCCCTCAATGTTGGGCAGTCTACCATTTTGAATGCCATCCAGGGTGTAGAGAGGCAGTTGCAACAAACAAATGCACTCCTGGAGGGCATTCATTCTGGTCCGGTGCCCTTCAGCAAGCTTTTCAGACTCTGGCTTCAGCACTGATGGCAGCCATTGTCCCCGTCTCTAGCCTCCCCCCTACAACTTCCTCCGCCCGACCCAATCCCCTGTAACTCAGCCTATCCCAAGCACACCTACAGACCAGCCTGCACACACGTCAACACACAAGGGAAGCTCAGGCAAACAAAAGCACCACACATCCCACAGGCATTCAGGCAAGCATCACACACATGCAGACACACCAACATCCACTGCCTCCACTGTGTCCCCCTCCTCCTCGTCTCCCTCCTCCCTCCCACTCCCAGTCTCGTCTACACTCACACCTGCATGCACTACATCTACAGCCACTACGTCCCTCTCCAGCACACCCACCACCACACCCCGCTCACGTGCAGTCACCACCCCCACTACCATTCACACGTCCCCTGTGTCCTCTCCCAGTGTGTCTGTGACGCTCCCTCCCAAGATACACAAATGCAGGCACACACCCACCCAACAGCCATCCACCTCACGACAGCCTCCAGCGCATGCACCTTCACCCAAACTCACCAAACGTACACCTCCTACAGCCACCACCTCTTCCTCCACTCTCAAACCCCCTCCAGCTACCCGTCCCAGTGTGTCCCAAAAACTTTTCCTGTCCACCCTTGACTTCTTTCCCACACCTCCCCCACCCCATCCATCTCATAGGTCCCGAAGTAGCACCTCAGCCACAACATCTCCGGGACCAGTGTTGCCAGTAGTCACCGGATTCTGGAGTGCACCAGGCAGCAGGGCAGCCAGTGTGGCAAGGAGCCATAGCACGGACAGTCCCCCACCTGTGAAGCATCAGAAGTTGGCAAGTGCCCGGCGGGAGAGGGGGAAGACTCCAGCCACCAAAGCCGCTCCCAGGGGTCCCGTTGGGAGTGTGGAGTCAGCTGTGACACCTTCCAGGGTGGGGAAGGGCCACAAGAAACCCGGCAAGTCTGGGAAGAGCAGCACGGCGGAGAAGACCGACATCATCCCCGCTGCCCAGGAGGCCACCGCCAGCCCCATCCCAGCTGCCCAGGAGGCCACCGCCAGCCGCCCAGCTGCCCAGGAGGCCACCGCCAGCCCCATCCCAGCTGCCCAGGAGGCCACCGCCAGCCCCATCCCAGCTGCCCAGGAGGCCACCGCCAGCCGCAGCCCAGCTGCCCAGGAGGCCACCGCCAGCACCAGCACAGCTGCCCAGGAGGCCACCGCCAGCCCCATCCCAGCTGCCCAGAAGGCCACCGCCAGCACCAGCACAGCTGCCCAGGAGGCCACCGTCAGCCCCATCCCAGCTGCCCAGGAGGCCACCGCCAGCCCCAGCCCAGCTGCCCAGGAGGCCACCGCCAGCCCCATCCCTGCTGCCCAGGAGGCCACTGCCAGCCCCAGCCCAGCTGCCCAGGAGGCCACCGCCAGCCCCAGCCCAGCTGCCCAGGAGGCCACCGCCAGCCCCACATCAGCTGCCCAGGAGGCCATTGCCAGCCCCAGCCCAGCTGCCCAGGAGGCCACCGCCAGCACCAGCACAGCTCCCCAGGAGGCCACCGCCTGCCCCAGCCCAGCTGCCCAGGAGGCCACCGCCAGCCCCAGCCCAGCTGCCCAGGAGGCCACCGCCAGCACCAGCCCAGCTGGGCCATGAAGGACCACCAGCAAAAGGCCCGTTGGGCCATGAAGGACTGCCAGCAAAAGGTCCATTGGACCAGAAAGGACCGCCAGCAGCTGAGAACCGTTGGGCCATGAAGGACCCTGCAATGTAGACAGCCATCTGAAGCCCCACTGAACAGGGCACCGCCATCTGAAGCCCCGCTGAACAGGGCACCACCATCTGAAGCACCGCTGAACAGGGCACCGCCATCTCAAGCACCGCTGAACAGGGCACCGCCATCTCAAGCACCGCTGAACAGGGCACCGCCATCTCAAGCACCGCTAGCCCATGAGCGGCAGGGCACTGATGCAGCTGGGTCCGTCACGGGGTGAATTATGCACTCTCCAGTCCCCCTCCAGAACCAGTGGAGAGATCCATCCACTACCTCTGTCCTTAACAGGATGAAGCACTCTGGGCACCAGTCTCCCTCCAGAACCAGTGGAGAGATCCATCCACTGCCTCTGTCCTTAACAGGATGAAGCACTCTGGGCACAAGGCCCCCTCCAGAACCAGTGGAGAGATCCATCCACTACCTCTGTCCTTAACAGGATGAAGCACTCTAGGCAGCAGTCCCCCTCCAGAACCAGTGGAGAGATCCATCCACTACCTCTGTCCTTCACAGGATGAAGCACTCTGGGCACCAGTCCCCCTCCAGAACCAGTGGAGAGATCCATCCACTACCAATGTCCTTCACAGGATGAAGCTCTCTGGGCACCAGTCCCCCTCCAGAACCAGTGGAGAGATATATCCACTACCTCTGTCCTTAACAGGATGAAGCACTCTGGGCACAAGGCCCCCTCCAGAACCAGTGGAGACTGTCATCCACTTGTGAGACTGTGGCTTTGCACTCCCCAGGATTGAACAGTGGGCAACCCACTCACTGTAGAGACTTGTGAGACTGTGGCTTTGCACTCCCCAGGATTGAACAGTGGGCATGTGGCCCCCTCGTGGATTTGGCGTTGTGCACTCAACCGGCTGAGGTGCCCCCCCTTTCCCTCCCCCTGAGGTGCCTGTTTTCTTGCTCTCTGATTCCCCTGCAGTGTTCTCTCCATCATGGTCGGGGATCTTGTGTGGGCCTCGCCCATACTGTGTGGTCCCAGTGTTCCACGGACTTTCTTTGTGCAGTGCCTGGACTACTATGCCTGGTATTTATTTTGTACATTGTGTATATATATATATTTCTGCCTACTTGTTTTTAATATATTCCGATGGTTACACTCATTTTCTTTGGTCTTTGCATTCTTCCGGGGGGTGGTTAGGGGGTTTAACTGTAATGTATCATGATGTATTAGTGTGTGTGTTGTAGTGGGTGAGGGTGGGGGTGGGGGTGTTGCGTGTGTGTGTCCCTGTTTTTTCCCTCCCCCTCCCCTGTGTCGTAGGTGCAGTACTCACCGTGGTCTTCGCCGCCGGCGTTCGTGCTCCTGGTAGAGGAGCAGGAAGACTATCGCAGGGAGAATTTGGAGTTCCGGTTCCATGGTGTCCTCGTTCCTCGTGGAGTGTGTAGAGGTGAGCGTTTTCCCTTCGAAATTCCAGTTTCCACCGTGTTTTTATCTGCGGTGAATCCGGCCCAGAAAAGGTGGCGGATTGGCCTGTCATAATAGTGTGGGCGGTACATTGTCTCAGCCTATCTGTTTGTTTGTAGCGCTGTGGCGGTCAGAGTGTTAAAGTGGCTGTCTTTCTTGACGGTTTCTGCCACGGTCGTAATTGCGAATTTTTTACCGCCGGCCTGTTGGCGGTCTTACCGCCGCTTTGACACCGTCCGCCAGGGTTGTAATGACCACCTATATCTTTTGTATGTTTTTAGCGATTGATTTTAACACGTTTTTAAATGTGATTTTTTTATCTCGTTTTTACGATTTTAGTCCAGTGCATTTTTAGCATTTGGATTCATTTACCTTCAGTGGCGTCAAGTTATGGCGTCATACTTTTTACGGCAATGGGAAGGGTGTAGTGAATCCTAGTTTGTTTTAATGGGATACAGGAGTTAGCTTAGCCTTTGGCTTGCAGATTCGTGCCCCATCACCTAGTGACTTTTACGCTACTTAGCTTGCTCTGTTTTAGCGCATCTATTTAATTAACTCTTTTAATATGGCTGCCTTGTTTTAGTTAAGGACTATTTTTTAGTTTCCTGTTATCAGTGCCACCGCGCTAAGGCGTCAGTATCAAGCGACAAAGATAAACAAACTGCAGGTGTTCACATTAGGTACTTTCCTGCTTCATGCTTTCGAGGGAATTGTTTATATCAATTACCATCCCAAGCATGTCTTGTTAACTATTGTGTGGGAACATACCTACGTCAGGGGTCCAAGCAGATCTGTATAAATACTCCTCACTTAAACAGATAGTTAGAGGGATTCTAACCAGATGCTACACATCACCGTGACGCTGACCCAGTCTTCGTGTCCCTACGGAGTCTGAGCTAGAGACCTCGTTCCAAGGTAACAAGGGTTAGGGGGCTCTTCTCATGGACATGCATTGGCAGATTGGGTTCAACATACCTAGCTCTCTTTGAGGTAATTTCATGATATTGCAGGATGGTGGGGGTCTTTGCTTTAATGACTCTTGCCTTTACCATTCTGTTTCTTGCACTGTTCATTATCCTAATCATTGCAGCCCATGCAACTTATCGCAGATTGCAGTTTTGCTTTTACTGCATCTTCTTTATTGCCAGTGTTTAATTGAGACATGTTGTTAATGTAAGAAAGGGGTAATCTCAGTTTAACCACAACACTCCCTGAGATGTCACACTCTTGAGTCCATGGGTAAGGCCTGCCACAAATCACCTTTTGCTGTTTGGGTTTTTAGTGAGGTGCTGCGTGTGAGCCGGGATGGTTAGGACGACACTTGCGACTTGTTGTAGAACTGGCATAGTCGCCTACAGACATAAGTACTGTCATCCTTAAACCAGCAGTCTTGCTTAGAGCGAAAGTCCAACTACGACAGTGGGACATAAAAGTGCTGCACACCCACTAGTAGCATTTGATTTACAGGCCCTGGGCACCTCTAGTGCACTTTACTAGGGACTTACTAGTAAATCGAATATGCCAATCATGGAAAAGCCAACCACACATATCATTTCACAATGGGAGCCCTTGCACTTTAGCACTGGTCAGCAGTGGTCAAGTGCCCAGAGTAACAAAAACAGCTAAAATAGAGGCCCGCACACAGAGACAATCTGGGAAGTAGAGGCAAAAAGTTAGGGGAGATCACGCCAAGGATATCAGGTCTAACAAGTCTTCTCCACCATTCCGTCTAACAAAGGGATCCACACCTTGCTCCCTAGCCTAGCTTTTGTTTTCACGATGCCTTGATGCGCTGAGTGGCCAAGGTCAGCCATTCATTTTCGAAGGGTGCGCGGAATCACAATGCAAGGCCCTCTCAGCAGGCACCCTTCAGGCACTATCACCAGTTCATGCCTGACATGCCAGAGAGATATAATGGCTTGTTCGGCTTCCGGTGTGCCCAGAGCTGGATTGCGAGCCATCCTGTTCCAGTTACCGGAGGAAATGGGGGCCTTTGCAAGCTGGAGCAAACATCTTTTTGAGTCTCACTGACAATGCCATCCAGTGAGATTGGAAGTGGCTTTGATCTCTCTACCACCATCTTCACGTACTCTTCTACTTCCTCTGCCATTGAGATTCTTCTCCCGCCATGGCGGAACAGATGTGTCAGGACAGGTAATCGGCCAAATTCAGTGACCTAGGCCCGTATACCACTGAGAAGCAATATTCCTTGAGCTATAGAATCCACTTCCCAATTCTCAGTGGTGGTTTGGAAGAGGATCCAAAGAACAGTGAGATTACAGGTTTGTGGACCGTGTGAATGATAAAAGGGTGTCCATATAGTTAGAGGTGAAAGTGCGGGTATCCCCAATGGATTGAGATGGTCTCTTTTTCTACGTGAGAATATCTTTGTTCAGTCTCAGTAAGTGCTTGACTGGCAGAGGCCGCTGGGGCCCACTCTCCATTGCGTTTTTTCTGGGACAGCACAGCTCCCAGCTCCGTTAGGCTGGCATCCACTGACAGCTCTGATGCCAGTCGAGGATTGAAGTAAGCCAGGGTTGTGTGTGCAGAAAGAGCATCTTTTGTCAGTGAACGTCTGTTCTTGGATGGGGCCCCTCTCCCAGATGGTGTTAGACTTTGTTAGTTCACAAAGGGAGGTTGTCAGTGAGGTGAGGTTGGGGATGAAACACCCGCAGTAGGTCACCATCCCTAAGAAGCTTCATACTACGGTGACATTGATGGATGCCGGTGCAGAGCGTATGTCTTGGACCTTGGTCAGGTCAGGCATGTCTCTGCGCTCTGTGAATTTATATCCAAAAACTAACTTACCTCTTGAGGGATGTGCACTTCTCACGGTGTAATGTGAGTCATTGAAACGTGACTCCTAGTATCTCTGTGTGCTCTACCAGAGTTGGAGCGTGTATCAAAATGTCATCGTTGACATTGAGAACCTCCGGAAGACCGGCCAGTACTCCTTGGATCGTGTCCTGAAAGACCTCTGTAGCACTTGACACCCCGAAACTGAGGCGTTTGTACCTCCTGAGGCCCACATGAGTGGAGAACGTGGTGACTGGTCTCGACTCCGGTGTCAACATTAGCCGCTGGTAGCCTGCTCGAAGGTCCACCTTCGAAAAACAATTTGGAGCTGCTCACATCAGCCACTATGTCATCTACTGTTGGTGTCAGGTGCCTTTCTCGACAGATCGCCAGATTTGGGAGTTGCATGTCCACGCATATTTGGACCTCATGGCTGTTTGGGTTTTCAGGCCACGACGATAGGGGACACCCATGGGGTCAGGTCATCAACCTTTTCTGTTATGTCGGCTTCCTCCAGCTTCCACAGTTCTGCCTCTACCTTCTATTCCTATACCTTCTATTTACCGTCAGTAACAAACTTTCTGGTGGACACATTCTTTACCTGCACATTCCTCACCGATTCCACCCACTTTTCTTCTGTTCTGAAGACTTGTCATAGGCCACCAAGATGTTATAAAGCTCGAGTTTAGTTTAGATGCACTGTACATCCACATTGATCAGATGATGTCCTTGTCTATGCCTCAAAGAGTTTGACAAAATGGACAAGGAACTGATATTAGGGCACCAGGATAGCACTACATGTGATGTCACATCTATGTTGCATCCAGCACTAAGATGTAAGACCTTCCAGTGCAGAGAGCTATTACAAGATTTTTCTGAATCCACTCTAGTGGCTGTGGATTTTCAAAAGATGAAGAATCTGCAAGTAGATTCAGGATCCAACAGAAGGATAGTTGTCAAAGGTAGGTAAGTTATTCTACAGGCAAGAAGGACAAAACACACAAGGCAGATCAATGCCCATCTGTATTTACACATCTTAGGAATATTCTTGTCTAAACTCTGCATCTCTCCTCCACCACAGAAGGGCACTAGAGAGAAGAATGAAGAGGGCGATAAAGAAAGGAGTCTTTTGTCCATGTTTTCTCCTCTTCAGGGTATATTTCCTCCACATCAATTACATAGAGATATTTGTTGCTCCTACTTCTAATTTGATCTTCTATTTTTTGCATTTTTGTGATCAGTATTCCATTGTATAGATTTTCATGTGCATCCGGAAATACTTTTACCAAGCTTCCTAGGTCCCTAAATGTCATGGCCATTGTTTCTGCTACATTTTGATCCTCTTAATTAATGAAGGAATTTCTTTATATTTGCAGGAGCTGTCTATTAGAAATAGCCCAATTGATAGGGGCTGTGCGTGTTAATGAAATAATGTGTTTGTTCCTTTGGGCTTGAGGAATAACTTTCTGTGGGAAATTGGGTTGTTGGTTGAATGGGGTGTGAGTCCTTCTCAAGCAAAACCACAATCCTTCTCAAGGTTGACCACAAACAGTCACTAGCTGGGCCTCTGCTTCACCCTCTGAAAACATAGCATATAAGCAGTCAGACTTAACTTGGAGGCAATGTGTAATATATTTATACAGCCCACAAACAGTAACAAAGTGAAAGCACAACACAAGGAAAAACCCATATAATTAAGAAAAATAGAGTACATTTCAATAAAATGTTTTGATACCAAAACCACATAAATTCAATCAGTAGAACTGGAGTCATGAGTTTTTAAAGCGCAAGGTGAAAAATAGCATCCAAAAAAATCAAAGAGTCAGCCGTGGACATGAAGTGGGCATGAAGCGCAAAGTCAAAAGTTAGGGTTGACCACGATATAGCGCAGGCCGCATTCACAAAGTGGATTGGCCGTGGTCTCTGTTTGCCTTCAAACAATTCCAAAGAAAAATGTATGATGACGTAAAGTTCAGTGTTGCAAGGCAGCTGACGGTGTCCGAGGAGGAGGTATAGTCGCTGGGAAGCCGCTGGACAGAGTCATGCTAAAGATTCTTTTGTTCAGCCTGATTTAGAACTTGGCAGAAGGAAATACTCACTCACCAATATCCCGGGATATCTGTCACGTTTGTGACAGAGAACTCCATCTGCCAAGATCTAAATCAGACCCTTAGTCTCTTTTTTGAAAGTCAAAATCCTCCAGCAGGAAGAAGCTTCAGGCTGTAGCCAAAGAGGGCTCCACAAGGCTGGGTACCCCTTCTGAACAGAATTCGCTGCTGCAGAAAAGAAAACTCAGGCAAAGCAGCAAATTCATCTTGGGCAGATGGATGAGTAGGTAGGTCCTGGGCTTCTCTAGCTTCTCAGGGCACTTTTTGGTCAAGAATTTTCAAGTCATAAGTTGTGTATTTGGGATATCAGGGCACCGTTAGCACCACTTCCAAGGTTCCATGAGTGAGAGGACACCACTTGGAAATTGAGAACTCACTCAGGCAGCATCCAGGTGTGGATTCAAGATGGCAGGAGCCTTTTCTGTCTCTGAGGCTCTAATCAGGAGGCCAGTCAACTAGCCTTTGGAGGAATCTGGGAGTCCTCGGCTCAAGGAGAAGTCCAGGGCTCAAGCAGCCGGGCAGATATCTGGGGGCTCAGAAAAGGCTTCAGGCAGCATAGCAGTCCCTCTAGGTACAGCAAAGCAATCTCCTGAAATACAGAGCAGGCCACAGCAGCAGGAAATCCTCTGAGAGTCCTTACACAGGCCCAGATGGTGAACTGAAGAAGGAATATACAAAAGCCAACTGCCAACTTTCCTCAGTCATGTGATTCCGGAACAGGCTGAAGGCACCAAATGGTTAAGACAGAAAAATGCCAACTTTCCAAAAGTGACATTTTCAGATTTTTCAATTAATAAATGTAATTAGGTAACACATCATCATATGGGAGAGGTAGACCTCACCTTTTTCACTACCAGGACATGTAACACTTAAAAGTACATGCCCAGCATTTTATTTACAATTCACCCTGCGCTATAGGCTGTCTGGAGTCTGCTTTAGGGGTGACTTGTATGTAATAAAAAGGAGTTTAAGTCGAATTGTTAGATTAAAACTGCACAGGTTGCTTAAGCAGAACTGAGAAATGTTTAAAAAGGATACCTAAGTGGGTGGCATGGTAATTCCTGCATGCCTGCTAGTAGCATTTAATACACAGGCCCTGGGTACATGTAGCACCGCTATACTAGGGATCTATAAGTAAATTAAGGCCCATATTTATACTTTTTGACGCTAAACTGCGCTAACGCAGTTTAGCGTCAAAAAATGTTGCGCCGTCTAACGCCATTCTGAAGCGCCATGCGGGCGCCGTATTTATGGAATGGCGTTAGCCGGCGCAAGCAGACCGGCGCTGCCTGGTGTGCGTGGAAAAAAACCACGTAGACCAGGCAGCGCCGGCGTTGGGCAAAAATGACGTTAGGGCGTCTTAAAATGGGGCAAGTCAGGTTGAGGCAAAAAAATCATCTTAACCCGACTTGCGCCATTTTTTAACGACGCCCATCCCCCATCAACATGACTCCTATCATTGTAAAGATAGGAGTCATGCCCCCTTGCCCAATGGCCATGCCCAGGGGACTTCTGTCCCCTGGGCATGGTCATTGGGCATAGTGGCATGTAGGGGGGCACAAATCAGGCCCCCCTATGCCAAAAAAAATTATTAAAAAAAAATATATATATACTTACCTGAACTTACCTGAATGTCCCTGGGGTGGGTCCCTCCAGCCTTGGGTGTCCTCCTGGGGTGGGCAAGGGTGGCAGGGGGGGTCCCTGGGGGCAGGGGAGGGCACTCTGGGCTCATTTTGAGCCCACTTGTCCCTTAACGCCATGCCTGACCCAGGCGTTAAAAAGCGGCGCAAATGCGCCGTTTTTAGCCACGCCCACTCCCGGGCGTCTCTTTTGCCCGGGAGTATAAATACCACGTAAAGGCCTGGGAGTCATTTTTTAAGACGGGAACGCCTCCCTTGCATATCATTAACGCAAGGAAGGGGTTCACGCTAAAAAATGACGCACATTCCGGGAACTTTGGCGCTAGACGCCTCTAACGCCATAGTATAAATATGGCGTTAGTTGGCGTTAGTTTAGCGTCGAATTTGCGTCGAAAAAAACGACGCAAATTCGGCGCAACCAGAGTATAAATACGGCCCAAAATGTGTAAAATCGGTGCAAGCCAATTTCACCACGTTTTATGGAGTGACAAAAAGCACTTTAGCACTGGTTAGCAGTGGTAAAGTGCACAGAGTCCTAGGGCCAACAAAAAAAAAATCTGAGGAGGGGTGAAGGCAAAATGTTTGGGTGTGACCCTCCAGACAGGGCCAAATGCAGCACTTTCCATATAGTTAGTTTCCACACATGGTTAGATCTAGAATATTTACATATGTTTTAACTTCAGATTTATATCCTTCATTGAATTTGGATATGAACTTATATGCCTTTTGTTCCATTTTCTTCCAGGTCAGTAAAACGTAACCTATGTAATTTGACAATAAGATGACCTTTTCTACCCATTTATCTTTCCACATGGCCATCTTTTGCACACACATATGTGGGGGTAAACAACATATGCATGGCAGTTCCTCTTGTTTGTTAGTATATAGCTTTAACAAATGTGAATACACTATTGACTTGAATGCTACCTCTGCTGCGCAGCGTTTGAGGTTACTCTGTGCAGGTCACACATAGATGCAGAGCCTGGCAATCAATACAATGGTGGCTGGTGAAGCTCTGGATGGACATCCATGTATCAGCTTGGTAGATGTCAATAACCGGAACCTATGCAACTAGATCTGTAGTTGCCGTCTTTACCATGTTGGAATGAGTATGACAGTCCTCAGGAGGTTCCTTCTTGGCCAGAGCATAGCACAGCTTAATGTAAACCACAATCCAGCTTAAAAAGGTACATTTCTGGACTGTCTTTCCTTTTTTAACACACGTAATAAAGAGTTGATTGTCTACCTAGTGTTCTTTAGTCCTATTAAGTTAGAAACTACTGCTTAGGATTCAACAAGTCTAGATGCTCCTCCTCCTTAGAATAATGCAGCTGAGGGAAGAAGATGGGAAGTGTCATGGACTGCCCCACATGAAAAGGCAACAAAGCGGCAAAATGTCAGGGAAAAAGGTAGTGTTAAGCGGTAATCACTGCAATTCGCACATCAAACAGGTGGGCATAATGGCATTTAGGAAGACTGTCTTGAGTGAAAGAGTCCCAGAAGTAATCTGTGCACACGGTGAAATGGCACACACATCAAAGGACAATCCCACTGCAGCATAATAATAGATGTTAATGCCCTTTCAAGAAACAACTCACACAGGAGACTTGACTTAAGAGGTCTGATTAGGCAAAGAAATAAAGGCTAGCAGATAGCTTTTTATTTTGC
Organism: Pleurodeles waltl; assembly: GCF_031143425.1. Classification (NCBI taxonomy): domain Eukaryota; kingdom Metazoa; phylum Chordata; class Amphibia; order Caudata; family Salamandridae; genus Pleurodeles; species Pleurodeles waltl. Next base: position 1,559,633,102 of record NC_090444.1, on the reverse strand, counting down.
CCTTAATAAAGCCTTCAACGGCCAGAGACAAAGCAAAGAAAAGTCCTTCGGGCTACTTGGCTTGAAGAGCAGCAACCCTGCTGTCCTGACAGAAGTCAACAAAGTTTGACCAATGTTTGGAGTAGTTGGACTTTGTGAAGGTCGGCCACCTTTGATGGGTGGTCAAGACAACTCATTTCACTCTATTCAGTCCTTCACACAGGGAGGTGTAAGCTATGGAGGTTCAGACGCAGAACTCTGTCCCCCTGCTGTAAATACAAGTCCTCCCAAATGGAAGTCAGGTGCTCAGATCTAACAAATCAGTATACCACAATCTCATTGGCCAATCCGGGGCTATCAAGATAAGGTAGACTATGTCTTCGAGAAAGTCCCGGGGAGGAAACATCACAGGGCAAAAGGGCAAACAAGGAGGGTGCTATTCACAAAGGTAAATCTACACTTGTAGAGTCTTTCTTACACTTTTGAGTAACTTTACTACTTGGGGGTTTAATCAGTAAAAAATGCCAATTACGCCCATAAAGTTACCATAAAGTTACCACTAGTAGTGACTTTATGACTGTTTTTAACATTCTGCAGACTTTGCAGAGCAATTCGTAGCAGAGCTTTCAATATGGTCAAGTATAAGGAAATTATTAAAAGTTTAATAAAGTTTAGAAAAAGTAGAATATTTTTAAAAATTGTCACTGTGCAATTAACTAACTTTTGAATTATATTTTTAATAACATCAAGTGTATTCAATTACATTGTTTTTTTTTAATTACACCCATATGAAGTAAAATGTTTATATGTATTTTTTATATATATTACAAGTAACTAAAAAGGTATATATTCATTTACGTTTTATTACAAATATCAGTTACATTTATGTTAAGTTGAAAAAGTAATTACGTTATTTTTAAATAAAATGTATTTGTAAGAGTCTGGCCTGGTTTGTAGTGGGTACAAATCCCTTATTAGTGAAATGTAGTCAGTGTCTAGAAGCCAGGCTCTCTAGGGGTAGTGTGGATGAGCAGCCAAGGCCTAACTAGGAGACATGCAAAGCTCATGCAATACCACTGTAGTCACACAGTACTCACACACATGGAAGAAAATACTTAATATTACAAAAATAAAGGTACTTTATGCCCAAAATACCTTAGAGACTATACTCCCTTAGGAGATAAGTAATATACACGGTATATACACTAGAATGCAGAAATAGCTATAAAAACAGTTAGAAAACAGTCCACATAATGAAAATTAAAATAATTAGAAATGGGCCTAGGGGGAACACAAATCATATACTAAAATAGTGGAATGCGAAAGCTGGTTTCCCACCTAGGCAAGTGTAGTGTGTAGGGGGGCGCTGGGAGTGTTAGAAAACACCAAAGGTAAGTAACAGAACCCACCCCAGAGCCCAGGAAAGCAGGAGTAAATCACAGTAACTTTCCTTGAACACACAAGAACATGTGATAGAAGATTTTGCAGAACCAGAAGAGACTGCAAGAAACCAACAATGGATTCCTGGAGCTGAAGACCTGAGGAAGAAGGGGACCAAGACCAAGAAGCACTGAAGAGTCCAGGGACAACTAGAGCCCCTGCTAACGTGGATGCAAAAAGAAGTGCAAAAGAAGCCACTGGTGAAGAACAACAGTCAGTACTACACCCAAGAAGACGGATGCGGGTTCCTGGTTGGTGCAGACGCTGGATGGATGAATGCAGTCTGGTATGCGTCACTGGATTCCACCAACAAGCCTTGGGGCACGCAAAGCTCGCAGTTAGCGGAAAATGGCGCTTCCAGGACCAGGAGGGACTTGGTGGACTATACCCAGGAGGGAGAGTCAGAGGGGGCTCTCAGCAACTCAGAGAGCCCTCAGAAGACCAGGCAGCGCGCACAGGAGTCCCATAGCACGGGGACAAAGAAGGTGCAAAAGGAGGCCCATGCAGCACTACACAAAGGGATCCCACGCCGCTGGAGAACCACGCAGGAAGCTGTGTGTCACAGGATAGGGTGCTGGGGCGGAGCTACACGGTGCATGAAGAACTTTGTGGAAGGATGCCAACAAGCCTTGGCAACTGCAAAACACGCCACACGGGGTACTGTCTTGCTTGGGAAGGCAAGCTCCAATCTCCACTAAAGTTGGACTGTTGGACATCTGAACCGTCAGAACCACTTCAGTCCACCACCCGTGTTGCTGGATCCACGCACTTCTTCAGGAGAGGGGACTCAAATCACTGGTCGTAGCTAAAGAGGGGTGCCTGCTGAAGCAGGGAAATGACGCCTCTCTTCAAGGGAGATTCCTTTGTTCTTCTGGTGCAGGCTGAAGACAGGCAGTCCTCGGAGGATGACTGGCTGGGAAACAGTTGCAGTTGCGGACAGGAGCTGAAGATACAATGTTGCAGAAGTCGTCTTTGTTTGTAGAGTTTCTGGAGGATCCAGATGCAGTTCTGTCGGGAAGAAGGTGAAGTAAATGATGCAGAGCATTCCTTCTGGAATCTTGCAATCCTAATCTTCAGAACCAACCAAGAGAGAGACCCTAAATAGCCCTTAAAGGGGGATTGATCAGCTACACAGGTAAGCGTCTATCAGGGGAGGGCTCTGATGTCACCTGCAGGCACTGGCCACTCAGATGCTCCCGGAGTGCCCTGCCAACTTAGAATCCAAGATGGCAAAACCCAGGGACACTCTGGAGGAGCTCTGAGCTCCACCCCTGAGGTGGTGACGGACAGGGGAGTGGTCACTCCCCTTTCCTTGGTCCAGTTTTGTGCCAGAGCAGGGACTGGGGGTCCCTGAACCACGGTAGACTGGACTATGCAAGGAGGGCACAATCTGTGCGCTTCAAAGAATTTCCAGAGGCTCTGGGAGGCTACCTCTGGCATGCCCGTTACACCTATTTCCAAAGGGGGGGGGGGTTTGCCACCCCTTTCTCAAAGGAAATACTTTGTTCTGCCACCCTGGGCTAGAACAGCTTGAGCAACAGGAGGGCAGAAACCTGTCTGTGAGGTGGCAGCAGCTGGGGCTGCCTGGAAAACCTCATAAGGCTGTAATGGCAGTACTGTGGGTCCTCTGAGGAGCCCCCAGAGTGCATGAAATCATACAACCAATGCTTGCAAAAGTCTTGGGGTATGATTCCAACATGTTTGATACCAAACATGGGCATATTCAGAGTTACCATTGTGAAGCTGTACATAGGTAGTGACCTATGTACAGTGCACGTGTAAAATGGCATTCCATTGAATCTATTTTCATTCATAAAGGTATGATAAGCCAAGAGATCAGTTAAACTACCATTCCATAAGATGAAAATGTCATCTATGTAACGACCAGGAACATACGCACATGTTGTTGGATATGGCTAGAATGATTTTGACTAATAATGTGTTTCTTTATAATAAAACATGGTTTCTACAGAAACAAGGGACTGCAATTGGCTCCAGGTTTGCTTCTTTTTACACTAACCTTTTCATGGGTTTGTTTGAGGCGGAGCATGCCTGTTGACATCAAGCACATCAATGGATGAATAATATAATTTTTTAAGGTCGTTACACAGATGACATTTTCATCATATGGAATGGTAGTTTAACTGATCTCTTGGCTTATCATGGCTTTATGAATGAATATAGATTCAATGTGAAACTGACTCTGAAATATGACAGACAAACTTTAGAATTTTTAGGTTTACAACTATATGTGCACAATAATGTCATTCATAGTGATATTTGTAGAAAACCTACAACCTGTAATAGTGTATTACATGCTACAAGTGCACATCCCAGAAAGACAATTGAATCAATACCATATGGCGAAATGGTAAGGGCCAGACGTAATTGCAGTCAACAGGAACAGTATGAAAAGAGATTAATGACCATATATCTTGAATTTCACAATAGAGGATATGATGAAGGTGTTCCCAGAAGGGCCAAAACTAAAATCAAGGGACTAGATAGAAAGCTCACATTGAAAGAAGATCACAAAAAGAGAGAAGACAAAAAGAAAAATAGGGTCACCAACAAGAAATGTGAGATATGTTTTGTCGCAAAATAAAACTTATACTGCAATAATGTGTTTAATGTACTAAAGAAAAACTGACAAATTTTAAATTCATTAACATTGTCAGAAGGAGTTTTACCCAAAAAGCCCAAAATAGTTTATCGTAAGGGCAAGACATTAAAAAATATATTATGTCCCAGTTATGTAAAAGACAACCAGAGGAAATCAGAAGCAGAAACACGGCTGCCTGTCAAACCGTTAGGCTTTTATATTTGTGGAGGATGTTCTATATGCAAAATGGGAGTCAATTAAATACAGAGGTTCAAGTATAATACCCAGGTTGAATACACTATCAATTATTTTATTAATTGTAACACCACGTATGTGATTTATGCGTTAGGGTGTTCATGTGGGAAACTATACATAGGTAGAAGTATTCGAAGTCTTAAAACAAGGGTGTTAGAACATGTGAGAGCCATAAAAAATGGTGATGTTAGATATCCTGTGGCCACTCACATACAACAAGTCCATGCCACTAATACCCAAATTTGGGTTCATGGTATGGAGCATGTGCCCCAGTGTGAAAGAGGAGGAAATAGGGAACTTGTACTCAGGCAAGCTGAGGCAAGATGGATATGTTGTCTACGAACTGTAAATGAAGGATTGAATGTAAATAATTAATTTCATTATTTTTGGGGGAATTTGAATTTCAGATGAGACACAAAAGCTATAATAACACTTGCCATGTTTGACTATAGAGTGTTGTACATGATGAATGTCAACGCCGTGTCCTCCGCCTGCTTCCTCACTCTCCGCATGCTCCGCAAGATCTTCCGCTGGATCCCCGCCGACACCAGAAAAACCGTGACCCACGCCCTTGTCACGAGTCGCCTGGACTACGGCAACACCCTCTACGCCGGGACCACCGCCAAACTCCAAAACCGCCTGCAACGCATCCAAAACGCCTCGGCCCGCCTCATCCTCGACGTACCCCGCAACAGCCACATCTCCGCACACCTGAGACACCTGCATTGGCTCCCAGTCAGCAAAAGGATCACCTTCCGTCTTCTCACCCACGCACACAAAGCCCTCCACAACAAGGGACCGGAATACCTCAACAGACGCCTCAGCTTCTACGTCCCCACCCGCCCCCTCCGCTCCGCTGGCCTCGCACTTGCTGCCGTCCCTCGCACCCGCCGCTCCACGGCGGGTGGGAGATCTTTCTCCTTCCTGGCGGCCAAGACCTGGAACTCCCTCCCCACCAGCCTCAGGACCACCCAGGACCACTCCGCTTTCCGGAGACTCCTAAAGACTTGGCTGTTCGAGCAGCGATAACCCCCCCTTTCCCCCCTAGCGCCTTGAGACCCGCACGGGTGAGTAGCGCGCTTTATAAATGTTAATGATTTGATTTGATTTGAATGGTGATTTGGATACTTTATAGGCAAATTTAATATTTTCAAGGTCTTAATGAAAATAATTGGTGTTAAAAGCGGGGTATTACCTATGGGCTCCTAATGAATAATAGATCTAGGCCAATTAATTGAATTCACAATAATTAAAAAAAATGGAGATGCTCAAATATGGCCGCCACGTATACACGCAACTGAAGGAAATTTGAGGGAAATCTATTTTAACTAAATAAGATCTGATAAGGGAAATGTATAAACATTACAAGATCGTATCATGAATGAGTGCACTTATTTTGTATGTTCAAATTAGATACATGAACAACATTTATGTCCTCGTTCTTGAACCAATTCGAGTTTGTAAACAATATGAATCTAAAATGGCCGCCATGAGTGAATATATTAAAGTGAGGGAAATCGACGATGAGATCATAAGGGATCTGTGTCCTAAAAAAGGCTTCATCTAATTTGATAATCTTAGATCTGTAATTCAAATATGTGAAATGATTAACTATGTCTCAAGAGGTGATTATTGAATATACCGAACCAATGTAGATTGGAAATACTTTGCTCATTCCAAGATGTCCGCCAAGGTTGTATGCATGGACATGGGGTTCGTAAGAAATCACACAGGTGTAAGTAATTGATGGGGATTATAAAAGCAGCGAGATCGAACATAAGAAGATTTGCTTCTCTGTCGCCGAATCGAATTGTGTTGAGAGGAACATTCCATTTGACCTGCGAGGTAGGAATTTATTTAGGTCATCATATATAAAATATGCATAAATAATAATTTTTTTTGAGTTTGTTTGGCCCGACAAGTATAAAATTTAATACAAATTAGATATTCCAGTGTCATTTGGCTCAGTGTAACATGATTAAGCTTCTACAAAATTAGATTAATCTTATCTACATTAGATATGCTCATGTAGTACACCCATGAGGTCCATTGTGGCAATCTAATCCAATATGGCCGCTGCGTTACAAACATAAAGCCATCAATTTTGTTAAAGTACTAAGGCTTTATAGAATGTATGAGATTCAATAATGCTGGATATACTTAAGTATTTTGTGTATGAGATCTACGATGGTAACCCTTTAATATGGTTGCCGCGTTATAAATATAAAGTAAACATTCTAGTTTGGAAATTATCTATGTTAGATATGCTCTTGTAGTATGCCTATGAGGTCTACTATGGTGATTTAATTCAATATGGCTGCTGTTTTACAAACGAATACCCACTAATTTTGTATAAATACCAAGCTTTTACAAAATGTATGAGATTTAATAATGCTAGATACACTTAAGTATTATATGTAGGAGATCCATGATGGTAACCTTTCAATAAGGTCACTGCGTTATAAATATAAATCAAACATTCTAGCTTGGAGATTATTTTTAAGGCCATATTAGTAGGTAGATTTCTGTTATGCTATTGAGCATTAAGTTCTGATTGTAAGAGGCACTTTGGATTTTGGTTGATATTTTGGTTATTATTCGAAGAGAGGATAACATTTATAAACATATGTTAAAAATGAAATTCATTGGCAATAGCTAGACAAACGATTATTGGTCATAGATTAAGGACATCAGTGTCTGGGTTGGTCACATTTACAAAATGATGGGAGTTCAATCAATTTCATGTATTGCTCCTCCTTCCTCTTTCAGGTCAAAATAAAATATACTAATAATTGAAAATAACAAATTAGAGGGAAATACTCATGAATGTATTAGGATTAGTTCCAATGCACATGGATTTTGTAAATAAATATAAAGGCGACATGTGAACACTGTAAATATTGTATTCGCTATAGGTGTATTTATGGAGTAATTTTAATGTTTAATTATTTTTTTCTTTTTTCTAAATTATGGTTAATTATGTTTGTATGTTTCTAGCCCTGAAGAAGTCCTTTGGGACGAAACGAGTTGGCTATGGCTATTTTTATTTTATATGAAGTCATATATGGATAATTACAAGTGAACTAATAAAAATAATAATGTCAAAAGAAGACGTGGTCGATGAGATAATGTTTACATATGGTGCTGCATAAGGATGTGAAGACACATAAGGAGATTTTTCCCTTTTTTCACAAGTGGATGTATATATGTGCTGTCTCTCCTTCTATAATTATAGCACCTGGAGTGTTGGTGATTGAGGATTAGGGGGCTAGTCCTCAAGACTACAGCACTATCTGTCTACAGTTACTTACACATATTATTGATATGACTGAAGGAAAAGGTGCAGCAATCTTTGCTTCGGTCCCAGGGTTTTTTGGAATAATAATATATGTATTAACATTAGGTAATATATTTTAACAATATTTCCTATCTAGGATTATTTTCTATGGGGGGTATTGAAGCACCTGTGAGTGACCATGTGGGTTCTGGACTTACTCCAGTGCTGAGCTGGAGTACATTCACAGTTACTTTGGCTCCTTTTGACTGTAGTAACTTCAAAACCTCATTTTGTGAATATGACGGGGATTACTCTTTTGTAGGTGAGGGATGTTCCTCTATAATCCCTTCCTAAGCCCTAACTTAAACCTATCCGTACTCCTCCAAAAAAATCTCTAACCTTTAGTCATATATATTTTCCATTTTCTATCTACTCCCCCTCCCTCCTACATTTACATTAAAAAAATGTATATCTATATGGGCATAAATCACCAGAGTCAGGAAGGGTATCTCTGCATATAAAGGATAGGTGAGGCAGGAACCTCCACACGTAGGTTTGTAAATATCATTTTGTAGTATGTGTAGTAGTGCTAGTGTAGTACTACTAATCGTACTACAAAAATGCAGTTTTGTTCTTAACAGTAGCAAACAGATCTATTAAGGGTAAGCCCAACTGAGCAAAGACACCTTGAACCACTCCCGGGAGCCGACACCACTCATAATCAGCAAGATGATGCATACTGAGTTTGTCTGCCTTGATATTCATGAAACCCAACAGGTGACTGAACAATAGGAGGAGTAAGCCACTGATACAGCCAAAACCACTACAGAAGACACAGGACTCCACACCGCTTGCTTGCTGCAGTACCACATGGCAGTCGTATATACGCATTAAAACCTGGAATGTCCCATCCGTGATAAAAGGCAGAAATGTCTTGAAGGACTTCTCCCAAATGCTGATGTTGTATTAAAGGCACCACCACTGTTACACCCAATGAAGGTGAAGGTTTCACTGTAGAACCAACATTTGCCAATGGACATAAGGTACCACAGCATGCATAAAGTCAAAAGACAGGAAGCCTCAAAACCATCTGAGCCAAAACCAAGGCATAAGACCAAAACTATTGTATCACAGCCCGACCATCCTGGCCTTATTGTAGAGGCAGAAACCTCTTCAATACCACCGACTTGAGCACTGCCCTGTAAGGGAAGACTCTGCTCAGACCGAAAGATGAGATTTCAGCTTGTTGATGTAGAACCCCAGATTGGACAGTAAGAAAGCCATCATTTCCAGATGGTCCAATATCAACTGAGGCAACCTCGGCTTTAGCAGCCAGTTGACAAGGTATGGGACTAAATGTATTCCGGATGAGCAAAGATGAGGCACCTCCACAAGCATCACTTTCAGGAACGCCAGGGTGGACCGCCATGAGGCTGAAGGGCAAGACGGTGAACTAGAGGTGTTTTTCATCATGACATATAAGAGGAAAACCCTATGGGACTGCAAGATCAGTACATGAAAGTACACATTTGGCAAGTCCATGACCACCGTCCAGTTTCTGGGATCCAAGGTCACCATGACCTGTGCTAATGTCAGCGTTCAGGATTTGTCCTTCCTAAGCAAGGGGTTTAAAAGTCTGTAATCTAATATCATCCTGAGCCCCCCATTCTTTTTAGAAACCAATAAGTATTAGGAGTAACATCCTGTGCCCCTCTTTACAGCAAATGCCATTTCATTCACACTCTTGGCAAATAGTGCCTGGATTCTCTGGCCAACAGGGCGGCATGGCCACAAACTGGTCGAACATGGGAAGAGGTGGACAAAAAGGGGAGAGCATAACCAGAATAAACAACATAAAGGGCCATAAAGGTCGGCAGCAGCTGATGAGGACAGTGTTGAGGACTGCTACATCAACTGTTAGCCATGGCCCCTGCCACCATCATGTCCATTGGAACCACTAAAAGACTGAAGAGGCTACTAGACATGTTGTCACTATCGAAAGGCTACCCCTTTAATTACCTCCAGAATTTCTGATACCGTTGGTGAAACTGGCAAGAAAAGAAAATAATTTAGCTTCTCTCCAAAGAGCCAGGCTCTGTCAAATGCCATATCCATCAATGACATTTGGACATTTCATGAAATGTCAGTAGCATGTCTCCAAGTAAGTCATTAGATAACCATAAAGGTGCCTATTGCAACCTGGCAAAATCCTAAGTAACCAGACTAGACTGAAGAATGACTATGGAGGCATCTGGGCCATTATGTACAGTTTGAGCAAAGAAATACCGAAAGTCCTCAGGGAGACTGGAGAAAATCTCTCTCACCATGTCCCTGAGTGCATGTATGATTGTGTAGAGGCATAGAGATATCAATGATTGCAGGTCCAAAAGGGTAGAAGAAAAATACTCTTTTACTAATGCCATCGATCTTTATGGATGCCATATGAGGAGAAGAACTATGGAAACCATTAGTGTTCACCTTGCTTGCTGACGTCTGAACGAAGAGGCTCTCAGGATTTGATATTGCACCACAAAGGAGGGTCTGCAGTAGTAGACCTATGGTGCAGAACTACTGGCAGTTCACAGGTGGTGTGGAACAAAGTTTGAGTCATTTGGTCATAACACCGTCGGACAGGGCTTTGTTAAATGGCACTAAGGACTGTCATTGGCCCAGATTGCACATTTCAGGCACCAATCACTGCAAATGGCCACCACAAAAGTCGCACTCTCTTCAGTGAGGAAGCCAGAGTCAAATCCCATTCAGTTTTAGGAAAATTGCTTAAATTACTGGCATTCTGAAAGTAGAGATAGAGGCAACATCAGTATATTGAGAGGGGATTGAGGAAAAAAGAACTGCTCACATCTACTTGAAGTCTGAACACATTAAGTAAGCAAAAATAAGCAAACTGCAATATTGCAATGTAACACGTTTCCCCTTACAGCAATGAGCATCCAATCCCGATCCACCCTCCCCTTTTCATAGGCTTTTATAAACTTCCACATTCTAGCATCCAATGGAATGCATGTGAAGTTATCTGAAACTCTGATATTGTTGTAGGAGCACAGCATTGTGTGAAAAATGCACAAAATCTCAAGGAAAGATACAAGAAATTTACATTCCAGATGCTGAATTATCTCATTAAAAATCCTTGCATTGTATAGCCACGCTTGAGAGTGAGACTAATTACTTCAGAGGCAAAGCAGCTTCGGCAGCTATGGTTAACATGGGCAAACAAGATGCCAACAATTTAAACAATATGGCATCAGCCATTACGGTTGGTTGAAAACAAATGTGTATGTTTTCTCAGAAGTAAGTTGGCTGCCTTCTCAGCATAATTTTTAATATGGACAACTTGTTCGAGGCCCCCGACTTCATGAAAGTCGTAAATGAAAATGGGTTCCAAGATTCTGAGAACAAAGGTTTATCGAAAACCTGCAGGCAGAAATTTTCCGTTACATTTTACTAGTTATCATCCCCGGTCATTATGGAAAAAAACGTAGTAGGGCAATTTTTGCGTATCAGACGCAACTTTACAGACACATCTACATACAGAGAACCTGCGGATATTCTAACAAGACAACTGAAGTCAAGAGGTTACCCCGAAAGGATTATATATATAAAACGGCTATTATTAATAACCAGGAATACCTGCTTGAAATTTACAACAACACTACAGAGGATCACCTAGTATGTGTTACTACTTGCAGTGACCTGTCAAATAATATCAAACAGATCATAAATCTGAGCTGGACGCTGTTTGCACATAAACAGAAAAGGAATTTCGGGACCATCTGGTACATACACGCCCAAAACAGGGCGTTATTCCTCTGAAGACGATGTCAATACCAAAGATTTAAGGTCACCATCCATTGAGCAGTGTAAATCCTGTATTCTCACAAAACACCAAGATACATTGGGCCTGATTTGCAAAGATAAACTTGCACTTTTGTTTGCCATTCACAAAGGTTAGTATCTTTATAAATGCGGAGTCTCCGCAAATAAAAAGGCCGCTCTTTTAATGTGCAGAGACAACACACCTGTAGAGATACTATTTGTACATCCCTTTGTGAATAGCAAACAATTGTATACTATCACGAAAGTGTAAGTTTACCTTGTGAATCAGACCCATAGAAGTTGGGATTATGACCCCCCTGAATACTACATAATTATATCAATTGCAACAGTTCTGATGCCATTTACATGATTACTTGTACTTGTGATCTGCACTACATTAGGATGACTTGTTGTAAGATGAAGACCAGGATTCAGACGCACTGTAGCAATATTAGATGTAAGAAACTTAGGGCCTCATTTAGATGTGGATGAAGGGAATAAACCGTCACAAATGTGACGGATATCTCGTCTTCTGACAGAATATCCGTCACGTGTGAGATGGAATATTCCCCTCCGCCGATATCTAAAACAGGCCATTACTGCTAAGATGTCTACACACTTTCATGTATGTATGTATGTATGTATATAGTATTTATAGAGCGCGTTCCGGCCCGAGGGCATCGAAGCGCTAACTAAGGTGAATGGGTGCACGCACTACTGTGATGGGTCATGAAGAGATTGACTTATATTGGACTGCAATTGAAAATCCATCCTTTCAAAAATACCCTATCAACAATTAACCATTTCAGAAAGAACATAAATGGATCTTCAGACTATGTACTAATGAAACAGGCTTAAATGATGAAATTCCTTGGATAGCCATAAACTTGCACTTGTAGAAATATTTGAGTCTGTTTATCTTTAACAGTTTTTCATTAGATCACAGGTCCATATGTCCCATAATTCCCAAGACGCTTTGACATTATCCATGTAGGCTGCTGACTGTACATTTCAAGCGTAAACCACAACATAAGTAGAGATTTAATCTAGGGTACTAGGATATAGAATTCAGCCCCTCATTTCATATGTAATATTCTCTGACTGATACACTACATGTTAACCACACATTTCCCCCCTGATGTCAGTAGTCTGCGCCCATGAACTACACTTATCATCAATCCAATTATTACTGTGGGTTGTTTACGAAACAGACACATTCCATTGAGGAGTCCTTTCCATTTTGTTTCAGTATGTTGAGGTTTACGTCACAGTTTGACGACATTGGCTTATTTAGAATGATATATTAGGGAATTTTGATTTGAACTGCTCTTTCTTTCACAGTGTGTTTTCTACCTCCATGGCCATTACTGGTGTTGGGATGCTTGCGTTCCAGTTCAGAGAGGACCTGGCTGGGCATTTTCGGCTGGGCAGTTAGTGCAGGATGCATGGTGGACAAAGGAATGATGGGCTGCAATGCTACCCTGAGCAATCACCAATAGACAAATCAGAAGGATTCACTTTTGTATGTTTGACTAGAACTGACTTCACAACAAAACTAAGGTACCCTAAGAATAGTTACTTGTTACTTTCACATAGGTCCTGACAAAATACAGAAAAAAACTAAATTTTAAAGGGTGGTAACCAATGTTCCCTCTAATTTTTTTCCACTGTGTGCGGCAGTGTAAGGTCTCTGTGCGCTGCAGGCAAGGATACGTGCGCCAAGAAATTGACCCTTCACGCGAGCGCAGCGCATAATTACTAAGATCAGGCATTAAAAGGAGGCTTCCATTGGTTACAATGGGCCTCTGTGTGCTTTGCAGGATTAGCGTCAACATTTTTTATCCTAATCCTGCAAAGCACTGGACTAGCATATAAAATCCTGACACTAGTCCACTAACTACCGCCATGGTGCGCCGTATTTTGAATATGACACACTCATGGTGGTGTTAGAGGGGGCGCTAAAGGGGGCAAGCAAAGTGGCACTGCACTGTGTGCAGCACCAATTTTTTCAAATATGCCCCATAGTTCTGTTTTTTGCAGCAGGCATATTAACCCTCTATGCCACTTTATGCTGAGTCAAAGCTGCCACCAGGCAAAACTCCCATCTCTCTCTAGTAAGAACATTAATCACAATAGGCATGTTGACATTTTAATTGTTTCTTGAAGGCTAAACGCACAAGGAACTTTTCAGCAGGTGCTTTTAAATCGCAAGTTTTGGAAGTTTTTGCTAAACACAGTGCTCCCCAGAGGTCAGGTCCCGGTGCTGTTGCACCGCTCGCACCGCCAAAAGCCGGTCCTGTGTGTGATTATAGCAGGCTCCTCACAAAGGGCCATGCTTTGCAGTTCATTTACAAAAATGTGAATTCAGCACTTCAGCTAACTACCTGCAAAGTGCATATTTGACCCAGAGTAAATGGCAGTACTCACAATGCACTTTCTCTGGTCATGGTGCAGCTGCCTTTCATCAGGATGTCTGGGCATCCACTGTGTCCTCCATTTGTGCACCTTTCCCCTGTGAGCTATTGCTGTATTAACATGGAGCAGCTGAAGTCACCGGCTTGGAGCCAGACCAGCAGCGCTTTGCAGGGATTCTCTAAAGAGCTCTGATGAGCAGTGCCGATGTGATGCTGAGAGGAGGAGAGACGTTATCATGTTGGAAGCAGGCCTGCAGGGTGAGTTTGCTGCTCTTGTCCTTCTTTTGCAAGCATGTGAACGCTATGTTAATTCCTTGCTCCTGTGTTATTCTCTCCTTTCTGTTTTTTTTGGTTTACAGTTTTGTAAGTAGCTTTAGGTAAGCGACATTTAATTGCAGCAGTCGCGTGGTTAAGTGGAGGGTTTGGGCACCAGCACGGTTTTATTTGCAGATTGAGCAGTTTAGAAAACACGCTCACTGCAGAGGAGAGGCCAAAGGCGAAGGTCATATGTATTTGGTGTGTTTGTGTGGAGTTTATCTGTGATGGCCTTAGTCTGTAATCAGCGTAGAGGGAGCAATGTCTTGAAAGAATGCATACTTCGCTGTCTGGATCAAGACTGTGTCTAGATTCGGGTGGCTTGCAGAATCAAGTCCTTCTGGTTCCTGGGCCAAAGAGCGTGAAAATATCTGTTGCAACAATGCCACGCAATGGCTCATTACTGCCGGCCTCCACACAGCTCCAAGCAGCCTTAGCCACCGCCGGCACTCCCTGACTCTCAGCCTGCGCTCCGAGGAACAGGCAGCCCCAGCATTGCCTTGGACATCCTCACTGCGCCAATATGCCAGGGAACAAGAAACACGTACCTGCTTTCATTTGGAGATCTCCTCGTGCAGGGATTTCTCCTCGGGTCCTGCACTGCTGTTTTGTTTTCCTGATCTGCCGCGAAGAGAGTGACCGCGTTTTTGGCCCTGTTTCGTTTTTTAAACATAGCGCTGCCATACGGTTTCACTCTCTCGCGTGTGGCAGACAGAAATGTGCGTGCTTGGCAAACAGGCCTGCACGGTGGGGGAAGGGAGGGTGCGCGCGCGCCCGCGCGCACACCTTACAGGGAACATTGGTGGTAACCCTCACCCACCAACAGAGTGGCATGCTTCATTGTAGTGCTGCTCCTCACGCCTGAAGTCATGGGCTACAACACTGAAGGGGACTTCTGGGATATGTTTAAAGTCCTAAAATGAGTGATCATATGAAGGAGCACCCAACATAAAAATGGTAATGACTGGCTCTGCTAAACATACCTCATGGTAAGCCTGACTTCACTTTAATGTTGTCATATGATTAAAAATAATGAGGGGAATAATTCAACCCTCAAAAAGGTCGACATGTTTTAGCTCTAACTGTGCCTTCCAAAAGAAGTGCTGGAGAGCTTCTTTAGGACCATTTCACCTATTTTCTGTATAAGTACCCCTAATCTGTAACATATATACAATAATTCATTTTGATACATGACCCAAAGATTCCTGAGGAGCTACGGTCACCATAGAGACTTTTCCTGGAATCTATGAAAGCACTTTAAAAAGCGTTTGACAAAGATATTCTTAGTAGTAGCTTTCATTACAAAAGCAAATTAAAAGATGTGCCCCAAACCATGCATAACTAGACATATATCTGTATAAGAGTATTAAGGGCCAGATGTAGCAAGCCGTTTGCATGTCTCAAACTGCGAAAACCGCAGTTTGCGCCATGCAAACGGCCTCCCGCGATGCACATTCACAAATTGCGAGTCGGTACCGACTCGCAATTTGTGAATGCGACTCGCAAATAGGAAGGGGTGTTCCCTTTCTATTTGCGACTCGCATCGCAATTCAGACTTGCTTTGTGACCGGGAATGCGGTCGCAAAGCAACTCGCAGTTACCACCAGTGTCACACTGGTGGTAACTCATTCGCAAAAGGGAAGGGGTCCCCATGGGACCCCTTCCCCTTTGTGAATGTCGGAAAAAATATTTTTTCAGAGCAGGCAGTGGTCCTATGGACCACTACCTACTCTGAAAAAAACGAAACCAAATGGTTTCGGTATTTTTTTCATTTTG
This sequence comes from Pleurodeles waltl, assembly GCF_031143425.1. NCBI lineage: Eukaryota > Metazoa > Chordata > Amphibia > Caudata > Salamandridae > Pleurodeles > Pleurodeles waltl. The sequence goes on along the minus strand of NC_090444.1, from coordinate 1,559,617,210 downwards.
CAACTCGTTTTCCTTTAAGGAAAACGGGCTGCAAAATGAAAAAAAAAAACTGCTTTATTTAAAAAGCAGTCACAGACATGGAGGTCTGCTGACTTCAGCAGGCCACCATCCCTGTGAGTGCATGGACTCGCTATGGGGTCGCAAAATGCGACCCACCTCATGAATATTGATGAGGTGGGTCTTTGCAACCCCATAGCGAGTCGCAGAAGGTGTCTGAGACACCATTCTGCATATGCTTTTGCGATTCTGAAATTGCGAGTCGTTTCAGAATCGCAAAAGCATATCTCGCTACATCTGGCCCTTATTCACTTACAAGTGCTCATGCAAAATATTGTGAATCATGTAAGCACTGAATTATATATCTTACCCCCTGAGTGTCCTATTACGTTTTATGCTCACAGGGTCTGAACAGTCAGGGTGCTTTAAACAGTGAATGACAACAATCATTATATGGTCACTGGACAGCCAATACTCACATACCCATGCTATAATGTAATGATGCCCAAAATAGATGAATACACACTCCCTTTGTCATTTCCTAATGTATTCCAGTCCATTAGTGTTAAACAGACACGTAGGTCTCAACATGAGGAATTGTAAAGTAAGTGCATGCTAGCCCAAGGGTGAAGGTTATCCTACTCACTTGTAAGTCACCCTTTCAGCCAATACGTCTTGTATTGTACAGTGATTTTTTTAAGTGCTTAGTTATTTTTTGATTGTTTTAATTATAATTCTATATTCTTGAAATAAAGAGTAGAATTTTGAATTGAAAATGATTTTAGTTTTGTATTTAGCTTCTGGAATAATGTTTTACAATTGTTTTTGTTTTTAATTTTTTGATCATTGGTAATTTTGCACATAATTTAAAGTTTGGCAGATTGAGAATTGTTCATTGGGATGGCAGTGGATATTACTTCTGCCATCTCTGTGTTATTTCACCTGCCAACCCTTGTGATCATTTTTGTATACTGAAGGGAACCACCGTCACAGCGGTTCCTCTCAATGTGCTAAAAGTTTCAATTTTTTGCTCCAGCTAACCCCACATAATCTATGTAGAAGTTCCGTGCTGCCCTAGGGTCTCAGCACTGGAGTCTCTCCTCCTCCCTAGAGGGGTGTGGCGGAGCATCGAGCATTGGCAGGGTAAAGGTTTTACCAACATGGAATCATGTCATGGCTTTCAGCAGAAAGGACAATAGACTGCAGAACCATCTTGTCTGGAAAGAAGGTTGTGTATGGAAAATTATCAAACAGAGCCAGAAGTTCACTCACACACGGTGCTGATGTGATAGCGGCAAGGGACACAGCCCTGATGGTAAGGAGCAGTAAGAAACAGCTGTGGAGCATTTCAAATGGAGTGCACATCAAATAAATAAGGATGAGATTGAGGTCCCACTGGGACATCACAAAAATGGAAGGGGGAAACATGTTGCAGCTCTTTCAAAAGTCACAAGTGACTAAACAAAATCAGGGCTGATCAGAAGGCCAAAAAGGCGGAAGGGTAACCTTTCACTGTGCCCAAAGCAAGGCTTTGCAGGGCAAAAGATTAAAAAAATATATATTAAAAAAGAACATCAGACACTTTGGCCTTGAGGGGATCAATCTGGCACGTGCCACACTAAACCTGTCCCAATCAGAGGTGTATACAGTTGTTTTGAGGGATAGCTGCCTGCCAAGATGACATCAACCACCACCAGAGGAATGTGAAAGGTGTTCAACTGTCACCACTAAATCCCTGTGCACGAAGCTGGAGATTGTGAAGGCCCACATGGAGAACCTGACCCTGCTGCTGCAACTTTAGATCCTTCCAAAAGGGCAGCCTGATTTAGGAACAGATGCTCAAGCCGAGGAGCTTTGGATACCCCAAAATCGAAGCATTAAGATAGCGTGGGCCCAGTTGGTTCTGATATTTTTGAGAACTCGGGGCTGGTGTGCTATTGGCGGAAAGGCATACAGCAGTCACGAGATCCACTAAAGTCAAAACAAGTCTCCTAGAGAGAGACACCTTGAATATGCAAACTTTCAGATGTGATGACATTGATCATTCTTGGTGGTGGCAAACAGATCGAACTGAGGTTCTCCTCATATGTGGAAGAGACCTTGCATTACCTCCATGTGTAACTGCCATTCGCGATCTATTAGGCACTGATGGATGAGTTTTTCCACCACAGCATTCAATGATGCTTCCAGATGGTTCACAACTAGGAAGATTCCTTGGCAGACCAGCCATTTCTAGAGGCACAAGACCTCCTTTTACAGAGTCCACAACCCCCCCCCACTCTGCGTGTTGCAGTATAAAAAGGCAGTGGTGTTGTTCATGAGCACTTATACCAGTCTCCTCTTGATGGATGGTAGGAAGGCTTTCAGCCCCAAGTAGATAGACCTCAGCTCCAGAATGTTGATATGGAGCTGGGACTTGGCTAGAGACCAGAGGCCTCTGATTTCCACCTCTACGAAGTGGCCGCCCCAGCTCAGTGATGGATCAGTCACCACTGTCAGCTCCCGCTCCCGAAGAGGGGTCTAAGGCTGACCCTATCGAAGTCCAGTAACCACCACTGCAGACCTCATAGTCTCCTCCGAAATCTGAACATGGTAGGAGAGATCCCCTTAATTTTGTACCCATTGGGACTTCAGGTCCCACTGCAGAGCCGGCATATGCCACCTGGTATGTTCAATCAATGGGTTGCAGGAGACCATTGATCACAGCAGTGTCAGACTCAACCTCACTGAAATCCTGGACATGAGGTTTAAAGATCAGGATATGAGCCTGAATGTACTGGACTCTCTTGCCCATGGGAAAGGCACAAAACCGAACTATGTTTATAATGACTCAGAAGAAGGAGAATGTCTCAGTAAGGTGTGACTTTATCACATTGATAGTAAACCCTAAGGAAGGTAGGAGGTTTGCCATGGTCTAGAGGTGGTTAATAACTGACTGGGGCTAGCTTGCCTCCAAAAGCCAGCTGTCAAGACGTGGGAAGACAGGCACCCCAACCTCAAAACTTGTGCTGCTACCACCACCATCACTTTCGTGAACACCTGAGAGGCACTGGTGAGTTAAAAGGGGAGCACAGAAACTGATAATGCTTCTCTAGAACGAAAAAGAGCAGGATGTGGTGAAGGGCTGGAAGGATGGGTATATAAGCATCTCAGGGCCAAAGAGTGAAAAAATCTGGTCCGGGTGAGAATTGTGAACTTCTCCTCCTAGAGGAAGGCGTTGAGAGGGATCAGATATAGAATAGCCTGAAAACCTCTGTCCTTCTTGAGCACCAGAAAGTGAAGGGAATAATGACTATGACTTACTTCTAGCACTGGCACCATCTTGGCAGCCCCTTTGGTCAAAAGGGCTTGCACTTCCTGCCGCAAGATGGAGAGATGGTCCTTAGTCAGTCATTGGGTGGACGTTGGAAGATACATTGGGGAAGAAAGGAAGGGTAAGGCATATCCTTTGTGAAGCCTGTGTAGCACTCACTTGTCTGATGTGAACGCTTGCCAACCCAGATAGAATCAGTGGATTCTGCCTCCTACAAGGAGGCTGTGGTTCTGTAAGAGTACACTAAAGCGGTTTGGCAGGTGGGGCTGAAGTCCACCGCCCCTTTAGGCCCAACCTGCCAAACCTCTTCAGTGTGCTCTTACAGAGCCACAGCTTTGGCTGTGGGGGAGGTGACCTTGGCTGCAGGGGCGGTGGACACCTGGCCTGTCCCAGGAAACTTCTTGCTTCCCTATGGGAGCTAGACAGGTTGACAGGAATGCATACCTTGCCTAATGCCATGAAAGTAGTGATAGGATTGTTGTGGTTGGCGAGGTGGGGTGGAAAGGCCCAGAGAGTGAATGGTGGCCCTACTCTCTTTGCAACGTTCAAGGGAAGAGTCAGCCTTGCCCTCAAACAGGCAAGTACTATCAAAAGGCATGTCCATCAGGGAGGACTGGACATCACTAGAGAACCAAGTCAATAGCCGAATGGCAACGCTGGTCCTTATGGCCCACCAGATGAAGTTGGAGATATCCAAGCCACTATGAATCATGAACTTGGCTGCATCACAACCATCTTGAATCAACTGAGAAAGCACACAGCACAGGTCTTCATGCACGCCATGGAAGACATTTGCCACCAAATTCCAAAGAGCGTGAGTGTACCATCCCGGCAGATAGCTGGCATTATCAGAGTGTAGGGCCAAGTTCGTGTAGGAAAAAAAGACGTTTCCACAAAAGTTTCCACTCACTTAGATTATCTATCAGGATGAGTGGTAGGAAGCGTGTTTGGAATGGAATAGCTAGTGGAGGGCTGCGCCAAAAGTCTTTCTGACGAAGGGCAATGTGAAAGGAAAGCTGGGTCGCATGGAGCAGGTGATGGCACCTGGCATTCTGTCTATTGACCTAGGGGAGGCAGAGCAAGGCATGGCTCAAGTCCCCAATAGGGTGTGCATTTGCATCTAGTTGACGGGGAAAAGAGGTTTGGAAGATGTTTGCCTGTTTGAGGAGCCTCCATCAAAAAGTTAGTGTTAACCTCCAAATTGGAGAGCAGGTCAAAAACTTTGTCGGCCCCATGTATGACCGTGGCATAGGAGGCAGATTATTCTGTGGCTGGTCTGGGGACAGTAAAAAGAGTTGTCTCTAGAGAGGTTAGATGTCACTAGCCTCCTGCAAGTCAAGTTGTCATCTTGATAATGCTGAGTAAATGCACCTGAGACATAGTCATCACCCAAGTCAGTCCCAAAGATAGAGTGTATGGAATATTGCCTACATTGTGGTGACTCAAGTCTCGAATTAGAGCCTCAGATGGATTTGGGCGCAACGTTGGTTGAGGTTGGACAGGCGTTGATTTGGTGTCAGAGAGGACAATCAAGGCCTCCTTTTCAGGCAGTGTGATTGGCATCCGAGTCAACGCACCTGGGCTCAGTGTGGGTTTTAGCATCGAGAGCAATGTCGGAGCAAGATCCAGAGGCAAAATTGGCTCATAGGGTCCAGGTGGTGACAAACCTGCCACTGGTATTTTGGGTGGCAAGCCAGTCTGCGCCCGTCCATGCCTGGACCGTGCCCAGCATCAGGAACCCTGGCCCTATGACCACCCAGCCCTACTCCTCCTCCGAACTCCGAGCCCTACTCCACGGATGAGACGACAACAACTGCTGAACCTCCTCCCCCAGCAAAACTGACGGACCTTTCACCTGCCATCACTGCCGCTTCTCCTGCAACACAGAACCGTACACCCATGCCAGATCCACCACGACCTGCCAGAAGACTACAAACCACCTGAAACCACTGCAGTGAATTCTTCTCTAAGCCTGATGCCTCTGCAAACATGCCACAAAAATCTGGGACACAATCACCACCCTCACCCCAATATCATTTTCATCACTAAGGCATGGCTAACCCCAACTCAAGCCCCGAAATAGCTACCCTGATGCCTGATGGCTACAAGATCATTCATCAGGACCACACCAATAAAAACAGAGGCAGCATTGCCGTAATTTATAAACAAACCATCCTATGCACCACCACTGAAGACAACTCCACGCCCTATTAGTGGCACCCTCGCCAACCAACCCAGGCCCAGCTTCTGTGACATGATCTCCAACTTCATCACCCACCTAGCCACCAACTCCAGGCACTACATCCCACTGGATCTGAGCTTCACATCCAGTGACAGAATCAAATACAGCCACAACACCGAGATAACCTAGTCAGACCATGCCATTGTACACTTCACCATCATAGGCACTCAGAGCAGCACCACCAAACTCCCCCCAAAAGAGCTAAGCACAGTTGGAGCAATGGGACAGAGTCCCAGTGGAAGTAGGCCCTCAGCATTACTCCACTAGAAGCTGATTCAAATCTAGAACAAGCTGTCCTGAACTTTTCCAACTAGATCACTAAATTTGCCGACTAAGTCGCCTCTGTTTTAAGCCAACCAGAACAAACAAACCATGAAGACCAGCTAGCTGGTACACCCCAAACTCAGAACCATCAAACACCACTGTAAACACCCAGCGGAGCAATGGCGCACCACCAAAAACACCTCAGACTGAACCCCCTACAAAACAACGCTCAATCACTACCACCAATGAAACAAGGAGGCTAAGAAGTCAGCCCTCTCAAATTGCATCAAAACAAGCACCAACCAAACAAGAATTCTTCAGCATAGTCAAAGAATTTTCCAGCCAGTAGCCAAGGAAAACACCATTCGGCCATCCCAAGACCTCTGAAACACCCTATCAGAATACTTCTACAACAAAATAGCTACCATCTACATCAATTTCAAACCCCAATCCAACAAAATCAACTTTGACAATCGAGATCTCCCCGAGCAAGTCAACCAAGTCATCACCTTCATACCGTCATCATCATGTCCTCCATCCACTCTGGGGCGACCAACAAGCCCTGCCCCCTCCACCTCTTCAACCTGGGAACAAGAGAAATAGGCACAGAACTAACAAACACCCTCAATGCTTCCATCACCATGGCAGCCTTCTCCAATAAATGGAAACATGCAGAGGTCCAACCCCTCCTAAAGAAACCCCCCCGCCACCCAAGAAAATTAATAAATTACAGCTCCATCTCTCTGCTCCCGTACCCCACCAAGGTCATGGAGAAGGCCATCAACATCCAGCTCACAGAATATCTGGAAAGTAACGACCTGCTCAATGCCCCCCAGTCCTGCTTCCACTGCAACCATAGCATGCAAACAGCCTTGATAGCAGTCACAGGCAACATCAGATCCCTCTTTGACCGCGGGAAGACATCAGTCTTGATCCTCCTCAACCTATCAGGAGCATTCAACACAGTGTCCCACCACACCTTCATCAATAGACTCAGCAGTATAGGCATCCAGGACAACGTCCTCAAGTGGATATCTTCCTTCCTCACAGGAAGAACGCAAAGGGTCCGCCTGCCACCCTTCACCTCAGAACCCATGAAGATCATCTGTGGCATCCTGAAAGGATCTTCCCTCAGCCCAACACTTTTTAACACCTACATAACCTACTCATGAACATCCTCAGATGCCTTGGACTCATATCCTATGCAGACAATACTCAGCTCATTGTATCACTCATGGATGACCCCTTCAAAACCAGATCAAACTTCCACAACACCATGACCAGTGTCGCAAACTGGATGAGAACCAACTACCTCAAGCTAAACTTGGACAAAACTGGAGTATTAATCTTCGGGAGAAACACGCTCATATGGGACAACAGCTGGTAGCCATTTGAGCTTGCCCCACACCCACCCCGACAGACCACACCTGCAAACTTCACTTCATCTTTTACTGTGTACTTTCCATGAAATGCCAAGTCAACATAGTCTCAGCATCCTGCTTCAACTTCCTCTGCATGCTCCGTAAGATCTTCAGATGGATTCCAATGGACACCAGAAAGAGTGTCACCCAAGTCCTCTTCACAGCTGACTGGACTACGGCAAAGCACTCTACGCTGGCATCTCCACTCAATTCCTCAAAAGACTCCAGGTCATACAAAATGCCACTGCCAGACTCATCCTAGACCTCCACAAATGAGCCTGAAAAGTGTGTCAGGTTAATCTTTGTAACTGATGATGTCTTTGAATTTCTAAATGATGCCTAGATCATGCATGATGTCTACTGTACTGTCTTATTTAGCAATATTATTATTTCTCTGGGACAAATCCATGCCCTAAATAATTGTATATCAGTTCCCTTAATTTGCCAACCTTTTGTTCCCAATACTTTATTTTCAATTTATATTTTCCTTTCCAATATGCATATTCATATTTTACAAATGAACCAAATAAGCAGGGTTGAATAAGTAAATAACTGGTGATCAGCATATTGCCATTAGGCAGATGGGTCACTATTAAAATAAGGTAGACTTTTCCAGGAACTTTTAGGTGTATTTACAGACAGGCCCGATAATGCTCCCACTAAGTATGATTATATATTTTGATGGGGCTGTTTGATCAATGAATGTAATGTTGTCTGTAATGATGAAAAGAAAACAGTTCCTGGTGATTTTGAGTAATAAGAACTTAGATCAATCATTAAATGTTCACAAGTGTTTATGTCCAATGAATTTGTGAAAGGTCCAGGAATTATACTGCCATTAGGGAGATGTTTAAAACATAAGAGATCTGACTCATTTGTGTCAAACCCATAATTTGATAAGGAACTCTTTCCCAAACACGATTGTCCAGGACAGGATAGGCAGTGATGTTCACAGCATGAGAACCCTGTTGTGTTCTGTGAGAAGGCGCATGTGGCTGCAATATCTAAACCATAGGAAACAGCATGGATTTTGAAAAATGTAGTTGCCATGTACCAAGAACAAAATTATAACTAACCACATTCAAATAGATAGATCAGTAATAGTATAAATGTAATTCTTTGGTGGGAAAATGCACCTTTCAAGGACCCAACAGCAAGGAAGAAGCCATCTGTTTCTATGACTGACTAGTAGAGAGATGCTTATTTCTCTTCTTTCAAAATCTGAATTCAGTCATTTTCGTATAACACAATTTATTGCAGCACTTTTATTTCAACTGATGTGGGTTCTGTTGGTGGTTGGTGGTGTAAAAAATCACAGTAGCAGGAGTTGCAATGTATGATAATACAGCATCAGATTCTCTCACTAAAACTAGCTCTTGGCATAAAACTGGAGACATAGTATTCTCATCAAACCTCCCAAATGGGGTTAAAGATTTTAATGTTGCTGGACTCTTCTTAGGATAGCTCTTTCAGAGTAGGAGAAGGATGTGCAGATCTACTATTAAGGCACCTTGGTGTTGATGGATGCCTGTGGAACAGAATCATCATGTAGTGCTTTGTAATGTGATCAATCAATATCTTCTTGTTCTTTTTCTTCATCAGGAAGTGGGGGCCAAAATATTGTCCATGTGCCCTTTACCTAAGCACTGTTATACATGGTCTATACGATGGTCTAAAGGCTTGCCTGTCAGGGATCTTTTGGGTAGCCGTCTGACAGCAGCTTTAGTCAATTTATCTTTGTTGATGGCAAAGTCAGAATTCTTTTTGTTGGATAATTTAGTTCTAGTTTTGTGAACAGATCACAACACACTTAAGCAGGAGACAGAATCAGCTGTTCTCAACTATGCCATCTTTCCAAGGACATCATGATCAGGTACACACATTGGTACTCCGAAGAGTAATTATCTTGGGGTGTCAGATTTGACCACCTATTATTCATCTAGACAAATTATTTAGTGCTCTATGAACCTCACACAGGCTATGCAGCGAAGCCAGTCCTGCATTCAAAATCCTACCATTCAAAGCTTGTACTACTACTTTGTTGATTCCAGGCAGAGTGTGTATATAGCAGAGCAGACATAGCACCCCTTAATGTGTTAGCAGCACTCACAAGACCATTGTCTGACTGATAGATATGAACTGCTCCCATTGCTACTAGGCACTGCAAGTCTTTTATGCCTGTTAAAACAGTGGCAGCTGTTTGCGGCCAACAATTTCTACAAGAAGTCAGGTGTCAATCATTTACCCTCAAACACAACCAACTTTTACACACATGTGGGGCTAAAAGTGTCACTATCTTGTTCCTCCTAGCAAGGTGTGCAATGAAGTCATTGTCTGCAACATAGATGCCACTAATATGTAATAGCACCTCGGGACCTTCTTGTAAGATTACTACACTCCTTGCTGCAAAGGATACACAGCTGTTCTTATACACCTGGGCAATCTTGTATATGAATACTGAAAATCACTAAATGAAAAAGCAGTTAGATAGAAAGGGATTGAGGCACTATGTTTTGGCTGACAATCCATTAGATTTATTTAATGGTGTTTTGTATTTTTTCCTGACAATATTCATCATTAATCAAGTGCTCTGAGCATTCTGTACAGCATTTGTACAGCTATATGTACTTACATTTTTTATAATCTAAGACTAATTTAAATAAAATATCAGATTGTGACACCGAAAAAAGAGAAGAATTCACGGTAGCATGACAAGGCCCTATTATTCCTTAATATTGTAGTTGATTTCAATTAACTCTTTTATAGTGCTTAGTTTCTGGCTTTAGAGGATACTGAGAATGAAATTAGGGCTCACTCCTTAAGTAAATCACATGTGAAACAGATTCTTTGCCCCACCACACTTGGATTCTATATATAACACAGGAGCCTGTTTGAAGGGTAATTTTGTGTGCACATTTTTCCTTGAGTTCTTCAGCGATTGCATTATTACTTCCTTACTTCAAGGTGCACCCTTATGAAAACAGGAGGCCAGCCATCCTCTGTGATGATGATGTTGTAAGCATTCCACAAACAAGACCAGAATATAGCTTTGATTTCGTGCTATATATCGCTCTCAACTTGTGTCCCTACAACATAAACGCTGCCTGGAGGGTGTTCATGTCCATACTTTGTCTCGATCTGTATATATTATTTAGTTGAAGGCACTACTAGATGCTCCTTGAGAGTCTTTCTGAACTACTGTCACTTCTGCTGCACTGTCCAGAATAACTACAGCTCAAGTCCCCTTCCACAGGAGTATCAGTAAATTGTAAGGCATGCTTTCGTCTCTAAACTGGCCACTTGCTTTTTCTTAAAGTGAGTGTTTGGGTCTGAAACTTCTCTTGCTTCTTTATACTAATGTCAACTTCAATCATTGGTTCACTTTTCTTTTTGAAATACTCCTCCATTCGGCAATGGTCAGTCAATTCAATTCTTTCCTTGCACTGTCCTGGAAGAACAAGAAGAAAGGCTAACAGAATACTGACAGCAGTCCAACTTTATGATTTTATCATGATCCTTTAAATGATTTCGACCCTTATGGACTCCTGTGTTGGGGAGGGGGTGCATAGTTCTGTTTTTCTGTCTGCCTTTTCTTAGCCTCCAGTGCAGGTTTCTCCTTACCAGAGTCTTCATATTTTAGTTTGAGTTGTTTTGTGGCTCAAAGGTATCAAGTTTCACAGAGGTGTAAACTTAGGAAGCTCTTGTTACCGATATTGAACATGAACCGCTGCCAACCACTGGCAAACCGCCAGAACTATGGGTTCACATTAAATGACACTCAGAACTATTGAGGAAACTGCTTTAAATGTACCTATTACGTTTATTCCCTAAATTAAGAGCAGGTGCAGCTTCCTGCTTGTTTTGTATTTGTTTTAACACCTCCAGGAACACCATGAGTGAGGGAGTATTACGCGTAGTAGAATAGATTCTTGGAAATAGCATCCGGAAGTAGTATACTCCTTTACAAGTGGTACCATAACCAAGTGGAATACATATGTTGCTTATCTTGGGGTGCTGTGTGAGGGTTAGCCAATTCTAGCAGGTTAGTTTTACAATCAAACCAAAACAGAATCTTGTCTCATTTTGTGGGTTCTTTGGCCATAATGGCATTAATAGTCTGGGACTAATTGCCTTCATGCTGCATGAGATTATTATACAGCACCAGGAACAAATACTCCTGTAGCACTTGACTATAGAACATACTTCTGAATTTACTAATCGATAGCCACTATCTGGCTTAACAAATGCTTTACTTCTTCAGCTGTCAAATGTTCTACGCCAGAATGTGGTGTATACCCTGCCAGTACAAATCATTTTGCTTCTTTGTTCCTCAAGGCTCCCAGTCTAACATTCTGCACCACATGAGGTAGTTGACCACCAAACCATGCTTTCTGTTCTTGATATCCTAATGGGATTTCTAAGTCACAATAGGGTTCATAATTAGCCAAAATTGCAGCAGCTCTATATGTATGAATGTTTTCTGTGTTGGGATCTACAGCATCAAACTCTACATATGAGTAAAACATTTTAAAAGGGTATTCAGTGTGTGCATTTACAATAAAGTTACCCCATCTCCCGTGTTAGGAAATCACTAACAAAATAATGATATGTAACTGGTGCCCTAAAATGTATTCCCATCGGAATAGCTGACTTGGCCATAATAATATAGGTTCAAAACATAAGATTAAAAACCAAAATGGCAAATAGATATTTATCAATAAAGTAGCTGAGACAAACCTACAGCATAAAAGAAGCACCTATTGGAACTTAAGGACCAGTATTACAACAGACTTCTCCATTAACTGTTACAGTTGGTATCTTAAGTGTGTCATCCATAATTACTCAAAGATCTAGAACATTGAGACGCACATAGAGCAACACTGGTACATTTTCTGGATTTTTTCCCAGAACACAACCCGAAAATATACATACTCTGGCACCAAGGACCTAGTCAATGTGCCAACTTGGGACAGACAACCTTATGGACTTCAACCACCCTACATCCCACTGAGAATTACGGGAGTGAGATTCATTTTAGTTAACAATCAGTCTTGTGAGATATCACATGAATAGTTACTGGAATCCACACCCTCTTTCATTATGGAAAGGCACACATAAGAAATCTAGGAAACCAGGAAGATATTTTCAAGCTTTATTTTAAAATCTAAATCTTACGCTAGTGCATACAACATGGATAGCAACAATTATAAACACAAGCAAAAGAGTGGCAATAATACTGATCAGGAGGGTGGATAATGAAACAAATATTATAACATCATGACAATATCATATAGCTTCCCCACCTTCCTTTCAGGTAAGCTGAAATTGGCATCAAAAGAGTACTGCTTCAAGGTTGGAGAGACGGCTCTCTCTGCATTCCTCTTCAGAACAACAGAGATAATATTTAGCAAAGTATCAGCATCTGCTATTCTCTTCTGTGTTCGCAGGCAGATAAGCCAGCCAAGTGAAAGCTGAATAAACTTTCCCTGTAGCCTTCAGAGAAGGAAGGCGATTATGTCTCTGTATGATACTCTGTCTCGAGACTCTGTTACTAAGTCCCTCTCTATCTCACTATACTCTATTGTTAGACTAGTCATCTATTGGTGTGGTTTCCCCTGTCTTTTTGGCTTCTGACCTCCTGTTTTTAATCCTGTGCTGAATTTAGTTTTTGCTGGCTTTAGGGCTCTGCGGAATTTACCACTGCTTACCAGTGCTAAATTGCAAGTGCTCCTGTGTAAGTTGTATTGGTGATTGGATTATCCATGATAGGCATTTTTGATTTACTAGTAAGTCCGGGGCCGGGGTCGGCGGGAGCACCGCCAACAGGCTGGCGGTGCTCCACAGGGTATTCTGACAGCGGCGGCTCAGCCGCGGCCAGAAAGGGAAAACCGGCAGTCTCCTGTAGAATCCTCCTTCTACTGCTTGCTGCGCCGCCATGGGGATTCTGACCGCCAACCTGTTCCTGGCGGCTTCGGCCGCCAGGAACAGGATGGCGGTATGGGGTGTCGTGGGGCCCCTGGGGGCCCCTGCAGTGCCCATGCCAGTGGCATGGGCACTGCAGGGGCCCCCGTAAGAGGGCCCCACCCTGAATTTCAGTGTCTGCTTAGCAGACACTGAAATTTGCGACGGGTGCTACTGCACCCGTCGCACATCCTCCACTCCGCCGGCTCCATTCGGAGCCGGCATCCTCATGGAGGGGTGTTTCCCACTGGGCTGGCGGGCGGCCTGTTGGCGGTCGCCCGCCAGCCCAGTGGGAAACCCAGAATACCCGCGGCGGTCTTTTGACCGCGCAGCGGTATTCTGGCGGTTCCCTCCAGGCGGGCGGCTCCCGCCGCCCGCCGGGGTCAGAATGACCCCCTATGTGTCCTCAGGGCCTGTAAATCAAGTGCTACTAGTGGGCCTACATCACTGATTGTGTCGCCCGCTTAAGTAGCCCTGTAAACATGTCTCACATCTGCCACTGCAATGTCGGAGTGTGGAGTTTCAATTGCCAGTTCGATCTGGCCCGAACCTTCCCTTTTACTACTTGTAAGACACCCCTAAGGTAGGCCCAAGGCAGCCTCACGGGCAGAGTTCAGTGTATTAGGACATGTACTGGTGTGTTGTACATGTCCTGATAGTGAAATACTGCTAAATTAGGTTTTCACTATTGTAAGACCTATCTCTCCCATAAGGTAACATCGGTATTGCCATGAAATATCTTTCAAGTGTAATTTCCCACTGGGAGAAGACAGAAATGTGGTGTTTGGGGTCTCTGAACTCAACATTTGAAAATCTATCTTCTGGTAAAGTTGCTTTTTCAATTGTAAGTTTGAAAATGCCACTTTTAGAAAGTGGATATTTTCTTTTAAGTATGCCTACTTCAAAGGCAAAAATGAGTATAAGTATTGGACTTCTGAGACCACAACTTTAGAATCCTTCTGGAACGAGGACAGTGCTAGAAAGAAGAGCTAGATGCTATAGGAGGGGCTGCCACTCTGCCTGTTGCTTTGCTGTGCTGGCCTGCTGCCTGCTGCTTCTGTCCTGTGAGTGAAAGTACTGGACTTTGCTTTCTATATCCTGCTTCCAAAGGTTCTCCAAGGGCTTGGACTGAGCTTGCTTTGTGTTAGAAGTCTCTGGGACATCAAAGAATTCATCTGCCAGCACATGTTCTCTCTTTCTGAGTCCTGACTCAGCAATTGGTGCCAAATCCAGTTCCTGGGTCCTAGGGAGTGAGGTCTGGTGTGACCAAAAAGGGACCAAATACATCTACTCCAGAGCGCCGCTGTCTGACTCCATGCCGCAGCATGCACCAGAGCTGAGGTCCCCGCTGAGTGCAACAACCACAACCGACGCCGCAGGCCCGATGCCCCTGCAGTGCCTCTGAAGACCCTCTACAGCTTAAGTCATGAGTACCAAGTCATTAAAGTCTGTCACACCCACTGCCACAGCACCTGTGGCTCCATGGTGTGTTTGCCACACAGTGAAGTCAACGCTGCATGTCTTTACCTGCTGGATTCATGGACCCCGCCGGAACATAAGAAACCGACGCCCTGCTATCGACCCTGCATCCTCTCCCCTGCAACTATAAGTAACCAATGCCTCACCTCCCCTGCTTTACAGTAAGGATCGGATGCCTCACCTCCCCAGCAGCAGAAAGGAACCAGCACCGCACCCACTCCAGCAACGCCTCAGATCCCCGAATCCGTGCAGCGTCTTTGATTGCCCATTGTTTTCAAACATACTCTGCCTGAGGTCCGTGTGAATCAATGACTGGCCCACACTCCCTCGTGAGTGGTGTTGCATTGTTGGAAATGACTCTGTCAAGACTTTGTGACAGTCCCAATTGGAGCTATTGTGTTTCTAAGTGCTTTTCTGAGATTTAGGGGCATATTTAAGAAAAGTGGCTCTGACACAGTGCAGCACCACTTTTCTTGCACCCTTTAGCACCCCCTACCACCACCATATGTGCCGTATTTAAAATACGGCACACCCTTGTGTAGAGTCGGGGGCAATAGGTTCATTTTTTTATGCTATTGATGTACTGTGCAGGAGTAGCGCCAAAATTTGGGCACTACTCCTATAGAGTACACAGAGGCCCACTGTATTCAATGGCATGCCCCCTTTTAATACCTGCTCTGAGCAGACGTTAAAAGTGCTGAAAAAATGAGCAAGGAAATCTGTTAAATTTCCTTGCACCATTTTTCTTGAACCCCCTAATGGGGGAATGCCCCCTTTGCATATATTATGCTTGCGCAGGCATAATGTAGAGCAAAGGGTAACAAAATGGCGCAATGCATGCCCTGCGCTACTTTGTAAATATGGTGCTGCGTTTTTGGCCTTCTAACGCCACTTTAGCATCAAAAAATGACACTAATGTGGTGTTAGAATTGAGCTAGGGGCTTTTAAATATGCCCCTTAATCTTTCAAAACTCATATCTTTGCTTGTGGATGTTGGATTTTTGTTGTTTTGGACTTGTTTTACTCAGATAACTATTGACTATTTTATAAAACTGGTGTGGAGTCCTTTTGTAGTATTTTAACTGTGTTACTGTGTGTGTGTGTGTATGTGTTCATATACTTTACATATTGCCTCGGAGATAAGTCTGACTGCTCGTGCGAAGCTACCAACGGGGTGCGCATGGGTTATCATAGCTGTGTGGCTCCTATACCCTAACTACAGTGATGGTCCCTACTTGGACAGGGTAAAAACCACAGCCAACTAGAGACCCAATTTCTAACATTTATTTAACAGAACACTGTTAAATATGTCCAAAATAAATCACTAGTAGTAAGGCCCAGGCAGCCTTTCAGTTACTTACATTCTGTGAAACCTTTAAAAACAATAAATGAAAAGTGAGGCTATTCGCTTCTATGCAACCTTGTCCATTATTTAAAAACAATCAATGGAAGAGTAATTTCATTTATAGAGAAAAATATGAATATATTTGCATAGAATTAATTACCATACTGCAATGAATAACAGGATGAATAAATGTGCATTTATATTTGAAACCTATACCTAAACAAACAGCCATATCCTTGGCAAAGGGGATACCTAGAAGAGAAAATATACAGTAAGTATAACAGGGTGACTTACTGAATTTTTAAAGGTAGAGTTCTTCATGTTCTGCTAGGTTTGACTGCATGTTTATAAACTGTAGGGATCAGGCTACACGGATAAACCAGAAGCCAAGTTTTGTTTGTCACTCTAATGGATAGGACAATAAGTGTTGCAGTCCACTGCTGACTTAACTTTTCATGTCATTCGTGTAGTTTCTCATACCTATACTACTGTCTTACTGTTAAGTTAAATATGTCATTTGGTGATTAGCAAATTTCACCATGTATTACATGTCAGATGTCATACACTGGGGGTCTAACAACAATTTCCCCAGTGTGCAGAGTGCAAAAAACAGCTGTACCAGTAAGCTAGAATGGAGGTGACCATGCAAAAAGAAGCACTTTCTCACGCTGAGCACAAGTTGATAAGCAAACCAGGCATTCCCATGGCAGTTCTCATGAGCTGTGCGGAAAGGATGTTAAAAAGCCATCTTCATTGGCATGGTCAATTCCACACTCATATCCTACCGTCAAGTCCATTCCCTGCAGGGAGAGAGATCACCTCAACAGTTTTAGACCTTACCTCATTGTACTTCTATTCTGTCAAGCTCAACCCCAGCCACTAAACTGACCCACAAGGATCCCTTCTTATCTACAGACCCCTCCATAAAGAGGACTATCCCTAGTCTACCTACAAATGCATCCCAGCAGGTGAACTGACCCACCATGATTAACATGTTTATGGGATAAATTCTGCCTCTTAAGCCAGTCATCTGTCCACAACTTTGGGACAGCTCTAACCAAAAGGCAAGCAACCAACAGAGGTCACTGACAGCTGTTAGTGTCAGGAACCAGGCCACTGGCCATCCATTGCTAGGCAGGTGTTTCAATCCCAGCCTTAAGTAGACCTCACTTCCAGCTGATTGGCTGGCAAAGAGTTGGCCACTTGTTTCTAAAGTCTCTCAGGTTTCCTAGGTTTCTCAGAGAGGGGGATTTACATTTACTACCTCAGGTGTGACACCCTGAGGGTCATACACTTGCCTTTTATTCCAGGACTTATAGGGTGCACACGCAGTCCCCCTTAAGAGAAACCCACTCTGTGTCAGATAGGTGTCCAGGTCTCCTGGTCCAGGTCTCTCTTGTGTCTGTGACAACTCAGGCAGCACACTCAGGAAAGAAGTGGCTTTGGCCTCACCAGTGCCCTTTTCAAGGTCCTATCATGCCATAGCAGGTAACCCCTGTTGCTTTGGTCTTCCCACAGTGGTTGGCACTCACCTTCAAACCATGTAGTTTCCTTCTCAGTATCTATATCCTAATCTCAGGGACAGCACCCCTAAGGATCCATGGTGGGAGAAACTAGGTGCTCCCACCTACTGACTCCCTATCCACCAACCTGTGGTAGTTCGCAGCCAAGGATGCAGTCAATGGAAAATTGGAGACATAAAACTTCCCTTCTCTGGACATGAACCCCCCACCACCATTCTGAGATTATGGCCACAGAGTGGTCAGTCTTCATCTTGGACATTTCTTAACCTAATTAACTTTCCTGACAGATACTGGTCTGGGAACACCAGGGTCCCGATTCACAAAGGTAAACTTACACTTTTGGTCAAAGTTTAGACCAAAAGTGTAAGGGGCATATTTATACTCCGTTTGCGCCGGAATTGCGTAGTTTTTTTTTACGCAATTCCAACGCAAAACTAACTCCATATTTATACTTTGGCGTTAGACGCGTCTAGCGCCAAAGTCCATGGAGTTTGCGTAATTTTTTTGCGTGGACACCTACTTTGCGTTAATGAGATGCAAGGTAGGCGTTCCCGTCTAAAAAATTGACTCCGAGGCATGTGCGCCGTATTTACACTCCCGGGCAAAATTCACGCCCGGGAGTGGGCGGGTCAAAAAAAATGACGTCCGGCCGCTTTTGCGCCGTTTTTTAGCGCCTGGAAAAGGCAGGCGTTAAGGGACCTGTGGGCTCTGAAGGAGCCCAGAGGTGCCCTCCCATGCCCCCAGGGACACCCCCTGTCACCCTTGCCCACCCCAGGAGGACACCCAAGGCTGGAGGGACCCATCCCAGGGACATTAAGGTAAGTTCAGGTAAGTATTTTTTTTATTTTTTTTTGTGGCAGAGGGGGGCCTGATTTGTGCCCCCCTACATGCCACTATGCCCAATGACCATGCCCAGGGGACAGAAGTCCCCTGGGCATGGCCATTGGGCAAGGGGGCATGACTCCTGTCTTTGCTAAGACAGGAGTCATTTCTATGGGGGTTGGGAGTCGTAAAAAATGGCGCAAATCGGGTTGAGGCGAAAAATTCGCCTCAGCCTGACTTGCCCCATTTTTTGGCGCCCAAGCTCCATATTCCCCTACGCCGGCGCTGCCTGGTGTACGTTGTTTTTTTCCACGCACACCAGGCAGCGCCGCCGGCTAACGCCGGCTAACGTCATTGATTAAATACGGCGCCCGCATGGCGCTTCAGAATGGCGTTAGCCGGCCCTAATTTTTTTTACGCAAAACTGCGTTAGCGCAGTTTTGCGTCAAAAAGTATAAATATGGCCCTAAGTTTACAACTTTTAGGTATTCAGAAAGGTAAGTTGTAAGTAGTATTTTTACGTCTGCACTCGGGGTGGATTATCTGCACTCAGGCCAGATCATCTGTACTCAGGCCAGATCATCTGCACTCTGGCCAGATGAGGGAAAATGCATGATGACACACATATGTAAGTGCCTCTAATCAGACTTTGAGATGTCCAGCCAAGATGTCATGGCCATATACCATTTTCCCCCTGACATCATTATGGATATGGTTTTTGAGTGGGAGCAGTATCTTGACTCTTTGACCTGCTATTCCCACACAATCCCAGCCTATGTCAAGATCCTGGTAGCTCTCCATTTCTTTGCAACAGGGTCATTCGAGAAGGACACCGTTAACCTTGTGGACAACTTCCAGGCAAGCCAGCCCAATGCCTGCATCAGGTACTGAGCTGCATCAATAGGAAAGCCCATTGTCACATACAAATGCCCCATAGACTGGCCAGAAGGCAAAGGGTAGCTAGGGATTTGTACCTCATTTTCCCCTTTCCACATTTTCTGGGTGCAATTGATAGCACTCATGTGGCTCTTCAGCCACCTCACCACAAAGCACACATCCTTTGCAACAGACACCAATGGCGCTCCATCAACATGCTGGGTGTCTGTGATGCCAATAGTAGCTTCACTGATGTGGATGCGGTGTTCCCAGGCAGTATCCATGACAGCTATGTATTCCGCAAGTCATCTTCTGCCTAGTGGATGACAGCGGGAGAATTTGGTAACATGTGGCTAATGGGTAAGTACCAAGCAGCACACAAGTATGAGATGTATATTTGTGTCTGTACATGTGTAAAGACACAGCAAGTACCACTTCATACAGCATGTACTATACAGATGCATGAGGGATATTTTCAAATATCACTTCATTTCTTTCCTCAGGTGATGCTGCATATGCACTCTCCCCTCATATCCTCACACTACACAAACGTGCAACCACTGTTCCTCAGCAGAGGTAAAATAGGGCACACAGACGTACATGAGCAATCATTGAACACATTTTTGAGTTCCTGAATTCAAAATTCAGATGTATTTAGTGTGCGGGGAGGGTGCTGCTGTACTCCACTCAAGTTGTGTTCAAGATTATAGTACCCTATTGTTTTTTGCATAACATAGCATTCAATGATGGCTTACACATACCTCTGGAGCCTCAGCTAGGTCTGAATCCAGGCAACCTGGCCATTGTACAAAACTGAGGGCAGGATATGCAGGTGCGTGGCCAGCTGGTTTACACTTTTTTCACCTGCTCAACGTGTTGTGTCATGGCCTTCATGTGGTATGCAGTGTGTTGTCATTAATGATTGGTGGACTATTAACACACTTTCCGCAAATGTCATCCTGAGACTGCTTAGCGAGCCATACATGATGTCTGTATACAACAGCTGTCCCCAAGAGTCAAAAGATTGTCTGTGCGTCTTGCCATGTGCACATGTCATGGACAAGCATGTCAAATGTCTTTAGAGGTTTCATTGGCTCTGGGCATCAAAGCTCAGCATGTGTGAGAACTCCCTGAACAGTGTCACAAGAGGCCTCTGCTTCACAAAAGGCCTTGCCCATTGGGGCGAAGGTGCCACATCAGAGGGTGAGTACCTGTAACTAAGGTGGATTGCCTGCTATGAGATATTACAGTGTAGTGATCGTAACACACGTGCAATAAATGAGGGGTCACTGCCATTAGTGCGTAGGCCATGGGCATGTCCAGACTGGACCGTGGGTTACTGGGCTTTTGCCATGGCACTGGAGGAGAGGGGGCAGGTCTTGTTACTGTGTTTTGCTTCAGAACTGGCATGACAATATTTGCCACCAGTTTCAAATCAGCAATCCTGCATGATCCACACACTTACATTTACTGTTTCTGTGTTGGGGTTGGTGTGACAAACAGTCAGTGCTGCAATGGCTTCCCAGCCTCACTCTGTACCTCTGGCCGTTGGTGTAGTTGGTACTATGGGGCTGATTCTCCGCCGCCCGCCACAGTCCCGCAGACAAATGACCGCACCGCGGTTAAAAGACCGCGGCGGCCATTCTCACATTTCCGCTGGGCCGGCGGGCGCTCTCCAAAAGAGCACCCGCCGGCCCAGCGGAAATGCCCCTGCAACGAGGACGCCGGCTCCGAATGGAGCCGGCGGAGTTGCAGGGGTGCGACGGGTGCAGCTGCACCCGTCGCGTATTTCAGTGTCTGCTTTGCAGACACTGAAATACTATGCGGGGCCCTCTTACGGGGGCCCCTGCAGTGCCCATGCCATTGGCATGGGCACTGCAGGGGCCCACAGGGGCCCCGCGGCACCCCCTACCGCCATCCTGTTCCTGGCGGGAGACCCGCCAGGAACAGGATGGCGGTAGGGGGTGTCAGAATCCCCATGGCGGCGGAGCGCGCTCCGCCGCCATGGAGGATTCCCCCGAGCAGCGGAAAGTCGGCGGGAGACCGCCGACTTTCTGCTTCTGACCGCGGCTGAACCGCCGCGGTCAGAATGCTCGAGGGAGCACCGCCAGCCTGTTGGCGGTGCTCCCGTGGTCGGTGACCCTGGCGGTCACCGGCCGCCAGGGTCAGAATGACCCCCTATGTGTCCAGGGATTGACATCACTAACTGCCCCAGGATTGGTGATACAGCACAGTTTTTCTAGATGTGAGTAAGATATGTGACCACATATACCTAATGTAATGCAATGGGCCAACCTGTACTGGGAGGTCCTGTATAAGAGTATAACCACAAAATATTGCATTCCTCCCTCAGTATTCCTGCCCTTCCTACACATCTGCATATGTCATGTATGATTTTCTTTTTTTAGTTTTTTTCTTTTTTTGATTTCAGACGCCACGCCCTGCAAGCAGATCCTACACTCTGGGTGAGGATGATCTGCACACTCGGCATGTAGAATACGGCAACTGGCTATAACCTGATGATAATCAACAGAAAGTGACACAGAGGAAATGTAAGGCAGGAAGTCCATGACAGGAAGTTTCAGGCAGCCATTTTCTTGTCATTCTGAGTCATCCATCCTCTGCTACACATAGGATTCTCTGCCATCCCATTGCTTTGCCACCCTTGCTGCCCCCAATATGACAGAGGGAGTTGAGGAGAGGACATATCCCCTCAGTGAAAGGGAATTGAATATATTAGCTGGAGGGGTTCTGTACAACTACCCTCAGCTTTATGGGTGCCCTGAGAAGCAGCTGAGCAATGCAGTGCACGCCAGGATCTAGGAGCAGATTGCACATTGCTGCTGTGCAGTGGGCATATACCACCGGCGGGCCAGGACATGCAGCAAGCGCTGGGAAGACCTGAAACATTGGGACCTACTGAGGGCCCAAGAACTGTTAGACAGTCTTCTATCCCCATGTGCACTGGCCCCACCTCACACCACTGTACAGGAGGGTCCTGAGTACAGTCTGGCCGAACCTCCATGCTCAGCTGGAGGATTTGGAGCAGCAGAGATCTGGTAAGTGCATTGCCTGCATACTTCATCTGGTAGCATGGTGTGAGTGGTGACAGACCTGTACCAACATGTATCACATGTCACCATGTACACAATCTGGGCATTTGCTGCAGTATTCATAAGGCCAATGCTCCATGGGATCACCCTGGAAGCACTGACCAGTGCATTCTGCGACTTGCATTGTGCTGGACAGTACAGGGGAAATAGACATCACTCATGCATTTATGTGAAGAAATGCAATGCCTACACCATGACTGGTGAAGCATGGACCTTATAACTGCTGGATGCAATGCCAAAAGGATGGTCCAGACACTGTCCAGTGTGAGGTCAAGTGGTTACATTTCTTGCGTTGGATGCTGTGACATGCATGCATCTGTTTTGTGTATCATCAGTGTAAAGTACTATTTCATGTATCTTGGAATAACGGCTGACTTTGGAATACTTGTCTCACAAAAAATGGTTCCAGGATGTCCAAGGTTGAACTATTGCACATGTCTTTACAACAGTGGCTCGTATGTCTCATGTGATAGCTAGCTAGATGGGCCAACTGAGCACACGTGCCAAGTGGTGTGCAGCACCAACAGTCAGTCTTGAATTGTCAAATGTGGCACATGGCATGTATATTGGCAGATAGTTTCAAGCATCCTCCAGTACATGTACTCGCAGCTTAGCAAAGGTCAGAAGCAAGGGCTGGTTTTTACTTGTACACACATTCAAGCATTTATGTGGATTCAGGCCATGCTACACAGCAGATGATATGCATAGTTCGAAACGTCCAAGTCTGCACTTGACAGGATGATCATAGATCTATGGCTTTGGGGCACACAGCTCCATCCAGACTGTGTTCCATCTTCACTTGTAGACTGACTTGTGAAGATGACTAGGTAGTGAGGACAGAAGACCCTTGGCCCAAATACCTTAGGGTAATTTGAACTTCTGTCTAATCATTCACATGTACAGCTTTTGTGGCCCTTGTGAATCTGGCCTGGATCTTGCTTAAGGTTAGGCTTTGTCACTACAGTAGGGTATACCACCCACACTTGTGACAGATGTCAACATGTGAGTTATGTCTGGACATTTCAGTGATAGAACACATTCTATTGGGAGTCTAAGTCACTTGGAATTGGTCAGGAGGATGTTGCATCTCCCCCGGACATTGAAGATCTTGACCAGCCAGAGATGTCCCCAGAGTGGCAATCTACATCACCTGGGCCTGCTTCTGACCCCTTCCTATGACATGAGGAACCCAGTCCAATGGGGCCCCCAGCTGCCACCTCTGCCACCAGCCCCCCTCCAAGTGCCTGCTTTAGTCCCTTGAGGAGCTCTTGTGCTTCCCAAACCCTTCCCTGTGTTGTGACCCCTGCGGCTGCATCTCAGGAAGGGATGATGGCATGTGAGGTGGAGCGGGCCCTCTCTCATCTCCTACTGAAGTTGATAGATGAACAGCATAGGACCTGAGAGAGGTTGAACCGTTCCCTGGATTCTATCAATGCAGCCCTCACTTCCTTGGGCGCAGTCATGATATCTGCCCTGTCACAGTATCTCTCCCACACCACCGTCCATGTGTCTCTCTGTCATTCCTCCCATTCTGTTTCCCCCCTTCCCCTCGTACCACCCATGTGTCTCAGTCCCATTGAGTGTCAGGTCCTCCAACTGCCAGCCAGGAAGAGGCCACAACAGCCGAGGATCTTATTGTCATTGAGAAGTAGGATGACCAGAATGACAATCGAGTGAACATTCAACTTGGACTGCACTTTTTCTTTCCCCTTGTAGACTGTTTTCCTTGACGTTTCCTGATGTGTTTTATTTATTTTGCCCAACCCCATCCATGTCCCCTCACCCTTCTCTGTGAAGAGCAATATTTGTTTTTGTTTCTCCCTTCCCAGTGGATGTTTTTTCTTAACATTACAATGATCCACATGTGAAAAACAAATCAAGACAACTGTGTTGTGTAGTTCACTGTCTTCGCTGGAACTATAGTATTAACTTTGACACGTCTGGAGTTGGTTAGCTACCCCTTCCATGTGACACGCGTGTACACAGATGGTTCCTACCCACACTGTTCACACATATATGTCCCACAGCCACATTATGCATTTGAACATCATCAACTAATGTCCAAACTAGTTCTAATGAGGAATATTTCATTTATTTACATAGTGCTGTGCACACATGTTACAGTGCTCATGGAGGATCTCCACTGCATCTTATCGGTTTTGGTGGTGAGGATCTTTGCAATGTTGCACGTTTCCTAGAATACATAGTTGCATATGGGTGTGGTGCCTGTCCAAGATGGGGTCTTCCTGGACAGGAGGTGTCTGAGCCTGTCCAGTGTGGGGGTCTGCCTGGAGAAGGGGTGTCTGAGCCTGTCCAGTGTGGGGGGTCTGCCTGGACAGGGGGTGTCTGACCCTGGTCAGTGTGGTGGTCTGCTTGGACAGGGGTTGTCTGTGCATGTCCAGTGTGGGGGTCTGCCTGGACATTGGGTGTCTGAGCTTGTACAGTGTGGTGTCTGCATGGACAGGGGTCTCAGAACCTGCACAGGGACAAGACGTTACAGTGCATTGAAGGACGTGTGCAAGGGGAGTGTTCCCATTGTGGATTGTTGGGTGCCCTGTGCAGGTTGCCTAACCAGGAGTTGGAGGTGGGATGGTGCAGGTATATGTGTTGGCTCCCCTCCATGCATTGACTGTGAAGGATTTGGTACCATTTTGAGTATCTCCTCCATCATCTTCATAGCCAGTACATGGTGTGTTGCACTCTCTTCTCTCTGTATAGCCATGATGTCATTCAGACTCTTCCCCATGTCAAGCCAGGATCTATCTATTGTCTCCAAAACATGGGTCATTCTGTGCACCAACTGTGGGATTTGTCTCATGTCCTACAGTGAGGCAGACATGTCAGACAGTGTAACCCCTATGTCACAAATATCTTGCCTCCCATCTGACTGCTGCTGGAAAACATCTTCCTCCTCCTCTCTGACATGTATATCTGCCAGCTCTCTCCACCTGGGACGGCCTTGGATACAAACAGCAGGTCCACAAGCAGGGGGTTGGGGTTTCCAAGTAGGAGGTTGTGAGGAGAAGATTTGTGCCTAGAGGCTACCTGCGCCTCACGAGGGCTGGCATCTCCCTCGGATGTTGGAGAGAAGGCCTGGGAGACACTGTGAGGCATAAGAGTGTGTAGGGGAACCAAAATGTCTGACCTGGATTTGAGGGCTGTAAAGATGTGAGCTTTGGGTTGGGGTTTGTGCAATCCTTTGGTGTGTAGGATGAGGCACCATGCCAAACACAGCAGATGTGGACTTTGTTTGTGAACTGCATGGGCCAAATAGAGTGGTAAGGGGATTGGCCTTCACATTACTGAAAATCAGCCCCTGATCTCCATCCTCTTCTACTTTCTCCTACTCCTCCTCCCCCACCCCTTCTCTCCTGTTCTGACAGCTAACAAGGCAAGTTGGAAGAGGAGTGGGTTCCCCAGTCTGATTGCCTGGCACCTGTCACTGGTAGTTGCTCCATCATCCAGACTCAAATGTTCATCCTCCCCACCTGTGAGACAGAGGTTGCAACAGGCTACATTTTTGGCTTACAACATGATGAGGTGCAATACAGCTATTTGTTAAAAATATCTTCAATTCAACTGATATTCCACATGTGACCTGGTTTGTGTGCCCCTCCATGTGACAGCTCACACTGTGGCAACTCACCAGTTCCATCCATAGGTCCGTGTGGTGCTGAGATCCCCCTAGATGTCAGTTGCTGGATTGGGCTTCTTGAGTGTGTAGCAGAAGAAATGGTCAGTGATCCAGCAGTTACTATTCTCCATATATTTTATGTGATTATGCACACCTGACATAGGCATCATTATTCTTTTAGGGTACATTTTACACACCAACTACAGGAGAGATTCTAAAATTACAATATCTGCTCATCCACTCACACAAGGGTCTAGTTCTTGTTCAAGGGTAGGGTATCAACAGGTTACCACACCGTATGGCACACTTACCTGATGGACGGATGGCAGTGGGTTTGACTGCTGCACCCAGGATGTCTGCTAAACCCCTGAATGGTGTCATCCTTATCACTGAAGTAGTCCTGGCAGCAGCTGTAACGTAACATAAGTAACCATTACTGATTGCAAAGGATGATTGTAATGATTACACATGTACATGTAAGAGGTATTGAGCAGTGATCTACTAGTTACACGCAGGCCCAGGTTTCACACTTACAGACAAACATGGATTTGGAGGTTACTGAGAGCTATAGGATGAAAATAACTAGGGTGTCCTGCACTAGCTACCTCTAGACTCTAGACACACCTACATCTTCATTAGCATCAGGCATCCTATGTTTGACGTGGTATCTGCTAATTTGTAAAGGAGCCTTGCAGAACATGCAGAGCTGGTTAATCTTTGCAGATCAGATTTTGTCAGTACATTGACAAGTACATGTTTGATATACACAATTTTCAACCAAAGTATGGATAACATTTATTTAACCCCCCCACTCCTCCCCAACAGGACAATATTGCTAATTTTGGACTGTGAGAGCAGCCATTTCTGCTGTGCACTTTCCCTTTGGCTTGTCTTTCAAATGTAAAAGTACAACTTCATGGTCTATTTTACTTGACACTGAATACAGGCCTGTACAGCACACATCTTGTGGTCCATTATCCAGAGGTTCACTCATTTGTGACATTATTGGCAAAGTGAAACTAACAGTATTATAGAAGCCCACATTTTGGTAAAGTGGAAAAGCACCACTAGATGGCTAGGCTCCCCTCCTCTACAGCCACTACCACACTCCTGAAATGCAAGCCTGCTGGTATCAGTGCACCCCTCACCAACAACATTTCTTTAGCTGTTGGTTCCTGGCATTTTGTCAGCATCTATCCATGTCAGGAAATTAGGAACAGATTGTGAATCCACCTCTACATGATTTACTTGAGGACAACTTAATGATCCCCTCAAGGTACCAGAGGATCACTCTTTGTGCAACTCCAGCTGCACACACCAGTAAATCGTGTCTTGCATGGTTTGAACTGGCCTGCGCGGAGTGTGTCAAGGGCAGACCAATCACTGTGTTGCTGCACTCTCCACTTGAATGACATTCCATGAATAATGGGAACACTTGTAACAGTTCCCCAGAGTGATAGAGCCATTTAAACCTGGGAAGGCACAAACACCGTACACCCCGTGAGGTGAGGTATTACGACTTGTCACATATACACTTGCAGCACTGACCTGCGCAAAAACAACCTACGTGAGTGCCCACATGAACCCTTAGGTAGGTAGATACTGTACACATGCATATTTGGTTGACCTCTCATTGCCCAACATGTCAGGTTGATGTGTGGTATACTGTTATGAGCCATATATGAGGATGAGTGACAACAGTGACATTAGACAGACACCACATACTGCTGACATTTACACCATAGTTTAGGAGCAAAAGCATTTTGTGAAGCCATTTTCATGTATCCTTACCAGAGACTGACATCCGACCAGTGTGTGGTACCTGAAGATGTCACACCCATCCATGTTGCAGAGGTCACTGCAGGCAGTTCCTCTCTCGACAACGTCACAGGGCCTACAGTGATGTGTGTGTGTTCAGTTAACATAATAGTTGACACATGATACACAAGCGTACATAGTTAACAGGTTTGCCACAGTTTATGCATTCCATGCACATTAACTATTGAATTGACTAGTAACAGTGTATGAGAGAATGCCCTCCCCTAGTCATATTTACGTACCAGTTTGTGCTGATAATATGGGTTGTTCTGCTCCATGACGTTGCCTCCCTGATGGAGCAGAGACCATGTGTTCCAGTGTTACTGTTCTCTGGCTGTTTGTGGTAACAGAACAAAAAGGTTATCAGACATGACCAAGATATTTGATTATGTGCAACCTGTGACCTGACTACACATTTGCATCTACATGCCAACAGCAGTGGTAAATATATGAGGTGTGAAGTGGCTGAGGCAGCAGTGACGCGTTAGTGTTTGGGACTGAGGTTTTGTAAATTTCTATTGTCATCACAAAGGATTCTTGTAGTGTAATGGACTAGCTGAGACACATGAGGGTCTGAGTCACCATGCAGATTGCACTTAGTTGAGACCACATTCATGCTCACATTTTATGAGTATCACAAACATTAGTCATTTGGTTTCATTGTTAGTATCATTGCATATTACCTGGCACCACATTACGGTCATCAGACCCAGGCAGCCCAGGGAGCAGCTCAGGGTCTATGGTGGAGAGGACATCTCTCTCAAGTAGGGTGAGTCCGAAGTGGGCTCCAGTTTGTACACCTAGGAGAGCTCCAGCCATCTCTATCCTGGTGTACTTCCCCTTCAACCTTTTCTTTTCATCCTGGAACTTCTTCTTGATGTCATTCATGGTCCCGATGTCCTCCCTCAATGCAGTGACTGCCGTGGCCAACTGCTGTCATAAAGCTGCAACCTGAAAGAAACTACTGCTGTAGGGTTGGAGACCATAAAGTCTCTTGTAGTTCCTCACAATAAATTTCAGGATAATGGTGGTCACCTCCTCTGTGTAGCTTTTTTCCCTCCTAGTGGCCAGCATGGCTTCAAGATATGCAGCACAGGCAGGCACAGTATAGTTCTTGGGAAATCAGAGCCTTTCTTGTGTGCTGCTCTTATCTGATTTTTAGATCTGGGTTGCAGGTGGGATTGATAATGTATAGGTGCATGTAATTACACTGATTCCAGTTGTGGTCTGGATGATCCGGCCCAAGTGCGAATGATCCGGCCCGAGTGCTAATAATCTACCCCAAGTGCAGACGATCTGGCCCGAATGTGGATCATCTGCTCCGAGTATGGATGTAAAGATACTACTCGAAACTTACCTTTATGAATACCTAAAAGTCGCAAACTTACACTTTTGGTCTAAACTTAGACCAAAAGTGTAAGTTTACCTTTGTGAATTAGGCCATGTCCTGTAGAGCACCCACTTATAAGTACCTTCTTCTTGCGCCATTAAGTATTGCCCCTATAGTGACCTGACTGTACAAAATCCAAAAATATGTTCTTCTCAAAGTGCCTCTTTCTCACTGAGTTCCCACCTTTCTGCTTCCCAGAAATAGTTTGGGCCTTTTCCGCTCGTCAAGATTTTGGGATGATAAAGAGTTCTCTTTTTAAGGCTTGGTGCTCCCCTCCTTTCACTACTGAGGTTGTACCCCATTCTAGAAGATCACCTCAGTGAGGTTTTAGACACCCTAGTGTGTACACAAACCTTAGCTATCTTAGCTTAGCTTAGCTGGGGTAGTTAGCTTGGAAAGCAGTACATGCTGGTGTCACTCTGAAGAACAACTACTTAAGATGTGCTCCCTTATAACCAAACTATATAAATAAAAGTGTTCACTGTATTGCCATTCATCCAGCCTTCCACTGCTTTCAATTAGGATGTCTACAAAATCATTTGAAGATTGGTTTGACTCTGTATGTGTGTCTCAGAACATTGTATGGTATTACATCTGAAGTCAGACTAACTTCTGCACTATTGTATTCTTCATATGGATGTATGAATTGGATGATTCCTCTTCTAGATCAGGAGTGAGTCCCTCCAATGTTTTAGCATAAATCTCCACAACAATGCTCCCAGTGCTATTAGTCTACCCTGTGCATCCACAATGCCCTCTCTTAACAAGTGAAACAAACAATTTATCAATGTCATTACCTACCACAAAGCTAGGTGCCACACTTTTAGGCAAGTGAGGAGTGTTTGGCCTCCTATAGGCCATCATCACCTTTGGATGTTAGCTCCAGCCTATCCTTCCAAGGTAGAAAGTTTCTTCCCAACTTTAGGTTGAAGACCAGAGGTGGCAGATATTTTTCTGTAATAGGAGTGAAGGCTTGGAATCAGCTTCCTCTCTCCTTGAGAGAGGTTGTCAATGATGCCACCTTCAGAAAGCATATTAAGACTTGGCTTTTTCCCAATCTTAATGTTTGAATCTTTAGAGCAGTGAGGCATTATTATAGTATATGTATTTGTGGACCTACCTCCAAGACGCTACTTTGGGGTAACAATGAGCTTTACCCTTTTCTTTTCATTCATTTAATTTTTACCATTGTGAAATCTTTTTCTCCTCAAGGGCAATGGAAGCCAGCTTGGCCTGATAGCCCCCCTCTAATGTCTTGCACTGCACTCCAGCTGGTAGATTGCTAGCTCTGAGGGACTCAGGCTCTAGCGACCCCTATACCCAGCCCTGAAAATTGCACACAAAAGCCTTGTTGAGACAGATTGTTGTCTTCTTCTTGGGCTTCC
Source organism: Pleurodeles waltl (assembly GCF_031143425.1). Classification (NCBI taxonomy): domain Eukaryota; kingdom Metazoa; phylum Chordata; class Amphibia; order Caudata; family Salamandridae; genus Pleurodeles; species Pleurodeles waltl. Next base: position 1,559,586,627 of record NC_090444.1, on the reverse strand, counting down.
TCAATTTCCTCATTCCTATCGAAGATGATCTGTAGAACTCTTCCCAGGCATGAGGGCTTCATGGAAACCCTCCTTCTTGGATGTCCTGCTCAACCTCAGCCCCATCTACTTAGCACGGGTTCATATCTTTTCACTTCTAAAGTTCTCCATTGTGGACAGATCATAATCAGTGTTTCCAAAAAGGTAACACAAAATTGTAATTAAAAATGAATTTGGAAAAAAGCACAAAATGAACCAAGCAAAGACCTTATACCAATTAAAAATCACATTCTCCTTTCATTTTTTTAATGGTACTGCTAACCACAAGCATTGGCTCTCGCCCATGAATGCTAATGTAAGTAAGGGGGCAATATATGTTGGGATAGATGTAAGTCTACCACAAGGATCTGACCAAAAACCTATCAAGGTAAAACACAGTTTCAATAATTTAAACCTGGGCTCAACCCATGGCAAACAGGCTTAACTTAGGAAAATGTGTAAACTATGTTGCAGACACAAAACAATCACGAAGTCAAAATATAACACAATGAAAATACCACAGCCAAATCATAAAAATAGAGAAAAATGTAATAAGTAAACTTCACGAAAATTACAAAAAAAACAACTGAGGAATCAGAGACATTAAGGGGGTCATTCTGACCCCGGCCGGCGGCAGAAGCCGCCGGCCTGGCTGGGACCGCCAGAATACCGCTGCGCGGTCAAAAGACAGCCGCGGGTATTCTGGGTTTCCCGCTGTGCTTGCGGGCGACCGCCAGAAGGCCGCCCGCCAGCTCAGCGGGAAACACCCTTCCATGAGGATGCCGGCTCCGAATGGAGCCGGCGGAGTGGAAGGGGTGCGACGGGTGCAGTTGCAGGTGGGATTGATAATGTATAGGTGCATGTAATTACACTGATTCCAGTTGTGGTCTGGATGATCCGGCCCAAGTGCGAATGATCCGGCCCGAGTGCTAATAATCTACCCCAAGTGCAGACGATCTGGCCCGAATGTGGATCATCTGCTCCGAGTATGGATGTAAAGATACTACTCGAAACTTACCTTTATGAATACCTAAAAGTCGCAAACTTACACTTTTGGTCTAAACTTAGACCAAAAGTGTAAGTTTACCTTTGTGAATTAGGCCATGTCCTGTAGAGCACCCACTTATAAGTACCTTCTTCTTGCGCCATTAAGTATTGCCCCTATAGTGACCTGACTGTACAAAATCCAAAAATATGTTCTTCTCAAAGTGCCTCTTTCTCACTGAGTTCCCACCTTTCTGCTTCCCAGAAATAGTTTGGGCCTTTTCCGCTCGTCAAGATTTTGGGATGATAAAGAGTTCTCTTTTTAAGGCTTGGTGCTCCCCTCCTTTCACTACTGAGGTTGTACCCCATTCTAGAAGATCACCTCAGTGAGGTTTTAGACACCCTAGTGTGTACACAAACCTTAGCTATCTTAGCTTAGCTTAGCTGGGGTAGTTAGCTTGGAAAGCAGTACATGCTGGTGTCACTCTGAAGAACAACTACTTAAGATGTGCTCCCTTATAACCAAACTATATAAATAAAAGTGTTCACTGTATTGCCATTCATCCAGCCTTCCACTGCTTTCAATTAGGATGTCTACAAAATCATTTGAAGATTGGTTTGACTCTGTATGTGTGTCTCAGAACATTGTATGGTATTACATCTGAAGTCAGACTAACTTCTGCACTATTGTATTCTTCATATGGATGTATGAATTGGATGATTCCTCTTCTAGATCAGGAGTGAGTCCCTCCAATGTTTTAGCATAAATCTCCACAACAATGCTCCCAGTGCTATTAGTCTACCCTGTGCATCCACAATGCCCTCTCTTAACAAGTGAAACAAACAATTTATCAATGTCATTACCTACCACAAAGCTAGGTGCCACACTTTTAGGCAAGTGAGGAGTGTTTGGCCTCCTATAGGCCATCATCACCTTTGGATGTTAGCTCCAGCCTATCCTTCCAAGGTAGAAAGTTTCTTCCCAACTTTAGGTTGAAGACCAGAGGTGGCAGATATTTTTCTGTAATAGGAGTGAAGGCTTGGAATCAGCTTCCTCTCTCCTTGAGAGAGGTTGTCAATGATGCCACCTTCAGAAAGCATATTAAGACTTGGCTTTTTCCCAATCTTAATGTTTGAATCTTTAGAGCAGTGAGGCATTATTATAGTATATGTATTTGTGGACCTACCTCCAAGACGCTACTTTGGGGTAACAATGAGCTTTACCCTTTTCCTTTCATTCATTTAATTTTTACCATTGTGAAATCTTTTTCTCCTCAAGGGCAATGGAAGCCAGCTTGGCCTGATAGCCCCCCTCTAATGTCTTGCACTGCACTCCAGCTGGTAGATTGCTAGCTCTGAGGGACTCAGGCTCTAGCGACCCCTATACCCAGCCCTGAAAATTGCACACAAAAGCCTTGTTGAGACAGATTGTTGTCTTCTTCTTGGGCTTCCTCAATTTCCTCATTCCTATTGAAGATGATCTGTAGAACTCTTCCCAGGCATGAGGGCTTCATGGAAACCCTCCTTCTTGGATGTCCTGCTCAACCTCAGCCCCATCTACTTAGCACGGGTTCATATCTTTTCACTTCTAAAGTTCTCCATTGTGGACAGATCATAATCAGTGTTTCCAAAAAGGTAACACAAAATTGTAATCAAAAATGAATTTGGAAAAAAGCACAAAATGAACCAAGCAAAGACCTTATACCAATTAAAAATCACATTCTCCTTTCATTTTTTTAATGGTACTGCTAACCACAAGCATTGGCTCTCGCCCATGAATGCTAATGTAAGTAAGGGGGCAATATATGTTGGGATAGATGTAAGTCTACCACAAGGATCTGACCAAAAACCTATCAAGGTAAAACACAGTTTCAATAATTTAAACCTGGGCTCAACCCATGGCAAACAGGCTTAACTTAGGAAAATGTGTAAACTATGTTGCAGACACAAAACAATCACGAAGTCAAAATATAACACAATGAAAATACCACAGCCAAATCATAAAAATAGAGAAAAATGTAATAAGTAAACTTCACGAAAATTACAAAAAAAACAACTGAGGAATCAGAGACATTAAGGGGGTCATTCTGACCCCGGCCGGCGGCAGAAGCCGCCGGCCTGGCTGGGACCGCCAGAATACCGCTGCGCGGTCAAAAGACCGCCGCGGGTATTCTGGGTTTCCCGCTGGGCTGGCGGGCGACCGCCAGAAGGCCGCCCGCCAGCTCAGCGGGAAACACCCTTCCATGAGGATGCCGGCTCCGAATGGAGCCGGCGGAGTGGAAGGGGTGCGACGGGTGCAGTTGCACCCGTCGGGATTTTCAGTGTCTGCATGGCAGACACTGAAAATCTTTGTGGGCACTGCAGGGGCCCCCAGGGGCCCCACAACACCCCATACTGCCATTCTGTCCCCGGCGGCCAAAACCGCCAGGAACAGGATGGCGGTATGGGGGTCGGAATCCCCATGGCAGCGGGAAACCGGCGGTACACCTCCGGTTTTCCGTTTCTGGGTGCTCCCGCGGTCGTTGGCCCTGGCGGATTTTACCGCCAGGGTCAGAATGACCCCCTAAATTTTAAAGATTTTAAGCAAAACTCATCAAGAAAATTAAAATTGGCCATCAGTAGCACAGGTCGGATACTCCAAGCAGACTTGTCCCACGTAAAGATTTTAGCTTCTGAAAAGTCCTCCCAAAACTGGATAGCTATTAGACAAGGTCTCACTTAAGGCAGTGGTTTTGGTGGGAAAAATCTCTGAGCCAGTGAAATTTAAATGTTGAGGTCATCAAAGTATTCTTGTAGGACAGTTAGTTTCTGCACCTATGCCCAGCCAAGATTTCTATTTTCGGGCTTAATCCTTTTATGGAGCTCAAAATCCTCCAGCAGAGGACCTTTATCCAATGAAGTACTCTCAAAATTGTCCATTGTTGCTACAAAGTTCTGCCGAAGCACCATAGGTATTGGAAGTTTGAAAGTTTTCTAAGCCTTACCTTTTCAGAGTCCCTGGAGTAGCTCTTCTAGGTCACTTCTAAGGCTCCCACGACCTCAAGGACAACAGATAGGGGTCAGCACTCACTCCAACAGAGGCTAATAGCAGGGTTCAGTTCCTACTTATCAGCCCAAACACCTCAGGAATAAGGCCTCCTGCAGCTTTTGGTGTCCCTGTAGCCATACAGGGGTCAGCCAACTGGCCCTTGGAGTCCACTTCTTGGACCTTGGTACATGTTGCAGCAAGTTCAAATCTTCAGGTCTCCACAAAAGTCTCAAACAGCAGGTTCAGTCCTCTTCTGTTCTTTTGTAAATCCAGAAATGTTTCTGATGACGAGTGGATGACATGTAGGCTGGGAACTCCTTATCACCTTCTCTGCACCTATTTTCCTTTAATATATTTGTAACAATATTCTCTCCTGTTGATTTTCAGGATTCACGACTCCCAGCCGCAACTGTAAATGAGGTGCCACCTTTGTAGGAGTCACAAGACAGTAGGAGGAGTGACTCCTAGACACTCCGTAACCAATGACAAAAAGGTTACCAAGAACAAACTTTCCCACTTTTGCAGCACATCCGTTTTGCTTTCCTGCAAACTATCCCATAGGGCACTATTAAGAGTAAAATCTAAGATGGCACATACTTTCTGCTGTGGAGGCGATAGAAAGGGATGTCTTTCGAGAAATCAGCAGTACTCTTCTCCTAAACTATACCAAACTAATTCTGGGTCCAGCTCCCCTCCCACTAGGCCAGTGCCAAACTACCTACAGAGAGCCCAGAGAATAAAGGGCTACTTGTCTGCAGGTCTCCCGTTATAACTAACTAAGAATGGGTGTGCCTCATTCCAGTCCCTTACATGTTAATGAAGTTCCTAAACCCTCCCCAGCTGCTGCCTCTGATATGAAATGTGTCACATAACTCATAACACTATATTCAGGAAATTAACAGGCAACTATCAGACAATGTTTGTTACAAATTCATCACAGAGAATCCAATGCAATCTCTGAGTGAGTTCATTAATATGCGACTGAATGATTGGCGTGAAAGTTGCCTTATCTCTGATGGTGAATATAAGTATTTGAGTGTTCATGACCCACATTTTCCATGTATTTATGTACTGCCCAAAATACATAAAGGAGGCAAATTCCCCCCAGGTAGACCTATCATCTCCGGTAACTCCTCTCCCACTGAGAGATTGTCAGAGTATGTTAATGTGTTTCTACAACCTTTTGTACATAATCTACCGTCTTACATATAAGACAGTAAAGATATACTGAACAAATTTGATGATTTTGAATGGTCGGATGAGCTCTTGTTTGTGACTATGGATGTGACTAGCCTCTATACTTGCATACACAAACAATTTGGGACCAGGTCTGTTTAATCTTTTCTCCGTACAAGAACTGCCGACCATTGGCAGCATAACAACATGCTGATGGAGATGATTGATATTATTCTCTCAAAAAACTTTTTTCTGCATGATGGACAATGGTTCCAGCAGACACAAGGAACCGCGATGGGTTCCAGGTTTGCTCCCTCGTATGCCTGCCTATTTATAGGTTGGTACGAGAGAGAGCATGCCTGGGGCAGGCATGCCATGCAATGGACAGACTTATTAGTTTTTTTGGGCAGATACATCAATGATATCATTCTCCTGTGGAAGGGATCTGTGGAACAACTATTGGCATATCATCTGTTCCTCAATGATAATCCATACAATGTTAAATTTAACTTACAGTACAGTAAAGAACAGATAGATTTCCTTGATGTAAGATTTTTTGTTGAAAACAATAAGATACAAAGTACTCTCTTCAGAAAGCCTACTTCGTGTAACAGTGTTCTTCATGCCAGTAGTGCTCATCCCAAATCAGTCATTAATAATATCCCTTTTGGTGAAATGACTCGCATAAGGCGGAATTGCAGTACCAACAACACTTTCACCATTCATAATGATGAAGCTAAACAGAGATTGAAAAATCGGGGATATAGTTAAGATGTTCTTACTAATGCACATAAACGCATTGGTATAGTAAAAAGGCATACAACTCTAATAACGGACCATAACATAAAAAGAAAAGACAGATCTAGTTGCTTGACGTTTACCACTCAATTTTCTACTTTGAGCAATGACATATACAAGACTCTACGTAAGCACTGGCACCTCCTATTAGAAGTACCTGGTATCAGTGGCTCTATTCCTAGGAAACCACAGGTGACCTATCGTAGGAGTTTCACTTTGCGGGATCATTCTTGTCCTAGTTACATCACTACCAACAAGGCGCATACGTGGTTACCTATAGGCCCGAAAGTTTTTTTTACTTGCCATGATTGTAATATGTGCAACTTTGGTGTTAATAAGATCAGGAGTTTCAGCTATAACACTGCCAAAAGGTATGAAATTAGACATTTCATTAATTGCAAAACAAAAAATGTTGTATACATTTTAGGGTGTGGCTGTGATAAAATCTATGTAGGCATTATTATCAGACCCCTTAAACTTCAAATACAGGAACACATTTGAGCAATTAAAAACAAAGATACGAAACATCCCCTGGCGCTCCACATGATGAAACAACATCCCAATGACAGTAAAATCTGGTTCCATGGGGTTGACCAGGGATCACCTAATCGCAGAGGAGGAGATGGAGAATTGGCCCTACGACGCAAGGAGGCAGCATGGGCATGGATATGCCGCTTACGTGCTGTTGCATAGATATGGGCCATAATTTGGATGAGGAATTTCATTACTTCCTCTAGGTATCATATTTAGTCACTCCCTTTGGTTTGACTGTTCTGATACTATCTATGTTCTAATAAGTATATCATTTATTACATTGATTTTTCATAGTTCTATTTTCACCTTTTTTTTCTTTCTTTACCAATTTTATATTCTCACCAATGTTTGGTATTATGCACCCTCATTCAATTATACTAGCCGTTGCGTTTTGCATTGTTTTTCCCTTTCTTTTGATTGAAATCTTTTGCTATATTTTACGTTTTTATTTATATTTGGCCATTTCAAGATGGCTGCCCTCTTTCCGGACTTGCTTTCGATCTAGTGTAAGATGGCCGCCCACTGTTCCTTCTCCTGCTGTTTAATCGGCATTGCTTGGCCGATTCGTTTCCCTAGTAACGCTTTCCCGGAAGTTTCATCAGCAATTAGAGCTGTCGGCTGACCTTAAATACGAGCAAATTTGTGTGCTCGTCTTACATGTATTCCATTCGGGACCGGCAGCTCTTGCGTTATCACTGCATTACGTTTTGGGTAAGCGTTTCGGATGCTCGCTTTCGGATTTCTCTTTATTTAAGCCAAGTTATGTCGATTTTGGGGCATTATTGTGGTGTTTCATGAAATGTTTATCTTTCCAGTGAGGGGTTTTACCTTATCCTAATTCACCTAATTATTTTGATTTTTTAACATAGCTTTTGAATGCATTTTGGAAGTTACTCTGATATGTTTTATTGTACACCTATATTGTTTCATGTTTTTTGGCTCTCCTTACTCATTGGTCCCTTTAGAGGTAGCCTGTATGTTGTCATATATTATGCCATCCTAGTCTAATAAGAATAAGCTTTAATACTTCACAATCTAAGGGGGATCATACTTATTATTGCCTTAGTATAAGAAGGCGCCTTTAATCTATTTTTCTTTTTTTTCTATGTTCTATTTGTCTTTTTCAATGTTTACTATTCCTTTCTCATTGGGTATTTGTTTTGATCTTTTTTCTTCTTTTACTTTTTGTTCTTTTTCGTATCTACTTTACTTTTTTGGTATCAGGCTCTTGCTGACATCTATGACCTAAAAATTGCCAGGATGTGAGGAGATAATAAGTACTATTTATACATAAGGTATGATTTTCTTTATTTTTCATTACCACTAGATAACTAAGATATAGGATCATTTTCAAAATTCTTCACTACATATAGCTTCAACAAATTTTGTTGCTTTTTAGCAATGTTCTTTCTTATATTGTTGCCATCTTCCCCTCCTTCTTCTTTGGTACCGTTTATGACTATCAACACTGTTGATAAATATTCAGCATTTATGCTTATCGTTAGTCCCTTTCCCTAAGGTGTACAACACTTTGTAAACTGCTGCCGGTTTTGTTTGTTCTGACAAGTTCTGTTTGTTTTTTCCCTTTTTTTACTTTAATATGGGTGTTATTTATGTACACAAGTAACTCTGTTGTGTTTGTCCCTTGCCTTTATATCAGTTTATGTTGTTAGTGATGTCTTTAATGTGTTTTTTTTATATATATACATGTACTTTTTATATATATATTCTTTGTATTAATTCTTTATGTATTTGTGTATATATATTTAGGCTATGTATGTTTTATATAATATTTCAGCCCTGAAGAAGTCATTTGGAAAGGACGAAACACGTTGGCTGTTTTGTTTTTACATTCAAGGAAAACCTAATAAAGAGAAGATACTCTTGTGATGATACAGACTAAGTGGACTTAATTGTTCTATTCTAAGTGGTGCACGTTCAAAATTTCTATTACTGTATCTTTTTTGAGTTAGTACCTTGGCGGCAGGTACTGTGATCTGTGCACACGTCGAAATATAAACATTTGTTTTTCGTGTTTGTCTACAAGGACTATATATAAGTTGGTGATAGGAATAGGTGCATTTTCTTTTCGAACCCGCTGCCAATTTCTTTAATATTTTCTATGAAATGTGTCACATAACTCACACCAAGGTATTCCAGACAAAAGGCCTAACTAGTATTTCTGCTCTGGAAACAGTTTTCATGCCAAACCTATATGCTGGCAGTTCACGGCAAATTAGCCACCAGAGGTGCAAGCAGGCAAAGTATAACATTTTAAAAGTCACTTCTCCTAAATAAATACAAACAACTTGACTACACCACTGAATTGGATTTGTAATAATCATGAAAAACAGTGATGAATTATTTCAGTAGCTTGTCCCAAACTTAAGTTAGCAGAGTTATGGTTGTATTCTGAACTTTACTTTTTATCATTGGACAGCTACAGATCTTCATATTATAGTTTTTTGGGGGTAAGACACAGTATGCACATGGTAACATTACATTCTTGCATGTACCACTCTTGAATACTAAACAACTTACCTTGTGGAATACAAGGCCTACTAAGCGATGAGTATTTCAATATTTAAAAGCAGGGTTCTCTCCTATTAAAAGGGTTATTTTTACGGGTTCATCTGCAGGTTTAAAAGCAGCAGGAGTCAGGTCGCACAGGAAGGCCTAAAGCCATATTTCTTTGCCACTCTAGTGGGTGGCATAATAAGTGATGCAGTCCACAGTTGACATTTAACTTTTAATGTCATTGGTGTTTTTTCCTCAGCCATATATTAAGGCCTTGCTCCAAACTTAAATATATTTTTATGGCTATTAACTCATGTTGCCGTGTTCCAGGGCTTAGAGTACATAAAGTGGGCCCTGGACAATATATAGAGTTAAAAACCCAGCAATACCAGTCAGCAAACAAATAGAGGTGACCAAGCAAGAAAGAGACAATTTCCCACATCTAGCCCCTAAAGTCCATAACTTTTTCCAATGTTGTAAATTTTGGTGTGAGACTACATTATGTAAGTTCCACAAATAGTGTTTAGTTTGGTCAGGGTGCCTCGTTTGGAGTTATTACAGTTATATATATATACATTTTTCATAATATAAACTTTGTTTACAATTTTTCACATTTCCTGCTTTTAAACATCTTTTTAATAATAAAGATAGCAGTTTACTGTATTATTTAATTGTATACGTTTTAAATACATATCTGTCCAGTCTATAATCATAAGAAACATATTTTTCAAATGTTTTAACAACAGGCTTTTACAGTTTCAATTTATATTTTCATTTAGTGTATTTTGAAAAATTATGTCAACAAATTACTTTTCATTTTTTTTATTTCAAGAGTGTTTTATGGGGATTTTATACGATAGAAAAATTAAATAACATGAATGAAAAGGAACAAAAAGTTGTATGGTACCGTCAAATCAAGTGGGAACAGGAGATTAGGGTACACCATGAGGAGTCAGTCAACATTTAGAAAAGTAGTGGGTAGAGATAAGCTTATTTGTTTACAATGGTGAGGTGAGGTTAATAAGTGTATGTATTGTGATGGAGCGAGTTGTTGATGTTGTGGTGAATGATTAAGGTACCTCAGTTGTAGATGATGAGTCAGAGTAAAAGAGCTAAGACAAGAGAAGAAGAAGGTAAAAGGGGGTAAAAAGTAGGGAGTACATGGCGAAAGTGGTGGGGAGGGAGAGGAGGAGGTGATCGAGTGGGGAGAGGAGAAGGAGGGTGGGAGAATGAATTAATGCATGACTGATCGAGTGATCGGATGATAGTGGTTACTTAGACGAGTGAGACATAAACTTATCTACTTTGCACCAAAGTTTACTATTCTTCATTGGTGTTGTCATCAAGTATAAGTTTAGTGAGTTATAGGCAGTTCTGCTGCATTGTACCACTATGTGTTGGAGGATAGTTTGGATGAGTCTTTCCATTCATTGAGGATAACTTTAAGGCCAGCTGTGACTAGAATGTCCCATGGGAGACAGTCCTCCTTGTTTAATGCCTATTTAATGTCAGCGGGGGAGGATGCCCAGTGTAATAGGGGCTAACATAGGAGTAAATTTTGTATGAAGAATTTGAGATATTGTATTACTGATGTCCTGCCACAACTTTTTGGTGAAGTAGGTCGGTGGTTGGAGGTTTATGTTTGGCTATAAGGGATTTTATTTTAAGGAAATGATAAAAGTCTAGGTCGTTTAAGTCAAATTTGTCTTTTATTTGAGAGAATGGTATAGGTTCTGAGGGGTGCTGAGATCTCTCACCAGGAAAATATATTTTTCTGGCCATTTTTCTATATACATTTCTCTCCCTTCTAGTTTTAAGTGTTCATTGTGCCATAGCGTGGCTATACATTCATTTTGTTGGGTAATTTGTTATCAATTGTTTGGAGTACCTGTGCTCTGCTGGATAGAATGTTTATAGAGTAGTGTGTTTTATTTTTTTTGACAATTAGAAATGAAGTGAGGGAGAAGGATTTAGCAAGAGTGATTTCAATAGTGAGCCATGCGGCAAGGGGGGAGTGGTGGGTAAGAGCCAGTGGCTCCCCTGTTTCCCTAGGAAGCCATGCTGGTATCTCCGATAGTTTTTTAGGAAGTCTCAATTTCTTTAGAGCAATTCTGAGCTTTTTAGACTTCCAGAGGAATTTGGTAAGTGTCTATTTTAGTAAACAAAAAAGGTGTCTGAGATGTACATGGGGTACATGCTGATTAAAAAGTTAATGGGTGGTAATCATCATTTTGACAGATTCTATTCTAGTACCATCAAGTAATGAACCTGGTTGACAATTTGTCTAAGCTATCTTTGATGTTATCTAGCATCTTTTTCTCATTGAGATCGATGGAGTCTTTAAGGTTATGGGTGAACCTGGGGCCCATTTCAGTCCATAGGGGCTGATGTGTAAATTGCTGCACTAACAACAACAAGTGATGGACGGAATGCTGAACATTGTCAAACATTCACCCCCAGTCACAGATCTGGGTTTAATCCATTGTTTCTTTGCTGCCCATGCCATTCCAGTTTGGACCCAGCCATATGCAAATCAGTCTTGACCCTGTTCCCAGTCTTCCCTGGACTGGAAACAAGCATCCTGAGACCGGTTTCGGGGTTTCACCCCTCATCAGCCAGGCTAGCTTGAATCCAGTGGCATGGGAAGCACGGGACCCACGTCTGGGCATACCCTTCCCACTTAGGGCGACAAATGCAAAAACAACAACTAGTGATGGACGGAATGCTGAACATTGTCAAACATTCACCCCGAGTCACAGATCTGGGTTTAATCCATCGTTTTTTTGCTGCCCATGCCATTCCAGTTTGGACCCAGCCATATCCAGACGTGGGTCCCGGGCTCACTGTGCCACTGGATTCCACTAGCCTGGCTGATGAGTGGTGAAACCCCGAAACCAGTCCCAGGATGCTTGTTTCCGGTCCAGGGAGAACCTGGCCTGGCAGTTCGGGCTGGACTGTTCCCATGAGGAACAGGGTCAAGACTGATTTGCATATGGCTGGGTTCAAACTGGGGTGGCATGGTGAGCAAAATAATGGATGGATTAAACCCAGATCTGTGACTGGGGGTGAATGTTTGATTGGTTCCGCATTCCGTCCATCCAGTTATGCTTTCCCACAGCGTTTGTGTTTTGCTAAACTGTTGCACTACACATTGAAAGGAAGAACCTCTGTCTTTTCCTTGTTGAGGCAGTAGCCTGACATCTTCAAGTAGTCGATGATATTGGATATGATGTGCGGCAAGTCTAAGTCTGCCTGGGAGGTAAAAAGGAGAATGTCATCCGTGAAGGTGGCTAGTTTTTGTGGGCCTGATGAGAAAGGGATACCAGGGATGAATGGATTTTCTCTGATCAATATAAGTATGGGTTCTAGCATCAGTAGAAATAATAGGGGGGAAAGGGCATGCTTGTCTGGTTCCTTGTTGGAGGTAAAAGGGATTAGACAACTTTCCAACTTTGATGTTTATTCTTTTTTTGGTTTTTGGTATAGAGCAAGGATCATTTTTGAGAGAGCAGGACCAAAGTTGAAGGAGGTGAGTGAGGCTTGGAGGAAGGACCACGATCCCTTATCAAAGGCCTTCTCTGCATCTAGTGCTATCGCACAGGTTGGTTGGTGCATGGGTTTGCCTATTTTAATTGCATGGTTAAAAAGTCTGATATTACCCGTGCTGAGTCTCCCTTTGATAAATCCTGATTGAGAGGGCTGTGTTATGTTTTTGAGAATAGGCTCTAGTCTGAGGGCTAGGATCTTTTAGTATATTTTGCAGTCTGTGTTTATGAGGATTATGGGTCAGTAGTTCTAGGCATTGGATGGGTCTTTCCCTTCTTTGGGTATATCAATTATGGTTACCTATGCGGCGGAGCCCTCAACAGAGCCAGTGGAAGAGAATTGGGTGAATAAGTCTTCTAAGGGAGTGATTGGAGAGGTACCCCAAGTTTGATAGAATTACATCAGGAAGCCGTCTGGTTGCGGGACCTTCCTGGCTTTCATTATTTTGATTGCATTTATGATTTCTCTGTGAGAAATTGGCTGTTCTAGTGATTCTTTTATTGATTCATCTATCTTAGTTACGTTAATTTTGTTGAGGTAGTTTAAGCATATGTCATAAATTGTGTTATTTGTTTTGGAGAAGAGGGTATGGTAATATTTTTCAAAGGTATTTAGGTTGTCCTTCTTGTTTGCTGATGTGACGCCATGTTGATTCTTTATAGAGGTTATTCTTGTATTCTGACGGTTCTGTTTTAAATAAGACGCAAGCATTTTGCCAGCTTTATTACGTCCATAGAAACTGATGCCTTTCTATTTTTAGACTATTAGGTGGGCTTTGTTACTCAGAATCTTGTTGTACTCATACTTGTGTATAGTTGAGTTTTGTCTTTGGTGCATTTGAGATCTTTCTCTAATCCTTCAATTTTAAATCTACTTGGTCTAAGGTTTTGTTGTCTAGCTTGTTTTTCTTTGACATAAGTTTAATCATGTGCCCGCGGATAGTGCATTTCGGCCGTCCCAGATGATTTGTGCATTTGGACCAGAAGACCTATTGAGTTCTATGCATTCATAAATCTCCTTTTTGGTTATTTCCTTGAAGGAGGGTTCCTCCGGGAGGAGGTTGTTTATTCTCCTCCTGATGTACTGCAAACAATATTGTACAGTAATAAAAAACAGGCATGGTCCGAGACTAGGATTGGTTCAATGGTTGGGGAAGAGGTAGCTGGGACGTGAGTTTCATCAATTGGAAAATAAGTAATCTTTCCTTGTGGGATTGAATAGTCTCCATATGTCTTTAAATTTAAAAGAATTGCACATGTTTAGCAATTGTTGAGTTTAAATTGAAATGCGGAATTCCTATCAAGGATGGCTTCCCAAGGTAAATTACAATCTCCTCCTAGAATCATTCTGCAATTTGGAGGTAAAGTTGAGAGCTTTTTATTGGGATTAATCAAATGGTAGGGTTGTCGTTATTGGGGGCATAAATGTTCATGACTATGATTTCAGTACTGTGCCTCTGTATTTTAGTAAGATGCCATCTGCCTTTGGTATCTGTTTCTGTGGACAGGATAATGAGTCCAGAGGCTTTCAATATAAGGGGGATCAGCCCATTTTTTTTTGCTCCTGGATGGGGTGTATGCTAAGTCACTAACCCATGCTTTTTTTTAGAGGATTGCCTCTTTTATGACCACCTTGGTTTCTTAAAGGAGAATTAGGTCCCCCTTAAGTGTATGTGTATAGTGTAGGACTTTCTGTCATTTGGTTGGGTGATTTAGACCGTTGACATTAAGGGAGAGTATTTTTATGTTCTGCATTTTTGTGAGAGGTGAGACTTCTTATTGATGTAACCAGTTAAATGTCAGTTCTTCTTTGCCAGTGAGATGGAGGTATGGGATGGGTTTGAAAGGATGGCATGGGTGAGGAAAAACGGAACGGTGAGAGAGGGAGGAGAGGGGGTAGGGAGGAGGGAAAGGAGATAGTAGAGTAGTACATTACAGGGCAGGGGGAAAGACATGAAAGGTAAAAAGAAAATTGAGAAGAAAATTATAGTAAAGTGTTGATTAAATATTTGTAATGAGAATCTCGATACCATGGAGAGGTATCCAACAAAATCTAACTGAGGAGAGGTGATGAAGGCCACGAGTGGTTATGCCTAGGTCCTGAGTGCAGTCTTACAGCGCCCTGTATAGAATAGGGTGTGTATTAAGAGGCACAGCAGTGTCTCATTATGGTATGTTAACCTATAATGTATGGTGAATGGAGTGGCTTGCGTTGTTTATTGTGGTGCCTAGTGCGTTAGTTGCCATTTAGTGGGAGTGGATAATAATGTAAATTCTGTTGTTTATATTAATGTATTTGCAAGTATAGTAGTTGTAGTATATAGAGAAAGTGTAATATTTATAGTAAGCGAGGTGGCCATTTGTAGGATGGGTGTTAGTTGATGACGCATGTGTCATTATTTCTGCTGAGTTAAGTTTTTATGTCAACAGTTAGGGTTGTCAAAAATGGTACCCGATGTGTTTCATAATTATGGAGTACAATGTACAGTTCGCAGTAATTTCACCACTTACTGTCATTATAGTACTAACATAATATCAACATGGTGTCAACTTAGAGCTAAAACAGTATCATTGAGTAATCAGTAAGGTGTTTACCAATAACCAACATCTTATCAACCTAGTACCAGCATAATGTTCACATAGTGCCAGTATATTCTCAACATAGATTCAACAAATATCGAAGTGAGTTGGTGGAGTGCCCCCAGGTTACTGTATGCAGGTAGTGTGGGCAAACGTTAGTGATTTTTGTATTGTCAAACCTGTGGGTAAAAATGCAGTTTCAATTGGACAACAGCTAAGTACCCATTGGATGGCACTAGATTTGTATTATGTTATTAGCAATGTAAGGCTTGTATCAATATTAATTAATGCCAATATGAGATTTGATCAATCTAAATTATTTTGAAAGTGAGAATATTAACCATTGCAATCAATCCGTCATCAGGTTCAAGGCATTTATAAAAATTCGAATTTAACCAGAGCAGGTTGAAGGTCATTATAGAGATACAGTACCAGTCACTGAAGAAGAGAAGAGAAATCTTATCATTGGTTAGGGTTAACAGTAGGTTGTTAAGTTTATTGTTAGGGTATTAGTAGGTTAGTAGGTGCTAGTTAGTTTAGTTAAGGTTCTGTAGGTTGCTCACCACATCATTTATTCGGTCTCGGTTTGAAGAAGTGGAAGGAACTTCAACAAATATTTTGGCCTGTTGGCCTTTTATTGAAAAATGTGCTTGTGTGCCCATGTGTCGATCCCATGGGTCGATCAGAGTTTTGCAGCGTTATGTGAAGAAAGTGAATTAGGTTTTATTTAGGCCATTTGTGGGCAGCCTGATTATAGCATGTTACTAATTGAGTAGAAAGTTAGTGAAAGTTGGTAGGAAGGATTCATATTAAATGTTAGCCATTCCTTATGAGTTTTTAAGAAGTCATTTTCAGGTCATGGATTTATGCAACATAGGAGTCCAGTTTTTTGGTACTTCAAAACTGGTAGTTTTTCCGTTGTAAGTTGTTTTTATTCATGCAGGACCAATAAACGAAAATTGTATTGAGAGATCTTTCAGAGTTTTCCTTTAAGAAAGGATTGCCTTTTGTTTTTTGACAGTGTCTGTGGAGTAATCTTGAGAGATCCCAATAGAGGCTCATTGCCTCTTAATTTTCTGTATTTTCTTAATCTGTGTGAGGATGGCTTCAGTATGTGAGTAATAGAGGGGTCTGAAAATGAGGACTTTTGGAGCTTTGCTGTTTTCAGGCTTATGTGTGGGCACTGTGAAAGAAGAAATATTAGAACTTATAGATTTGTAGAATTAATATTATAGGTTAGAGTCATATCTGCTGATTGACTGACCAATTAGGAATTAGCGGGTGGACTGAAAAACTCTAATAAAAAGTCATGACAAGGGGCTAAAACTTCAGATGCGGGAGAAGTTAGGCAGATGCGAGAGATGCGAGGGGAGAATTGATGAAGTCCTGAGACGTGGTTCAAGATTCTGTCATTGGGCTCATGCTCTTGAGAGCCTGATGCGTTGCTGATCAATTGATGACCTGAAGACGAAGGCTGACTTTGTTGCTGATCCACTCTGTGGATAGGTAGCTATGAAAATGTGACTGACTAACTTTGTGTCTTTTCTTCTAGGTACCAACTGCGCTGTTTTATAGTTTTTCTCTTAGCTAGATGTTTTCCAAATTCACGTTTTCTAAATTATTTAGCATGAAGTCCCACATGCTAATGCTAATCTGGGTTAGTTAAGGGTCCTTCGGGTGACAAATGATTGACGGACAGATTGCTGAGCTCTGCTATTAATGTTGTCATATTCATTTTGTTGGTTTACGTTAAGTATTTTCTCAAGTTCTGATTAGATTGTGTTACTGGTGGTCACTAATAAACTAATTCGGAATTGATTAAATGAAGTTTGAGTTAACCAAATGCATTAGAATTACAATTAATAGGGAAATAAAATTGTTAAACGCTTCATTGAGTTGTAGTTATTCATGAAATGATGGTTATAATTGATTATTGACTAATGATTCTCTTAGTAGATAGTGATTGATTACATTGATTATTGATATCATTGGTCACTACGTGATTAAGATGCTTTATTCTATCCAAAAGGTTCATCGGCCTATATGCGACCCCTTGTAAGTTTACTTATTAAGGACCAGGCACTTTAACAGATTTGGTAGCAGCTTGATGGTTAGTTTCCTTGGAGAACTAGTTATGTGGTGATTAGTGTTTATGGTGGTAGTTTAAGTTAGGGTTAGTTGTTTGTTTTTATGAGGTTTGAATTTTGTTTTTCTGAAATGGTAATTGTAGCAAAGATGATGTCCCCTTAAGCCCAGAAATGACTTTCCCAGATCCTGGATCCTGCTAGTGAAGATGGGTAGCTTCTCGGTGTACTTGTGATAGTGTGAAAGTGGTAGGTTGCGACTGCAAAGACTTATGCAAATCTCAAGTGAATTGTGATGTATGAGAGATAAAGTAGGGAGTTTGCGTACTCCACTTGCAGTTTAGTAGGAGTGTGCATACTCCACAGTATGAGAGTAGGGAAGTCGTCGAACTTCATATGTGTGTTGCGCTTTGTGCTCAAAAATTGTCCACGTGGTTGTTGGTGATGTACGGACCCTGCGTGGTCTAAGACTCCGGAGTATATTAACAAGTGTAGGAGACACTTGATTATGTGTTGTAATCTGTCTGGTTTAGTAGGTTGATTGGGCGTGGTCAACAAGTCAGTGTGTGAGTTAAGCGAGTAAGAGAAATTTGGCAAGTTCTATGTGCACCAGGACAGACCCATTGATCAGTTGAGAGTGAAGTTTGCAGGTCGAATTTTGCTTGCTATTGTGGGAGACTGAGAAAGAGGAATAGCTGCATGAACGAAAGTGCCATCAGTGAAAATCTGTAAGGTCTCTGAAGCAATTGTGTACCTTCCTGTAGTAAACCAGCAGGTTTGTTTTTGGTTATTGGTTTTCAGTTAGTGCTCGCAATAATTTTGCATTAGTTTAGTGTGAGTTGAAGTTAGGAGGACAAGCCGCAAGACTTTGTCAGCCGCAGTGTGTGAGTGTGACGTCAGAGTGAGCTGCGCTGGGATAGGTTGGTTAGTAAGAAGGATCGCAAGCAGATTGGCAGTCGCCCGTAAGAGGCAATTGGTTGAGCAAGCGGGTGAAGGGAATCTTGGGAGTAAAAGTAATTTCCTTATTGAATCGAAATAAAGCCAACCCCACTGGAAAGTTCTCCGGCATATATTGTGATGGAGGGGTGAGGTATCATGCCATGCCTTTGGATAAAGCAGTGGTGCAAATTGGCAGAGTAACAGGGAGATTTAGCGTTTCCAGACCATGGAACGTTTAATCTGAGAATCTTGGATCAGTTGCGAATGACAGTACCTAAGACAAAGCGACTTCTAAGGCCACCACAGTTTGAGGCTTTAGCAGTTAGGAAGCTTGTAGCCAGACAGCAGCAAGAGACGAAATTCCAGAGGAAAATAAGAAAGGTAGAAAAGTCCTTAGCAAAAGCAAGGTGGGATTGGGAACAGAAGAAGTGGAGAACTGAGACATGGCAAGGTGTTAAGTTGTTTTCTGCTATTGCAGAAGGAGATGAGTCTGATGAGAACGAAGATATTAGCAAGAGAGAAAAGAGTTCATCAGGGGGTAAAAAGAAGAAAAAGACCTATGTAGAAGAAGAAGATTCAGATGTCGAGGATCTTATTACACAATTTTTGAGGGACCGACCGACCTCCACCATGTGCGGTGCATGTAGGGGGTCCAAGTACTAGTTCTGTTCCAACTGCTCCAGCACAAGTGTTGGGGACAGTGGGACCAGTACAGACAGATAATGGACAAGTACAGGGGGTAGTACAGAGTACTCCTAATACAGTGACTACTTCGGTGGTCAAAGCGCAGATGCACCCACCATTGATACAGAGAATTTATCCAGATGTACCGGTTTTTGAAACAACTTCGAACTTAGTGGTGCCGTCAGAGCAAGTGCTCCCGAGGTCAATACTAGTTCAGACTAAGCCGACTCCAATGTTGTTGCCCCAGGCACAAACACAGGGTTTGCCAAAGTTTACGCCAATGACAGGGACACAGTCAGATGTGACACCAGTGATGAATCAGAACATGGGAGTCATCCTTCCACAAAATGCGTCAGAGCAGCACCAGATGCAATATCGCTACTGATTACAGTTGGTCCAGCGGTACCATTGTTTGCGCAAAACAAAATAATTGCAGGAGACCAGGGTGAAATATCACAGAGCCCTGTGAGGAGGGGATTGAGTGATCATGTGCAGGAGGTATCATCTATGGGTCAGACCTTTAATGGATCTAGACCTTTAATGGATCTTAGTCCACTTTTTGCACTTCCAGATGTGGTAAATTGCCCAAGTGCAGGTCAGAGCTTGAAGCTTTTGACACCGCAGACTCTGAGGGCTGTGGTACAACAGGTGTCAATGCCAAATGCGATTAACATCTCATTACAGGGATTGACAGCACAGCAATTGAGTGAATGGTTGGATAGTTTAAATACTCCTCAAAATACTTCCAAGGGTGAAGAGCAGCTAAATCGTGTAAGATTAGCTACAGAAATAGCTGAGCTAGTTGAAGGAACGATGGGGGTGAACAGATTGGAATTGTACACAGAAGAAGAGTTAAGGAACATGTGTCCAAGGATTACATTGGAGGTGAGCAAGATACATCAGAAATTGGCAGATCTGGCAGACAAACATGATAAGAGATTGAGAGAACCAAACATTTAAAAAGGAGTTACAGGTTAGATTTTGAGGCGAAGGATTTCGAGCACATGAGGTCAGCAGGGATGAAAGCGCATCTAAAAGAATTGTTGCAGAGTGCTCAGATTTGGGGAGCATTATGGAAGTGGGAAGGGAGATGGGCAAAGAAGAAGGACAAACGGAAATGAGATTCATAAGAAGGGACTGAAGGTGCTCAGAAAGAAAAGGATCCAGTAAAGATATTACAGATGAGGGAAATTCCAGGGGTGCAGTTCATGTTCCATGGCACAGGAGTGATATACTGTCATTCACAAATGATTATCCAAAACTGAAACCGGTCGAGTGGTACCAACACACAGATAGATTTGTGAAGCTTTCTTAAATGTCTGTGGGAAGATTTGAATACCTTGTTAGAAATAGTGGTTCCAGCTGACTTATGGGTTGAGTGCAAGAGAGCAGTAGATTGGTCAACAAGTGAACCAGAAAGGGGCAAGGTTACATGTGCACATTGACCTGAAGTGATGAAAAATTATTATAAGGTAATTGAGTTCCTGAAGATGAGAATCTCACCTAAAAATATTGACTGGCAGAGGAGTGACAGCAAAGGGGAGGAGACGAAAGAGTCAGTACATACCTCTTATGAGAGATTGTTGAAAGCATTCAAGGAGTACAGTGGCAAAGAGGCAATTGAGCCAAAGGACATTTTGCAATTTGTGTTCAGGTTCATCGACGGATTGAGACCTGAAAGAGGGCAGATGATTAAGAGTCATTTGATTTGTTGGCAAGCAAAGCCAATTGCTGAGGTGTTGCAGTATGTGAAATGCTGTAGCAATGAGATTGAGTTGAAGCAGAAAAAGTTGAAGGAGAAGACGATGTGATGCAGATTAAGGCAGCTCAAACAGGAGTGCAGGGAGCTTTAGTGCAACAGATACCGCAGCAGCAGGGAACTGTTATGTTCCAACCTCAGATGAGAGGTAGGGGTCGTGGAGTCAATGAATCGTGGTCCAGATTTAAGCACTGTAATGGTTCAAAATGATGTGCAAGGGATGAAAAAGATGTTACTGTGTCATCTGTGCAGAAACGTGGGACATTGGAAGCTGGAGTGTCCGATGACGGTGCAGGATGGTGTTGTTCAGCAAGGTGGTGATGTCAATACATTTCAAACTGTGAAAGTCCCTAGGATCAGAGGACTTAATCCGAATGTTCAGAATCAAGTGCAGAATTTTCAACCCATGCAGCAGGTGCAAGTGCCGCATGCACAAGTAACACAGTTGCAACCAATGCAGCCGCAGGTTCCCATGGTACCTAGACAGCAAATGCAGATACCTCAAGCCCCGATGGAACAGCAACAGATGATGCTTACTCAGCAGGTCACAGGTCAGAGAGAAGAGAGAAGTAATGACACAGTGCACCAATTCCCATTACATAGTGAGAATGAATTAAACGATGAATGGATGTGTATTAGTTCAGATGAAGAGCCATGTATGCTTGCAGCATCCTTAGAAGTAGATCAGAGAGGACCTTTTGCGAAGGGAAAAGTGATGGGTCACAGAGTCTCATTCTTAGTGGACACAGGAGATACACGCTCTACAGTGAGAAGAGAAGACGTTCAGAATTTACCTCTTTCAGGTAGAACAGTTCAGGTTGTGGAAGTAGTAAACAGACAATTGAGAAATCCGATCACAGATTCAGTACAGGTTGAGATTGGCAGCTTCCAGGGACTGCATAAGTTCATAGTTTGTGATTCAAGTCCAGTTACCTTACTGGGGAGAGACTTACTGTGTAAGACAAAATGCTCAATTAGTTGTTCGACTGCTGGAATAGAGGTTCAGACTAATAGTGATGATGAGGAAGAACAGACCTCTGAAACAGCAAATGAAAATGATAATGAAGAGTACCCATTGATTGAGTTTTTCCTAATGCTTACTGTGAAAGAATTGCATGCAGACTTGCAGGGAACAGTACTGGAAAATGTGTGGGACCTGACAGGTAAAGAAGTGGGCTTAATCAAAGGAGTAGAGCCTATTAAGATTACTTTGAAACCAAATGTAATGTTTCAGCAGCTTCCACAGTATAACATGGCACAAGATGTTCTGATGAAAGTGGCACAGATAATTGGAGATTTTCTTAAACAAGGGGTTCTAAAAGAAGTGTTAAGCAATCCCTGTAATTCACTGATAATGGGCTTAAAGAAGCTGTGTGGAAGATTGCGCATTGTGCAGGACTTGTGAAAAGTGAATGACATGGTGGTTAAGTGTTGGCCTGTAGTGTCAAATCCAGCAGTGATACTGTTTCAGATACCTTGTGATGCTGAGGGGTTCACAGTGGTTGACTTGTCACAAGCTTTCTTTTCTGTGCCCCTTCATGAGGATAGTCAGTTTCTTTTTAGTTTCAAATTCCTAGACAGAGTCTACAGCTGGTGCAGACTTCCTCAAGGGTATGCAGAGTCACCGCCTCTGTTCAATCAGATCTTGAAAAATAATTTGGAGTCATTGGAACTACCGTATCAATCGACTCTATTGCAGTACATTGATGATTTGCTAATTGCATCCAAGACAAGGGACGAGTGTAAGTATGTCTCAATTGCCCTGTTAAATCATTTGGGAAAATTTGGACATAAAGTGTCACCTTTGAAATTGCAGTACTGTCAGAAGTCAGTGAAATACTTGGGACACCAGATTGAGAAGGGATCAAGGAGAATCTCCAGAGAAAGGATTACAATGATACTGCAGAGAAGTCCTCCGACTTCACAGAGAGATGTCAAGATATTTCTGGAAATGGTAGGTTATTGTCCACAGTGGATTCCAAATTTTGTTGAGATTGCCAAACCATTGCAGCAGCTGACACACAAAGATGTT
Source organism: Pleurodeles waltl (assembly GCF_031143425.1). Classification (NCBI taxonomy): domain Eukaryota; kingdom Metazoa; phylum Chordata; class Amphibia; order Caudata; family Salamandridae; genus Pleurodeles; species Pleurodeles waltl. The sequence continues at coordinate 1,559,563,949 of NC_090444.1, read as the reverse complement.
ACAGATTCCATAACTTTAGATGAAGATAAGATGATAGCATTTACTAAGTTGAGAGAGTTTGTGGAGAGCTCCAGCGTTGGGAATGCCTGATTACACAAAGCCATTCACACTGTTTTGTCATGAACAGGATGCTTGTTCTTTGTCTGTTTTGACACAGGTCCATGGAGGTGCTTATCGCCCAGTAGCCTATTTTTCAGCTACTTTGGACCCAGTCGCAGCAGCTTTACCAGGTTGTCTACATGCAGTTGTCACAGTTGGTCAAAGTCTTTCTCAATGTGAGGGAGTAGTGATGGGATACCCTTTGACGGTAATGGTACCACACTCTGTTGAGATTTTACTGACAAGGACGAAAACACAGTATTTGACTGGAGCAAGACTTATAAGGTATGAGACGAGAATACTAGGTGCTCCAAATGTAACATTGAAAAGATGCACAGTGTTGAACCCAGCAACATTACTTCCAAGTGATACTGTTGAAATTGAAACGGAAGAAGACATCGAGCATGATTGTCTTGAGATACCTGAAGTGTGTACAAAACCAAGGCCTGATATCAGAGATACTCGATTGGAAGAAAATGACCAAATTGTCTTTGTCAATGGCTCATGTTTCAGAGATGGTACAGAGACATTGAGAGCAGGATATGCTGTATGCACAATCACAGGTACATTAGAAGCTTCCTGGCTTCGAGGTATATATTCTGTACAAGTGGCAGAATTGGTAGCGCTTACTAGGGCATGCAATGTTTCTGCAAGACTGAGAGTCACAATCTATACTGACAGTCAATATGGATTTGGAATTGTTCATGATTTTGGACAATTATGGTCATAAAGGGGTTTCCTGACCTCTGCTGGTACACTAGTAAGACATGACGACAAGATAAAAGAGTTGTTGTATGCAATACAGTTACCTGAAGAAATTTCAGTGGTAAAATGCAGTGCACATCAAAAGGCACAGGATTACATCTAATTGGGAAATGAATATGTGGATCAAGTCACAAGGTTTTGCGCATTGAACTGTATACCGTTCAAAGACAAGTGGTAATTGATGACAGAAGATGACAACACATATACAAGTTTTGCATTGAAAGTGATTAATACTCTGGAAGAATTTAAAATATTGCAAAGTAATGTTAATAAGGAAGATGAACTTCTCTGGGCTAGATTAAAATGCGTTCAACAACCTGATGAGATTTGGGTTTCTGAAGAGGGTCAAATGGCCCTGCCCAATAGTGTATTACCCCAAATGGCCAGGTACTACCACAGACAGGCACATATTGGGAGGGGTGCCATGGTTAGATTGTTCAAGATTGACTGGTTTAACCCTGAGTTCAGCCAGGCAGCAGAGGCAGTATGTCATCGCTGTATAGTTTGTCAGCAACTAAAAGTGGGAAAAGGGACAGTAGTGAATTTGAGCCATACTGAAAGAGCAGGAGGTCCATTCAACAGAATGCAACTGGATTTCATTGAAATGCCTGCGTGTGGAGGTTTGAAATATGTGTTGGTGATTGTGTATGTTTTTAGTCACTGGATTGAAGCGTACCCTACAAGAAGGAATGACAGTCTCACAGTGGCAAAGCTGTTGCTTAGGGACTTGATAACATGTTTCAGGTTTCCGATCTCTTTAGAATCAGATATGGGAACTCACTTCAATAACAAGGTGATTTAACTCTTATATGCAGCACTAAACATCGAACAAAAGTTGCATTGTAGCTATCGCCCTTAAGCATCAGGACTTGTGGAACAAATAGATGGTACCTTGAAATCAAGAATTGCAAAGATGTGTGCAGCTATGAATGTGAAATGGCCAGATGCATTGCCTTTGGTATTGATGTCAATGAGAAACACACCTGACAGGAAGACAGGGCTGTCACCCCACGGAATTCTCATGGGCAGAGCAATGAGATTACCAGCAGTTCCAGCCAATGCACTTGTCAATATTACAGATGATATGGTGTTGGACTACTGCAAGGGTCTGGCTGATGTGGTTAGCTCTTTCTCTCAGCAGGTGCAGGCCACTACCCTGCCACCCATGCACGATCCAGGTCACAATTTGAGAGTCAAAGACTAGGTCGCTGTCAGAAAACATGTTTGCAAGACCTGTTTGGAACCACGTTGGAGGGTTCCTTACCAGGTGGTGTTAACAACTACAACAGCTGTGAAGTGTGCAGGACTCCTGAACTGGATACACGCAAGTCATACAAAGAGAGTGGTATATCCACCAGATCATGAAGAAGCATTTTTGAGAACACCAACAACAGGAAAACAGGTCGCCGCACCTGAGCTAAAAAAAAGAGCCAAAAGAGCCTGAAGTTGAACCAGAGGTTGTGGAAGACGGTTCCAGTACCCCTGTAAGAGACGAAAGTGAAGAATTACAGGATGGTGTGCAAGAACCTATCTTGACAGATACAGCAGGAGAGCCTAGCTCAACAGGGGTTCTCCCAGAAGCAGACGGTGCTGAAAAGCAGATAGAACCAGTGCCAGATAAAGAGGGTGAAAGAGTTGAGACGGATCAAAGTCAAAGTAATCCGACTCCTCCTGAGCCCATTGCAGGTGCATCAAGAGAAGACACCATGGAAAAAGAAAAGGAGAAGAGTCCAATCTTAAGAAGAATATTGACAGAAGGAGCAAGAAAAGGAGATCATTAGCCTGAATCGCAAATAGGGAAGAAAAAGGAACTGGTCATAAATGAAAGAATAGAAGAAGAAGTAGACACTACAAGAAAGGAAGATTTAAGTGAAGGAGAACTAAGTGGTGATCAAAAGTTGAAAAGAAAGAGAATAGCAAGTCGCCGTAACGCAGGTCCTGAATGGGCATATGCAACTACCAATGAATGGCAAAACGAGTTTATGTCTTTTTGTTTTGATAGAGAATTTCCGAGTCAGTATTTTGATGTAACCTGAAGGTGATTAGGAAGCTGAATTGTTGAGCTAATCTGAAAAACTTAAGAAAGAGACTGTTGAAAATAAAACCGAAAGAGACATTGATAACCTGCTTTGACAATTGAAAACCAGATGTGACAAGCTGCTAATCAATTTTGACAAAGGAAAAGGGTTCCTTGATGTGAAACTGAACTGTGAGAGAAGAATGTTTGATTTTTTTGATTTTATTGCACTTTACCTAAGAGTTACTTCTGCTTTTTGATTATTTACAGATCATGGCTAAGCTAAATAATCAAGATAGAAACATTAGGCACTGTAGATATTTGAGTGTTGGATTGGCAGTTATGTGTGGAATAATGTTTATAATAATGATTGTGGGAATGTCTGTTCATGATATGAAAAGAGCTATTATTACTTCTGATCCTGATACTACTACACTAACAGCTTTAGAGAGGTTTAAGTTAGATGATAAATATTTGCATGACTATACTAATGCTCAAGGAGAGCTTTCTTCTAATGTTTTCTATCGCTTGTTGAGTAAGTATGTTAAGACAATGGATGCGAGGAATTGTCTTGTGTGTACGCAAATTCCCTCGTCAGTAGAGGAAGGAGTTACGTACCATAGTCTTCCTTTAACTTATGAAGTAAGCTGTAGTTTGCTACTAACAAGATTTTATAACCAAGAGTATATGCAGTAGTTTTATTCTAGCTACGATGTAGTGTTTTCATTTGTTCCTATTATTAGATATTTGAGTAGAATAGCTAGAGAACATGACATAGTACTAGTTAGAGGATTCTTTGAGCCAACACTAACATTTGGGACTGCTTATAGAAAAGAGATTTATAGGGAACACTGATGATAGGAGAAGAGCATTAAAAGAAAAATTAGAAAAAGGTTTAGAGAAAAGGTCTTACAAGAATGATTATGCTTACACTGCTATTAGAACGAAAGGGAAATTAGCATTAGATGCATTACACGTAGGGAAGCTTTGTTTATATAGGCCAAAATCGCACACGGACACTTTATTTGTAGGAACGAGCGACCATAGGCATGTGTTTTTGTTTCAGAGTAAGTGGACATTTATGCTGAATGGTCAGGACCATGCTATTCCTGGAATATACTATATTTGTAGACTTAATGCTTATTACCGTCTTCCTAGAGGATGGTATGGGACATGTTATTTGGGGATAGTTCTCCCTAAAGTTTATCAGATAGATTACTTAATTTTTTTTCCAAAATTGACTGAAATACATCATAAGCGACAGAGGATGGAAACCTCTTCTGCAATTGTAGGAGATATCTTTTGTGCAGTGATTCCCTCAGTGGGAGTCATTTTGAATTCAACCAAGATAAGAAAGTTGTCTACTATTGTGGATAACATGCTGATGAATTTTACAGGGGCAATACTCCTGTTAGATACTGAATTAGTTGCGGATAGAGCTATGACGCATCATAGAGTCTGTAAAATGATTAATGTTAGGCATTGTTGTTCGTATATTCCGAACAACGATATAGAGATAAGAAACTTACTTACTAACTTGACTAACTCAAGTAAGGATTTGAAGAAATTGAAAGAACCAGGTCTTTGGGAAAAGGTTGGAAAGGGATTTGCTTCAGTGGGAAATTGGCTTAGTCAAATCTGGACTGGGGTATTATTAAAATCATACAAGAAAAGATCTAAAAATAACCAGAGGAGGAGAGAATGAAGCAGAGAAAGAATTTACAGGGAGGATTTAAGAAGGAGACAAAATACAAGTGAAACAGAACTGTGACATGTTGGTAAATGAAAGGCGGGATGACATATTTAGTCATCAGAGGAGGGACTGTGGATACAGATATGCTAATTAGAAATTATCAATGAATGTTTATGTGTTTTGATTAACAAAAAGCTCATAGAGAAATTAATTGTAGGGAAAATAATGTGCACGTATGGAATTGTGCCCACGGGGTGTGGCAGCCATTTATACGAAAGTTGTACTAAAATATCAAAAAATATGTGAAATAATGAAAATATGTAAGAATAATGTAGTAATATGTCATATTGAGATGTAAAACCTATGTTTTGCATTCATTTGTAGAATTAACTTAGCTGAAGTTATGTCCTAGTCTTTTCCAGGCCTCACACAAGAAGCTGAATTTCTGGCGCACTGCAGAGAAGCCGGTGCATAACATCACCCTGAACCACCTCATGTTAAAGTTGCTTAGCTAGAATTTTCTGCTATGTACCAATGGACAGGAGATGTTGAAGTCAAATTGATACACTTATGTGTAGAGTAGGCTAAATGTACTTTCCCAGAACTTGAACAATGGGAACACTGACTGAAGAGGAACATGCAACATTTTTAGTACCTGAAGAGCTGGATGATGAAGACCTCGTACAGTGGACCAATCCGTGAACTGTGAAGGAAAAAATATTAGAACTCATAGATTTCTAAAATTAATATTATAGGTTAGAGTCATATCTGCTGATTGACTGACCAATTAGGAACTAGGGGGATGGACTGAAAAACTCTAATAAAAAGTCATGACAAGGGGCTAAAACATCAGATGCGGGAGAATTTAGGCAGATGGGAGAGATGCGAAGGGAGAATTGATGACGTCAGGAGACGCGGTTTGAGATTCTCTCATTGGGCTCATGCTCTTGAGAGCCTGATGCATTGCTGATCAATCGATGACCTGAAGACGAAGACTGACTTTGTTGCTGATCCATTCTGTGGCAGGTAGCTATGAAAATGTGACTGACTAACTTTGTGCCTTTTCTTCTAGGTACCAACTGCGCTGTTTTATAGTTTTTCTCTTAGCTAGATGTTTTCCAAAATCACGTTTTCTAAATTATTTTGCATGAAGTCCCACATGCTAATGCCAATCTGGGTTAGTTAAGGGTGCTTCAGGTGACTTGACAGTGACAAATGATTGACGGACAGATTGCTGAACTCTGCTATTAATGTCCTTATATTCATTTTGTTGGTTTACGCTAAGGCTTTTGATCATATGTTTTCTCAAGTTCTGATTAGATTGTGTTACTGGTGGTCTCTAATAAACTAATTCTGAATTGATTAAATGAAGATTGAGTTAACCAAATGCATTAGAATTTAAATTAACAGGGAAATAAAATTGTTAAACGCTTCATTGAGTTGTGGTTATTCATGAAATTATGGTTATAATTGTTTATTGACTAATGATTCTCTTAGTAGTTACTGATTGATTACATTAATTATTGATACCATTGGTCACTATGTGATTAGGATACTCCATGCGATCCAAAAGGTTCATCGGCCTATATGGGTCCCCTTGTAAGTTTACTTATTAGGGACCAGGAGCATTTGCAGTCTTCACATGAGGTATATTTGTTTTGTGAGAGGATTTTTTGTGTTTTCCTTCATAGATCTGTGTATTTTAAGGAAAGATTCTATTTTTTGATGGTGGGTACATTTATTTTTATTGTTGAGGAAATATAGTTGGGGTTTTTTAACCAAGTATTTATTTAATTTCTTCTTGCTGTTTCCAGGAGAGGATTCTATCTATTTTGATGTTTTTTTTTCATTTTAGATGGATTAGGGTGCAAATTTGTATTTGTGCTGTGTTCACTCATCTTTTGCTATTTTGTAATAATGTGTAATGTTATTTGTATTATCATGTTTACTATTTTACATCGATATGTTTTTTATTTTATTGCACGTTAATGTTTTATGTGTAGAGTGTTTCTTAAAAATATTAACCATTTTCATTTTGATCAGTTTGAAATTATGTTTGCTTTTTGTGTCTTTATTCATAATTGTAAACCATGTTAATAATGCACTATTTATGAGATTGTGTAGGTTTTTGTGTTTTAATTTATTTATGTCAGGTTTTAGTTTTATTTCTTCTGCAATGATGTGGGTATAGCAGTGATCTGGCTACTGTTTCAAGGTAGGTATGCCTTGGTTGGTAGTAAATAGTTATGCTTTGCTTGCTAGCATTTGGTGCATTTGTATAGTATACATAGAGGAACTTAAAATAGAGTATAGCCTATGGAGTCAAAAAATTAATAGCATTAGCCTACACCCATTCACAGAAGTAGCCGAACACTATGACATGGGAGTAGTACCCCATTCTACTAAAAATATGAATACTCACACCACTAATTGACTATTTCAAAGACACTTCAGTTGCTCCTCCGCACCAATAAGGAAACAGGCACCAATCCAAATTTCACATCCCACATGTGAATAGAGGATGATTATGGGGCTAAAATGCCACCTTGTCTAAGACCATTCAGAGGTGTTACCCTCTGAGTAACTACTCTATTTTCTGCTTACTGAATCTGGGTTCAAGGGACCTTGACATTGTTGCGTAGGCTCTCATTATTCTAATGAGACTACTGGATTTTGAGCAGCAGAATCGCCTGCGGTGTGGGAGACTATGGACCTCATTACAACCTTGGCGGGCGGCGACCGCCACCCGCCAAGGTTGAACCGCCGTGCGGCCGCCAAGGCAGCCGCACTCCTGCTGTGCCCATTTCGACATCCCCGCTGACATAGTTTCCACCCGCCGGCCCAGCGGGGATGTGGGCTGCAACATGGGAACCGGCTCCAAATGGAGCAGGCGGTGTTGCGGCCGTGCGACGGGTGCAGTTGCACCCATCGCACATTTCACTGTCTGCTGTGCAGACATTGAAAAGCAGTGTGGGGCTGTGCCAGGGGGCCCCTGCACTGCTGATGCCAAAGGCAGGGGTCCCGCGACTCCTCTTCCCGCCAGCCTTTCCATGGCGGTTTCCTACCTATGTTGGCGGCAGTCAGCATGGCGTTAAGGGGGACTTACCGCCAATGTCATAATGAGGACCATAGTGTGCACAGAGTTCAGGGGTTCCCCAGAGGCTTGACAGAAGCAAAAATAGATAATACTAATCCTCTATTTGTGGTAGTGTGGTTGAGTAGTTAGGCTTATTAGAGGGTAGTGCTAAGCATTTGTTGTACACAAACAAGCAATAGAAGAAACACACACTCAATGCCTTAACTCCAGACCAATAGGAGTTTATGTAGAAAAGTATATTTTTTTAATTTGTTTCTAGAACCACAAGAGTCAGTTTGCAGGTATGTACATTAAATGAAAGGCACTTTGGATAGGTAAGTTCAGGACTTTGAATCAAATCGACAATACATACTGTTTTCTTAAAAATGACAAAAAGCTATTTTAAAAGTGGACACTGCAATTTTCAACAGTTCCTGGGGAGGTAAATAAAGTACAGTTTCTGAGGTAAGTAACAAACGTACAGTTTAGTCTCGGGGCATAGGCAGCCCACTGCTGGGGGTTCAAGATAACCCCAAGCACCCAGCACCAGCAACACGGGCCAGTTAGGTGCAGAGGTCAAACAAGAGCCAAAATAACGCAGGCCCCTATGGAGACAGGCGGTACCCCGGTTCCCATCTGCTTGCAGGTAAGTACCCGTGTTGTTGGAGGGCAGACCAGGGGGGTTTAGAGGAGCACTGGAGGGGCCCCAACTAGGCACCAATCCCACACTCTGCAGCACAGGGGCGGCTGGGTGCAAAGTGCCCACAGGGCGTCCGGTTTCCAATGAAACTCTATGAGGAGAACCTGGGGGTCACTTAGGAGCTGCAGGCAAGGCACAGTGGGGCTTCTCAGGCAAGCCACCGACTGGATAGGGAGGGGTCGCCTGCTGGTCATAGCTGCACCAGTGTCCACCGGAGTTTCTTGGTCCTCTGTGATGCAGGCTTTTCAGAGGTCGCTGGACCTGCAGAACGTGTCGCTTTTCTTTTGCGACTTTTTGAAGCAGGAGACGGGCCGGTAGGGCTGAGACAGAGTCAGTTGTTGTCTCCTTGTCTTCTCTGTGGGGGTGTCAGCTCAGCAGTCCCTCTTCTTTTTGTGAGGTCATCAGGAATCCGAAGAGCTGGGTTCTGGGAAGCCCTTAAATACTAAATTTAGGGGTGTTTTTAGGTGTCAGAGGGCAGTAGCCAATGGCGACTGTCCCGGAGGGTGGCTACACCCACTCTGTGCTCACTCCTTTTGGGGAGGGGGGTACACTCCTATCCCTATTTGTCCCTGTCCTCCAAACCAAGATTGAGGATTCTGCAGGGAGGGGGGTCACCTCAGTTCTGTACACCTTAGGGGTGGTCCTGGCTGGGGTGGTCACTCCTCCCTGTTGCCAAAAGTGGGGCTTTGTCTGGGGGGCGTGCATCACCACTAGCTGGAGTGCCTTGGGGCACTGTAATCCGCGGCTTGAGCCTTTGAGGCTCACCACCATGTGTTACAGTTCTTGCAGGGGGAAGTGAGAAGCACCTCCACCCAGGACAGGCTTTGTTTCTGACCTCAGAGCTCACAAAGGCACTCACCCTATGTGGTCAGAAACTCATCTGAAAGTGGCAGGCTGGCACAGACCGGTCAGTCCTACACTAGCAGTTGGGCTAACATACAGGGGGAATCTCTAAGATGCCACCTGTCTGTATTTTTCAATAAATCCCACACTGGCATCAGTGTGGGTTTATTGTGTTGAGAAGTTTGATACCAAACTTCCCAGTATTCAGGGAAGCCATTATGGTTCTGTGGAGCTTGTAATGACAAACCCAGACCAGACCATACACTCAATATGGCTACACTGCACTTACAATGTCTGAGAATTAACTTAGACACTGTAGGGGCATATTGCTCATGCAGCTATGCCCTCACCCGTGGAATAGTGCACACTGCCTTAGGGCTGTAAGGCCTGCTAGAGGGGTGACTTCCCTATGCCACAGGCAGTGGTTTGTGAGCATGACACCCTAAGAAGGATGCCATGTCGACTTTGTCTTTTTCTCCCCACCAGCACACACAAGCTGCAAGGCAGTGTGCATGTGCAGAGTGAGGGGTTCCCAGGGTGGCATAATCCATGCTGCAGCCCTTAGAGACCTTCCCTGGCCACAGGGCCCTTGGTACCATGGGTACCTTTTACAAGGGACTTAACTGTGTGCCAGGGCTGTGCCAATTGTGGGAACAAATGTACAGTTTTAGGGAAAAAACACTGGCCCTGGGGCCTGGTTAGCAGGGTCCCAGCACCCTTTCAATCAAAGTTGGCATTAACACCACGCAAAAAGTGGGGGGTAACCATGTCAAAAGTGGCTTTTTCCTACATCATGTAACACTGACTGTACATTTCTTTGACACAAAACAGAGCAAAGTAGAGCATAGTGCTACTTCTCATTACTTTAGAGCTACTTTTTAACACAATTCAAGATTTCAGCTGGAAGTAAATTCCAGAAAAAAACTTTGTTCCAGATCTGTGTCACTTTTGTGAGGCAAAATTAGTGCAAAGTGCTAGTAAGTCTGCCCCACAAACTCAGGATATAAAAAATAACATAATGGTTTGGGTTGTCTATTCTTAGAAAGTGAGTTTCTGGTTGGCAGAGGTATGCACCCTGACCAAGCAGGAACCACAATCCTAGTCAGGGTAAGTCAGATACTCACTAAAAGTTATATAATCACTAAAGGTGTGGGGTAGTGGGAACTGAGGGTGGGACTAGGTCAGTCTTCCTTCAGTGACCGGTATTAATTAAGTCGCTTAAGATCCTGAAGCGGCAAAATCATTATTCGGAAAATGTCCAAGCAAGGGGGTGCTGTATTGTCCTACAGGGGGAGGGGGGATTTCCCTTACGGACTAGGTGGTCTCACACACATAATAGTCTCTTGCTTCATCATTTGACCACCTAGCCCCACCCAAGTAAGATGATACTACTTGGGCAGACTCAACCTCTTGGTTAAAAGAACCAGAGGGAGTGCTGAAATTAAACTGACTGGATAATTACAGAGATCCAGAAAGGGTGAGAAATAAAATTACCAAACATGTCACCAGTGGCTACTGCTAGTTTTAATGGGGGTGCATGCTGGTAAGGCTAAGAACAAGGGGGGAAAGGCTCATTAGAGAATAATGTCTCTTGGAGTCTAAAAAGAAATACGTATGACCAACATGTTTCTGCCCTCACACAGTGCTGGTAGGTCAGGGGCATTCGTCAGGGTCGGAGCACACGCAGTAAGTGAGGTGCTCAAGGTGAATAATGTATGTCCTACCTGAACAAGTAGTTCACGGTGGGGTAGGTCTATAATAGCCCGGGGTTGGGGGCGGTTTGCCTCTGGTCTGGCTAGTGCCGGGGGGGGGGGGGGGGGGAGGTTTCCCTTGTAGTCACACTCACTCCAAAGGGAATACCATGGGGGGTACCTACATGCCGGAGCCAGGCCGCTCTGGTGAGTGACTTAATTAATACCGGTCACTGAAGGAAGACTGACCTAGTCCCACCCTCAGTTCCCACTACCCCACACCTTTAGTGATTATATAGATTTCTTTTGGGAGGTGGTGTGGGTTAGCAACACTCCCAGTGCTCTCCCTTTGTGTACTTTTTTTTTTTTTTTTACTCACTAAAAGTTAACCTGTGCTCACCCTCTGGTAGCTGGGCAAAGAACAGCCCGGCTTAACTTAAGAGACAATGTGTAAAGTATTTGTGCAACACTTCAAATAGAAAACAGTGAAAACACCACTTAAAAATGATCCAGGGTAGAAAAGTGAATATTAGTTTAATAAAAGAAGACCAAAACAACAAATATCCAATAAGTAGAGATATGCAATTTTAAAGATTTAGGTGAAAATAGCTCATAAAAGCACCAAGTGCCAACTGTCGTTATCTGGTCGTGGCAGACCGGGACAAACGCAGATGTTTACGCTGACCGCGATGAAGCATGGGCCGACTAACGGGACCCACTTAGGCCAGATGAACACAGTACCTTAAATCCTGGCAAGCGGTCTGTGCTGTGTCGCTTTGCGTGGCTTCACGTTGTCCGGCACATGTCCGTGAAGCTGTTTGACGAGGGATTGCGGGAGTTGGCCTCACTTTGCAGTGATCCCAGACAGCTGTACACAAGACTTTGTGGGGCTTGATGTCGCTTTGTGTCAATTTCGATGGGTTGGCAGCTGCACGGCAAGGCTTTGTGGTGCTTGCGCAACGTGGCGTCGATTCCAGTGAGGCTGGCAGCTACACCTCGAGGCTTTGAGGCGCTTTGCATTGCTTTGTCGCAGTTCCGATGAGGACCACAGGACATAAAGACAAAGTACCTTAGGTCCACTTTCAAGAGCCCAGCACTGGGGTGCCACCACTTGGCAGGGTAGACTCACAGATGGCAGAGTCCAGGTGCTGTAGCAGGCAAGTTGGAAGTTGTTTGTGGTCCTGAGACTTCAGAAAACAGGAGGCAAGCCAGCATGCCCTTTGGGTCACTTTGATTCTGTCATGGAGAGATGCAGGTCCAGTCCTTCTCATTCCCTGGCAAGAGGAAAGCAGGTAGCAGGTCAACTCAGCAAAGCAGGGGTCCAGCAGAGTAGAAGCTTAGTAGAGTGGCAGTCCTTGTAGCAGCACAGCAGCTGTCTTTCCTGGCAGAGTATCCACAGGTGCAGAAGTATACTGAGTTGATGATGTGAGGGGTCCAGTGCTTATACCCATTTGTGACTTTCAAGTGGGGGGACTTCATGGAAAACCTTTGAAGTGCATGAAGCTCCTGCCCTTCCTGCACTGACTCCAGACTCACTACATGGGGTTACACAACCCTTTGCGAGGGCTCAGGAGCCAGCCTATTCAGGTGTGTCAACTCGTTCCTCCCATCCTACCCAGGATGAAGCACCAAGATATTAATGGCCCATCAGGATGTGGATGGCACTTAAGACACACCTAAGCTCTCTCTATGTGTGGCTGTCTAGAAGAAATTCACCAGAGCCTAGCTATCACCCACCCAGATGTGTATTCTGAAACCGGGATAGGCCTAGAATGCTGAAAGTAAGAACATGCCAACTTTCTAAAAGTGGCATTTTCAGACTTGCAACTCAAAATCCAACTTTATCATAAGTTGTGATTTTAAATTGTGAGTCTAGAGACACCAAACTTGAAGTATCCATCTGGTCCCAATTAGAAATTACACCTGTAAAATGTAAAAAGACAATCCAAATATTAACCTATGGGAGAGATAGGACTTGGTGTAGTGAAAAACAAATTTACTACCTGACATGTAAAACTTAAAAGTATATGTCCAACTTTTTAAACACGCTGATCCCTGCCCTGTCCAGGGCCTACTTAAGGAATGACATATACACAACAAGGAAGGTTTGGGGCCTGGCAAGTGGGTTAACTTGCCATGTCAACATGGCAGTTTAAAACTGCACACATAGGTGGTCATTCCAACCCTGGCGGTCCATGACCGCCGGGTTGGAGGACCGCGGGAGCACCGCCGACAGGCCGGCGGTGCTCCAATGGGCATTCCGACCGCGGCGGTAAAGCCGCGGTCGGACCGGCAACACTGGCGGTCTCCGCCAGTGTACCGCCGCCCATTGGAATCCTCCAAGGCGGCGCAGCTAGCTGCGCCGCCGAGGGGATTCCGACCCCCCCTACCGCCATCCAGTTCCCGGCGGTCCGCCCGCCGGGAACCGGATGGCGGTAGGGGGGGTCGCGGGGCCCCTGGGGGCCCCTGCAGTGCCCATGCCACTGGCAAGGGCACTGCAGGGGCCCCCGTAAGAGGGCCCCTAAATGTATTTCACTGTCTGCTGCGCAGACAGTGAAATACGCGACGGGTGCAACTGCACCCGTCGCACAGCTTCCACTCCGCCGGCTCGATTCCGAGCCGGCTTCATCGTGGAAGCCTCTTTCCCGCTGGGCTGGCGGGCGGCCTGAAGGCGGCCGCCCGCCAGCCCAGCGGGAATGTCAGAATTACCGCCGCGGTCTTTCGACCGCGGAACGGTAACCTGACGGCGGGACTTTGGCGGGCGGCCTCCGCCGCCCGCCAAGGTCAGAATGAGGGCCATAGTCTCTGCAATGGCAGGCCTGAGACATGTTTGAAGGGCTACTAAAGTAGGTGGCACAATCAGTGCTGCAGATCAAGTAGCAGCATATAATTTTTAGGCCTTAGGCACAGGTAGAGCAATTTGCTAGGGACTTACATGTGAGTTAAATATGCCAATTGTAGGTAGGCCAATGTTACCATCTTTTAGGAAAAAAGGGCATATGCACATTATCACTGGTCAGCAGAGGTAAAGTGCTCAGAATCCTAAAACCCTAAATAACAAACGTCCCTAAGCGTACATATAACAGAGTAATGCCCTAGGTGCACAATAATGATGCACAGGGAAAACTCAAAACAATCAGTAATTTATTTGTATGAAAAGGTTAAAATCAGTTATTTTAGGGGGATGTACCCTGCGGGGTGCACCAAAGCAGGTATTGCACAAACAAACAGGTAAAAGAACAAGGTTGCAACGTTGCAACATCAAGGTTGTGGTGCTGGCAGTGGTGGTAGCCTCCAGGCCTTCACCTGCAGCCTCAGACGGCTGCCACTGGGGCTGCTGCTGCTGGCAGTGGTGCTGCTTGCGGCGGTGCAGGTGGCGGTGCTGGCTGCTGTGTAGGTGGCGGTACTGGCCGCGGTGCAGGTGGCAGTGCTGGCCACGGTGCAGGTGTCGATACTGGCAGTTGTGGTGGTAGCCTCCAGGCCTTCACCTGCAGCCTCGGATGGCTAAAGTGCCATGGCTGGTGTTCTGTGCTCCTTCCTGCCCTTAGCAGATGGTGGTGCCTCCTTGCTTCTGCCAGCTGGAGTCTTTGACTTGGCCTTGCTCGCTGGTTGTGTTTTCTTTCCCTTGCTGGATGCTGTCCCCTTATTGCCCTTGCCAGGTGGCGGAACCTTCTTGGCCTTGGCAGGTGTTGGTGGCACACTGGCTGGGCTGACGGGTGCCTCCTTGGAGGCTCTCATAGCTGCAGAAACCACAGCGGACGTGGACTGGGTGGCTGAGGTGCTGGGCTGGGTTCCGGCCACCCTGGCCCGAGGTGAAGGACGGGAGGGAGGGGTAGGGAGGGGGTCAATGTTGGCAAGGAAAAGCTTCTTAGGACATTGGGGCAGGAAGAGGGTGAAGGTTTGGGAGTGGAGGAAAAGGGAGTGCTTGTAGGAGGTGTCAGTCTGCTGTGTTTGGGTGCAGGTACATGAGCTGGATGCTGTTGTGAGGTGGATGGCTGTTAGGTGGGTGTGTGCTTGCATTTGTGTACTTTGGGAGGAGGGGTCAAAGACACAGTGGGAGAGGACACAGGGGACGTGTGCATGGATGTGGAGGTGGTGACTACCAGTGAGGGGCGTGTAGTGATAGGCGTGCTGGTGATGGAGGTAGTGGATGAGGATGTAGTGCATGCAGGTGTGAGTGGAGACGCTACTGGGAGGGAGGTGGACGAGGAGGAGGAGGGGGACACAGTGGAGGCAGTGGATGTTGGTGTGTCTGCATGGGGATGGTGTTTATGCGAGTGCCTGTGAGATGAAGTGTGGTGCTTGTGTTTGCCTGAGCAACTTCTGTGTGTTGATTTTGGTGATTGCTGGTCTGAAGGTGTGCTTGGGATAGGCTGGGGTTGAGGGGATTGGGACTGGGTAGAGTAAGTTGGAGTAGGGAGGCTGGAGTCAGGGACAATGGCTGCCATCAGTGCAGAGGCCAGAGCGTGAAATGCTCTCTGTTGGGCCGCCACGCCAGAGTGAATGCCCTCCAGGTATGCATTTGTTTGTTGCAAATGCCTTTCAACACCCTGGATGGCATTCAGTATGGTTGACAGCCCAACAGTGAGAGATCTCAGGAGGTCAATAGCCTCCTCAATGAGGGCAGCGGAGCTGACTGGGGCAGGGCTTGAGGTGCCAGGGGCGAAGGAGATGCCCACCCTCCTGGGTGAGTGTGCACTGGAAACTCACTGAGGGGCAGCTGGGAGGGCAGAGCTGGTATGGGGTGGCGGCTGTACCTGTTGTTGGGGTGGGCGCAGAGTTGTCCGCCACCGCCAGGGAGGTTCCATCGGAGGAGGAGTCGCTGTCGGTAGTGTCCCCTCCTGTCTCCGCCGTGGTGCTCGTCTCACCTTCCGTCCCACTGGTGCCCTCACCGTCAGTGGATTCGGCCTCCAGGCCCATGTGGGATGCAGCTCCCTCCGTTGTCGGCGCCTCTGCTCCTCCGCCAGATGATGGTAATGCACACAAGGACAGGGTGACAAAATAAAAAGGGGTGGAGAGACAGAGGATACTCTTGGTCAATGCCAGCAACAACACTACTGTTGGCGTACACAACACACAGGGATCAGCCCTCTGCACTAGGCCATGCACTACCAGTTACAAAGCTAGTCACCAGCCCGTGGGGTACATTGCCTAACGCCATTAGCTGCATACCTGAAACCAACAGGACCCTGCCCAGTAGTAGATGCCCACTAACACTATTGGGGTTGGAGTGCTTCAGAGCCTGCCCAACAAGGGACCTACCCTGCCAGTTTGCCCTGGCCTAGGAGCACCCACAGCCCACATCCCCCACCCAGGTATAACCTTAATGCATGCAAAGTCATGATTCAGAATCTGTACTCACCCCCTTGTGGTTGCTGTGATGCCTTGAAGTGCCCATCTAACTTCAGATAGGCCACCGCCAGGATGCACAACATCAGGGGGGTCAGGGTACGATGGGCACCCCTTCCTCATTGGGAGGACAGCCTCAGCTGGGCCTCCGCCATCTTCCTTGCCCAGCGGCGCAGGTCCTCCCACCGTTTGCGACAGTGGGTGCTTCGCCTGTCAAAGACCCCCAGGGTCCGCACCTCATTGGCGATGGTACGCCAAAACCCCTTTTTCTGATGGGCGCTGACCTACAGGAAAATATGCTTAGAAAAAAGGGATTAGTCCTACAGTCCGGACTGTTCCACTCATGGCCCACAATATCCCTCCATCCCCTTACACACAGACATTGACAACCAGACATGCAGCACTCTGCCCAGGACCCCTCAGCCTCCCCTACATGAGGCTTACACACACAGCAATCCATACATTCATGGCCCACGCATCATGCTCACAGTGTATTCACCTATTTGTCTGGAGGACCATAGAGTAAAGTGTACTGGGGTAGGACCCCATCCACCAGGCTCTCCAACTCTTCCGAAGTGAAAGCGGGGGCCCTTTCCCCAGACACTCGAGCCATTGTCGCTTCCAGACACAGGTCACAGAAGCACTTGCTGTGTAGGTCCTCTCCTGTTGAAGGTCAGGTAGCAAGTGAGTGAACAGACAGAAAATGGCGGTCATGCCCGCAGCGGTGCGTACCGTCACCGCCGGTGTACATCGTCATTGGCTTCTGGAACCCATAGGGACAAATGATGACCAATGCAAACTTGCGTGGTGGTCATCGACCGCCGACCGCAACAGCGCACAACACCAGTGGAATTACCTCATTTCCACTTGTCTCTCCTCACAAGTCAGGCAGCTGCCATTTCAGGGGGCACAGGACATGGCACCTAACTGCGTCACAGCAGACACTGGCGCATCAACTCACTCTTGAATTCACATACTGTTTCTGAAAAGGAAGAAATGCATTTTTATTTTCACATATGTGTGAATATGACCCCTGCTCACTGTTTTCCACCCTGGAGTTTAACCGCTGAGGATGAATAGGAGATGGAGACATCCCCCCATGTACAGACCCCTGGTGGACCTGGCGACAATAGAGGACAGACACATTATCCTGACCTACAGACTTGATAGGACCACAATCTAAGAACTGCGTGCACATTTGGAGCCAGACCTGATTTCAGCTATCCGCCAGCCCACAGGTATCCCCCCTCTAGTGCAGGTCCTTTCAGTGCTCCATTTCCTGGCAAGTGGTTCCTTCCAAGCAACAGTGGCCATGGGATCAGGGATGCCTCAGCCAATGTTCTCCAACGCGTTGACCAGAGTGTTGTCTGCCCTGCTGAAACACATGCACAGCTACATCGTATTTCCCAAGGTGGAGGATTTAGCCACAGTGAAGGCTGACTTTTATGCCCTGGGACATATCCCCAACATCATTGGTGCCATTGATGGTACACATATAACATTTGTCTACCCCCCCCAGAGAAACGAACAAGTGTTTAGGAATAGAAAAAGCTTTCAGTCTCTGATTTTGCAAATGGTGTGTTTAGCGGACCAGTACATCTCCCATGTGAATGCCAAGTATCCTGGTTCTGTGCATGATGCCTTTATCTTGAGGAATAGCAGCATCCCATATGTGATGGCTCAACTCCAGAGGCACCGGGTGTGGCTAATAGGTGAGCCCATGGTCCCCACCCAGTTGATGTAGATATATGGGTGTGGGTTTGTCCCTAAGGGTGAGTGTGTGGCTAACAGATATCCCTTGACATTTGCAGGTGACTCTGGTTACCCCAAACTCTCATGGCTACTGACCCCAGTGCAGCATGCCAGGACAAGGGCAGAGGAACGTTACAATGAGGCACATGGGCGAACAAGGAGGATCATTGAGAGAACCTTTGGCCTCCTGAAAGACAGATTCTGGTGGCTTCATCAGACAGGTGGATCCCTGTACTACTCACCCAAGAAGGTGTGCCAGATCATCAATGCATGTTGCATGTTGCACAACCTGGCCTTGAGACGCCAGGTGCCTTTTCTGCAGGAGGATGAGCCTGGAGATAGTCTTGTGGAAGCGGGGGAGCCTGTGGACAGTGACTAAAAGGAGGCAGAGGAAGAAGATGTGGACAACAGAAGTTCACTCATTCAACGGTACTTCCAGTGACACACAGGTAAGACAATGTAACTTTCCATTGCAGTTTTGTGTTTGACATTGAAAATGGCAGCCTGATTTCCCTATGTCTATGGCCACTTACTGTACCCTTTGGCATCTCTATTTTCAGATCTCTGTTCCCCACTCTGGCTCTTGGTGCGTTTACTGCTGCCCACTACAGGTTATACCTATGTTAATATTACAGTAGATTAGAAATGCAGTGTTTACAGTTTGTGAAACTGATACATGTTTCATATAATCCACAGACTGCATACTTGAATTTGTTCAAAGGGTGTTTATTTATGTGCTAATAAGTGTAGGGGGTATTGCAATGGGCTGGGCTGCTGATGGAGGAAAGTCCAGGGTAGAGTCCAGTCTATTTGTATCACAGGTGCATTGTCCAAGGGGGCACAGGAAGGGGAGCAATGGCAGTTCAAGGTGGACAGAGTGACAGAGTGGGACAGAGGGTGACAATCAGGAGAGTCTTATTTCCTGGCAGGGGTCTTGGCAATGTTCTCTGGCTTCTGCCTGGATCGTAAGGACTGTTTGCGGGGTGGTTCTCCTTCTGCAGGGGGTGGGGTGCTGTTGGCCTGTTGGTCCTGTTGCGGGGCCTCCTGTCCACTAGCACCAGCAGAGGTGGAGGGCCGTTCATCGGTGTGGCTAGTGTCAGGGGTCAGTTGGTGTGCCACTGCCACCCTCATGGTGTTGGCCATGTATGCCAGCACCCCTGCAATGGTGACCAGGGTGGTGTGGATGTCTTTCAGGTCCTCCCTCATCCCCAGGTACTGTCCCTCCTGCAGCCGCTGGGTCTCCTGCAACTTACAGTATCTGGCCCATAATCTCCTGGGAATGGAGGTATGCTCCCAGGATCCCTGCAAGTGCCTCGTGGAGAGTGGGTTCCCTGGGCCTGTCCTCCCCCTGTCACACAGGAGTCCTCCCAGCTTCCCTCTTGTCCTGTGCCTCTGTCCCCTGAACCGTGTGCCCACTGCCACTGACCCCAGGTCTCTGATTGTCTTGGGTTTGTGGAATTGCCTGGGCTCCCTGTAGTGGTGGACACACTGCTGATTGACGTGTCCTGGAGACAGAGGTATGGGCCCGCTGGGTGGGTGCTCTGGTGGTGTTTCCTGAGGGGGGAGCTCTGTGGTGGCTTGGGACTGTGGCAGGGTAACCGACTGTCCAGAGGTCCCTGAGGGGCCAGGTTGGTCATCCTGATCCAGGCGTGCAGAGCTGCTGTTATCGCTGTGGACCTCTTCTGGGGGGACTGGATGTTGGTGGCACCTCCTCTCCGGTAACATTGAGTGGGGGTCCTGTGGGGATGTAAATGCAGTGTTATTGTATCTGCGTGTGCCATTTTGTGCATGGATATGTTTCCCTCAATGGTTGTTATTAGCAAGGCAACTTTGGGTTGTGTGAGAATGTTATTGGTTTGGCTAAGTGATTGTCACTAGTGTGCATGCTGTGGTTATGGGTGTCCATGCAGGTCTGTGATGGGTGTCCATGAATTGGTGTTGCATGCAGGGCTTAGTTTCGGGATGGGTGGGTTGTGATAGTGTGGTATTTGTGAGGTGGTGGATTGATGGGGTGAGGGTAGGGGTAGGAGTTTGTGATGGCATGCAGGTAGGGTGGGGGATATAGTAATAAAGATTTGACTTACCAGAGTCCAGTCCTCCTGCTACTCCTGTGGGGCCCTCAGGATGCATGATCGCCAAGACTTGCTCCTCCCATGTTGTTAGTTGTGGGGGAGGAGGTGGGGGTCCACCGCCAGTCCTCTGTACGGCTACCTGGTGTCTTGATACCACGTAACACACCTTCCCCCGTAGGTCGTTCCACCTCTTCCTGATGTCATCCCTTGTTCTGGGGTGCTGTCCCACGGCGTTGACCCTATCCACAACTCTCCCCCATAGCTCCATCTTCCTAGCAATGGACGTCTGCTGCACCTGTGATCCAAATAGCTGTGGCTCTACACGGATGATTTCCTCCACCATGACCCTTAGCTCCTCCTCAGAGAACCTGGGGTGTCTTTGCAGTGCTATGGGTGTAGTGTGAGTGGTATGTGTGAGGGTGTGAGGGTGTGTGGGGTGATGTGTTGGGGTGTGTGCTGTGAGGTGCGTGGATGGTGTATGGGTGATAGTGTTACGTGGCTCAGATTCAGTGGGTGCTCCTGGCTTGTCTCTCTCTCAGTTGGCAATATTTTTTTCATTGTATGGGGTTGTGGGTATTTGTGGGTGGGTGTTTTATATTGGATTGGGTGTGTGGGTGTGGTGTGTAGTTTGAATTGTCCAATGTGGTGCAGTTTTGTTAGTGTGTGTGTATTTTGAGCGCAGCTGTGTGTACCGCCAATAGTTTACTGCGGTTGAATGACCGCTGCAGTGATTCGTGGATCATGATGCTGTGGGTGTATTTCTGTTGGCGTAATGGTGTGGGTTTTGCTAACACCAGTTTATCACTGACTTTTGGACTGGCGCACTTGTATGGGTGTCTGTATAGTGGCAGATTTCTCTGTGTGGGTCATAATACCTGTAGCGGTATACTGCCGCGGTCAAGGTATGTTGGCGGCCGTCAGCACTGTGGTAGGCGGCATTTACCGCCAATGTTGTAATGAGGGCCTATATGTCTATAAGGTAAAGGGAACTAGCAAAAGGAAGGTAACAGCCATGAAACTATGTCTAAGAGACCATAATGAAACCAATCAAGAGAGTGTAAACTAATTGGGGCAGGACTGGTGCATTCTCAATAATAATAGTAAAATAAAATTGCTCTTTTTGGTGCAGTAGTATTTTCTTTTCATAAGAAATGTGACCTTTTGATTCTATGTAATTCTTGATGTCACAACTTTGTTCTTTTGCCTGTTTGTGTAACACCTGCTTTGGTGCACGCCAGAGGGGTACTTACCCCTAAAAAATGGATTTTAGCTTTATCACTGAATGTTTAGAATTTTCCCTGTGCATTATCATTGTGTACTTTGGGCATTACTCTTTTATATATATACACTTAGGGACCTTTGTTTCTTATAGCTGTACAATTACCCTCATGCCCTAGGTATCCTTGGGTTCTCTTGTCTGTTTGAAACACATAAATCCTAAGCCCAGCAAAAAAGTAGACAGCAGAACAAGAGGTCAGAAGGCAGAAGTCAGGGAGACACCACACCAAGGATGCCAGGTCTAACATCTATGCTAATAAAAATGTCCTACTACCCAAAATATTTTTTTTTTTTAGCAAGCTTAGAATAAAGGAGGAGTGAGAAAAAAGCAACATGTTTCTAAACCCATGCCTTTACAGCTTGCATGCAGCACTTTGATGCCAGTTCATGCCACTGTGCTAAAGGGATGATAACTTATGAAGTGCATGTAACAGAATGGCCTCTGTGGCAAAAGCAGGAATTACCTTAACTATCTACAGAAATGCAGTCTGTGATTTGCATGGTACACATGCTTTGTAGCAGGAACATTAACTATCTATGCTATTTTACCATGAGTCAAAACTATCACTAGACACATCACACCTCTTGCCATCAAGTACATCAATCACTAGAGTTAGCCATTGTTTTATCCCATGACAAATGCAGGGCCCACAAAGATCTCTGCAGGCTGTTCTTATCTCTCCTCATCTTGTCTGTCAAATGGCACCCCTCGACCTTGGCACCACTGTGATGCCACCAGTCACACCATCCTAAAGCTGGCACTGCTGAGAACTACTGTTAATGGTCTCATTGAAATGTATGGGCCACTCGTAATGAGGACCTTTCATGCAATATCAATTGAAATCATTTTAGTCAGGGCTCAACTGGTCCCCAAACCTATGTGAGCTTGTAGAGGGTCGCTGGGACTGTAAGAAAACAGTGAGAGTTAGAAAAATAGCCCACCCCAAGACCCTGTAAGGTAGGTGTAAAGTGCACCTACTACCCCCAGAGAGCACAGAAGTTGTGATAGGGGGATTCTGCAGGAAGAACAAACACCAGCAATGCAACAACAGTGGATCTCCAGACCTGAGTACCTGTAAGACAAGGGGACCAAGTCTAATAGTCGCAACAGTGTCGAGAGTGGGCAGGAGCCCAGGAAATGCCAGCTGAGGGTGCAAGGAAGCTGCCACCTGTTGGAAGAAGCTTGGAGTTCTGCAAGAAAGAAGAGGACTAGGAACTTCCCCTTTGGAGGATGGATGTCCCACTTCGCAATGAAGCTTGCAGAGGTGTTCCCACACAGAAAGACCACAAACAAGCCTAGCTAGCTGCAAGGGTCGCAGTAGAGGTTTTTGGGTGCTGCTGTGGCCCAGGAGGGACCAGGATGTCGCCACTTGGAGGAGGAGACAGAGGGGGCGCCCAGCAAGTCAGGGAGCCCTCACAAAAGCAGGCAGCACCCGCAGAACTACCTGAACAGGCACTTGGAAGAAGAGTGAACCGGAGTCCACGCGAAGTCACAAAAGGGAGTCCCACGACGCCGGAGGACAACTTAGAAGGTTGTGCACTACAGGTTAGAGTGTCGGGGACCCAGGCTTGGCTGTGCACAAAGGAAATCCTGGAAGAGTGCACAGGAGCCGGAGCAGCTGCAAATCACGCGGTACCCAGTAATGCAGTCTGGCGTGGGGAGGCAAGGACTTACCTCCACTAAACTTGGACTGAAGAGTCACTGGACTGTGGGAGTCACTTGGACAGAGTTGCTGAGTTCCAGGGACCACGCTCGTTGTGCTGAGAGGGGACCCAGAGGACCAGTGATGCAGTCTTTTGTTGCCATCGGTTGCAGGGCGAAGATTCCGTTGACTCACAGGAGATTTCTTCAGAGCTCCTGGTGCAGAGAGGAGGCAGGCTACCCCCAGAGCATGCACCACCTGGAAACAGTCGAGAAAGCCGGCAGGATGAAGCGATACAAGGTTGCTAGTAGTCGTCTTGCTACTTTGTTGCGGTTTTGCAGGCGTCCTGAGCAGTCAGCAGTCGATCCTTTGGCAGAAGGTGAAGAGGGAGATGCAGAGAAACTCTGATGAGCTCTTCCATTCGTTATCTGGTGAGATCCCCAAAGCAGAGGCCCTAAATAGCCAGAAAAGGAGGTTTGGCTACCTAGGAAGGAGGATTGGCTACCAAGAGAGGTAAGAGCCTATCAGAAGGAGCCTCTGACGTCACCTGCTGGCACTGGCCACTCAGAGCAGTCCAGTGTGCCACAGACACCTCTGTTTCCAAGATGGCAGAGGTCTGGGACACGCTGGAGGAGCTCTGGGCACCTCCCCTGGGAGGTGCAGGTCAGGGGAGTGGTCACTTCCCTTTCCTTTGTCCAGTTTCACGCCAGAGCAGGGCTGGGGGATCCCTGAACTGGTGTAGACTGGCTTATGCAGAGATGGGCACCATCTGTGCCCATCAAAGCATTTCCAGAGGCCGGGGGAGGCTACTCCTCCCCAGCCTTCACACCTATTTCCAAAGGGAGAGGGTGTTACACCCTCTCTCAGAGGAAGTCCTTTGTTCTGCCTTCCTGGGCCAGGGCTGCCTGGCCCCCGGAGGGCAGAAACCTGTCTGAGGGGTTGGCAGCAGCAGCAGCTGCAGTGGAGACCCCGGAAAGGCAGTTTGGCAGTACCCGGGTTCTGTGCTAGAGACCCGGGGGATCATGGAATTGTCCCCCCAATGCCAGAATGCCATGTTCGGAGTTACCATTGTGACGCTGTACATAGGTAGTGACCTATGTACAGTGCACGCGTGTAATGGTGTCCCCGCACTCACAAAGTCCGGGGAATTTGTCCTGAACGATGTGGGGGTACTTTGGCTAGTGCCAGGGTACCCACACACTAACTTTGCACCCAACCTTCACCAGGTGAAGGTTAGACATATAGGTGACTTATAAGTTACTTAAGTGCAGTGGTAAATGGCTGTGAAATAACATGGACGGTATTTCACTCAGGCTGCACTGGCAGGCCTGTGTAAGAATTGTCAGAGCTCCCTATGGGTGGCAAAAGAAATGCTGCAGCCCATAGGGATCTCCTAGAACCCCAATACCCTGGGTACCTCAGTACCATATACTAGGGAATTATATGGGTGTACCAGTATGCCAATGTGAATTGGTAAATTTAGTCACTAGCCTGTTAGTGACAAATTTGGAAAGCAGAGAGAGCATAATCACTGAGGTTCTGGTTAGAAGAGCCTCAGTGAGACAGTTAGGCATCACACAGGGAACACATACATGTAGGCCACAAACTTATGAGCACTGGGGTCCTGGCTAGCAGGGTTCCAGTGACACATAACAAACATACTGACAACATAGGGTTTTCACTATGAGCACTGGGCCCTGGCTAGTAGGATCCCAGTGAGACAGCGAAAACACCCTGACATATACTCACAAATAGGCCAAAAGTGGGGTAACAAGGCTAGAAAGAGGCTACTTTCTCACACAGCTGCAGTCCAATAGTGGACAAACAGTCCACTCTTCCTACCATGCTTAATGACGCCCTAAAAGAATTCAAGGGAGTGTCTTCTGTCTGAGAGAGCATCACTGGCCCATGAAAGACAGATCATAGCATGCCACGAATGGAGACATCAGACGGGAAAGAGACTCAGGATCTACACACTGCCAGCTCGCTTGGGAATCCTGCTTGTCTTCCCACTGCAGATCAACAAGGATCTCCTGCCAAAGTACCTCAACTGCCTGTGGTTGTCCCAGCTCAAAATGCAAACCAAAGAAGGTAAAAAAGGAGGAAGGTCCAGAATAAAAGAACAATTTTAACACAACCAGCTGAGTATTCTCTTTTTCGTCCATTACAAACCAAAGTGGAGGACACACCTTGTGGCCCAGCCTCCCATCCTCCCAACAGCTTAGGGGATACCAGTCAATTATCTCCAGAAGATCCCCCCCATCAAGGACTCAAGAGGGCAGACAAGTAAAATGAACAAGAGAAACCATTATCTGCAGACAAAAGTGCTACTTCACACACAGAGAACTTCAAATCTATTCTTTAGGGCACATTGTTAGCCCACAGGGGCTGCAAAGCACAATTTTGTCCTCGCCGTCCTTCAGAAAGTACCGAACTAAGGAGAGAACTCCAGTAAGAAACTCAGCATTGGCCAGAAGATTCAGCCCCGCCGGAGGCAGGCCTATGAGAGTGCCAATGGAAGCACAGTTTAGGCCCATCAGTTACCCCAACCCAAATGTGGGTATGTCAGACTTGGGCCCCAGCCCTCCAGCTTCTCCCGGAAGCACACAGGCCACTACAATTTGGGATCTCTGCACAGAAGGGCTATCCAGCCAAGAGCAAGGGGACGCAGAGCCTCTTCCAATCAATCAACACACCCTGCCAGCAAGACAAAACAACCTGTTGTGGGTTCATTTCTGCAACTTGTTTGGGCACACATATTTTAGCTTAGCTTAAGCCTGTGGCCTGTGCTCTTTTACGCAAATACATGCTCTAATTTAATTTATTCATTTTAGCTTAGCCTGCTTTTCAGCGAGGATGTTTTATTTTTCCTAATCAGTAGTGGTTCTGCAAAAGCATTGACATTATTTTTGTGCACAACATTTCACCATGTACTTCTACCCAAAGCTGACAAGAACATTACATTATAATCCATCTAGTATTGTCTCCACAAGAGTATATAAACAGTCTGACACATAGGCACATGCCCACATCAGGCATGTTTCACAGAACAGGGTAGGTCGCTTCCCCGCTGCTGCAGCTCCGCCTGCTCAGGCCCCTGCTACGTTGCTCTTGCGTTTTTATTTCCTCCTTTATTGGCGTTTTTCCTTTCTTTTGATTTTTCTATTTCTCTCTATTCCATTGCGCTTTCTTTCCTGCCGCTGCCACCCGTGCTGCCCCGCCCCCCCTGCTCCCATTTGCTGACCTTCCCTCCCGCCTACCGGCTGACCCCTCCTCCCCCCCTGCCTTCTTATGGCGGCCGCTGTGCGGCCACGCTGCTGGCACGCCAAAGGCAAGCCTGTCTGCGCCCGTCCGCGCCTGGACCACGCCCAGCGCCAGAACCCCTGGCCCCCACCGCACTCAAAGCATCCGAATAAGATTCGACGCCGCCTCCCTCAACGCCCTCAACGCTGGACGAACAGCCACCTGCTACCAAGCCAGCCCTAAACGAACCCATGGACCCTTCACCTGTCAAGCCTGCAAATACACATTCCTCTGAACCTGCAGACCACCCACCGGCCCTCGCAACAACAACCACCTCAAGTGCATCCTCCTCAACACACGCTCCGTCTACAAGCACGCCATCGAAGTATGGGACCTCCTGGACACAACAGCACCAGACGTCACCTTCATCACAGAAACCTGGATGAACGCCTCCTCGGCCCCAGACATCGCCATAGCCATCCCCGACGGCTACAAGATCGCCCGGAAGGACCGCGTCAACCAAACCGGAGGAGGAATCGCCATCATCTACAGGAACACCATCAACATCACGACCACCACCGAAGACACCCCCCTCGCCGCCGAACACGTTCACTTCCAGATCCACACCGACCCCAAAACCACCCTCAGAGGAACACTCACCTACAGACCCCTGGGCCCACGCGCCCATTTCAGCGAAACCATCGCAGACTTCATCAGCCCGCACGCCCTAGCCTCACCAGAATACATCCTCCTCAGGGACCTGAACTTGGAGAAAAACAACGACAACAACACCGCCACCCTGCTCGACAACCTCGCCACACACTCGACCCCATCTTCTCCGCCAGCAACCACGTCTCCTTCAGCCACTCCTCCGGACTACACTGGACCGACCACAGATGCGTCCACTTCACCTTCAAACGGGAGACTCACCACCATCGCACACAACAAATCCCCCGCAGATGCTGGAGCGAAATCTCCACAGAGCAGCTCCTCTCAACACTGAACCAAAACCCACCAGCCAACATCACTGACGCCAACAACGCAGCCCACAGCCTCACACAGTGGATCACCAACTGTGCCGAAAACCTCGCACCACTTAAAAAAAACCCAGGCGGGACCAGCATCAGGAAACCCCCATGGTTCACGGACACCCTCAAAGAATCTAAGAAATCCTGCTGAACCCTCGAAAAAACCTGGCGCAGGGAACGAACCACAGAGAACATGACAGCCCTCAAGATCGCCACCCGTGAACACCACCAGCTGATCGCTCCACCAAAAGGACATAATTCAAAGAGCGACTAAACAACAACACCCACAACAGCAAGGAACTCTTCAACATCGTCAAAGAGCTCTCCAACCCCAGCGCCAGCTCCAATGACATCACACCCTCACAAGAACGCTGCAACTCTCTCGCTACGTTCTTCTACTGAAAGATCGCAGATCTACACAACAGCTTCGGACCCCAGACCCCGCCCCCTACCACCGAACCAGCAGCCCCCACCACTACTCTCAGCTCCTAGACCCCAATCAGCTCAGAAGAGACCAGAAGCATCATGAACACCATCCACTCCGGCTCCCCCTCGGACCCTTGCCCCCATCACATCTTCAACAAAGCTGACTCCGTCATCGCACCCCATCTCCGGAACATCATCAACAGCTCGTTCACATCAGCCACCTTCCCCGAGAGCTGGAAACATGCAGAAATCAACGCCCTCCTGAAAAAACCCACGGCAGACCCCAATGACCTGAAGAACTTCCGCCCCATCTCTTTTCTTCCCTTCCCGGCCAAGGTCATCGAGAAGACCGTCAATAAGCAGCTGACCGCTTTTCTCGAGGCTAACAACTCGCTCGACCCCTCTCAATCTGGATTTCGAGCCAACCACAGCACAGAAACTGCCCTCATCGCAGTCACCGAAGACATCAGGACTCTGATGGACAACGGAGAAACAAGCGCCCTCATCCTCCTGGAATTATCGGCTGCCTTCGACACCGTGTGCCATCGCACCCTAATAACCCGCCTCCGCACCACTGGAATCCTAGAACAGGCCCTAGACTGGATCATCTCGTTCCTCTCCGACAGAACCCAGAGAGTCCACCTCCCTCCCTTCCGCTCAGAACCCACCGAGATCATCTGCGGCGTACCCCAAGGATCCTCGCTCAGCCCAACCCTCTTCAATATCTACATGAACCCCCTCGCCGCCATCGTACGCAAACACAACATCAACATCATCTCTTACGCCGACGACACCCAGCTGATACTTTCCCTCACCAAAGACCCAACCACCGCCAAAACCAACCTACAGGAAGGAATGAAAGACGTCGCGGAATGGATGAAGCTCAGCCACCTAAAACTGAACTCAGACAAGACGGAGGTCCTCATCCTCGGACAATCCCCATCCGCCTGGGATGACTCCTGGTGGCCCACGGCGCTGGGCACCGCACCAACCCCCTCGGATCATGCACGCAACCTCGGATTCATCCTGGACCCCCTCCTCACAATGACCAAGCAAGTCAACGCCGTCTCGTCATCATGCTTCAACACCCTACGCATGCTCCGAAAAATCTTCCGATGGATCCCCGCCAAAACCAGAAAGACAGTTACCCATGCCCTCGTCACAAGCTGACTGGACTACGGAAACACCCTATACGCAGGTACCACCGCAAAGCTTCAGAAACGTCTACAACGCATACAGAACGCCTCCGCACGCCTCATCCTCGACATCCCTCGCCACAGCCACATATCCGCCCACCTGAAACACCTGCACTGGCTCCCCGTCAACAAGAGGATCACCTTCAGGCTCCTCACCCACGCACACAAAGCACTCCACAACATGGGCCCCGAATACTTCAACAGCCGCCTCTCGTTCTACACACCCACCCGTCAGCTCCGCTCAGCCAGCCTCGCTCTCGCCACCATCCCACGGATCCGCAGAACCACCGCCGGAGGCAGATCATTCACCTATCTGGCAGCCAAAGCATGGAACTCCCTCCCTGCACACCTAAGAACTACCCAGGACCACCTCGCCTTCAGGAAACTCCTCAAGACATGGCTTTTCGAGCAGCAGTAACTCCCCCCCCCCTCTCCAGCGCCTTGAGACCCTCTCGGGTGAGTAGCGCG
Source organism: Pleurodeles waltl (assembly GCF_031143425.1). Classification (NCBI taxonomy): domain Eukaryota; kingdom Metazoa; phylum Chordata; class Amphibia; order Caudata; family Salamandridae; genus Pleurodeles; species Pleurodeles waltl. The sequence goes on along the minus strand of NC_090444.1, from coordinate 1,559,534,610 downwards.
CTCTATAAATGTACTGATTGATTGATTGATTGAACAGAAACATGTTTCTTATAAAAAACATCGTAGAGGCCAAGGAAAAGGAAGGAGGCTGTTCTGGCCAGGATACCTATGCACGCTGTATTCCATCTCACAGCTGACCTCTGCCCTTTCTCCACAATCAGCCAAGGAGAGGGCAGGCAGACCCCTAGTCTCAGGTAACAGGGATGGGTGCTCCTCTCATGGATTAAGTATGGACGGATTGGGATACCACAGCTATTCTCTTGCTAAAAGTAAAGGGTTAGGTAGCATTCTATGTACATGTTTATTTCAATATGCGTGGGTTGTTTACTTTCTTCTCACTGATCGTAACAATCCTAATCTGGCTATGCCTCATTGCCCTAATAATTGCAGCTCATATGTTTTATTGTAGATTGCAGTCTTTTCAATAAATGTATTGAAAACCATCCTGCATCTTTTCTATTGCCTACATGTGTGTATGAGACCTTTGCTATCGAGAGAAAGGGGTGAGATGTGTTGGCCACGACTAACCTGACAGGTTATTGAGCCTCATGAGTTAGGCTGCGACAAATCACATTTGCTTTCTATGTTTTGATGAGGTGCTAGCCAAAAGAGTTTGGCTGACAGCTGACAACACAGTGTGGGATTTATTCAGTCACCCACAATCGGTGCAGCTGCTGCTACAAATCCAGCAGTTTTGTTAAAAAAACGAGAGTCCTACTACAAACCAAAAGACTAGGGTGGTCCAAACCTGGCAACAGTACTCCCAGGGGGTAGGTTCACACAAAACACCCCCTCTGAATTTGCAACTGAATTCCAGTATCTTTCTCTTCAAACCTGAGTACAAGTCATGAGGTAACTGTGACACCCTGACCAGAGGCAACAACATGGAGAACACCCACAATCACCCAAAAAGCACAAGCAGAAAATTATAAATTTAAGGAGTGGGGCATAAACATTACTCTGCATTATAACACAGGCTACCCCTCTCCCCTACTCTCTAACGAGGGTATCATAGCTCACTGAACAGCAAACCCTACCAGCTCAGTACTTAGGGGAGCGCAGGGTCAGTCGTTCAAAAGGAGTTGGTCATCCAGCGATAGGTATAGCCAACCTCAATCTCCATCTCAGCATTCAAACACATTCTTTGACCTTAGGTGGATAACTATAACAATCAACAGCAACATTGGCAGCCAATGACAAATCCTGCACCGAAGCGTGCACCACTACAGCGTAAATCCACTCTCCACTTGGGCTCATGGAATGTCAACCAGCTGGCAACCAAAGTTATGGATCCAGAGTTCCAGTCCAACATCACAACCTTTGACAATTCTTTTTCAGGAAACCTGGCTGGCAAAACCACTTAAACTCTGGGAATTCATCTGCTTTTTCACATCAGCAGTCAAGCTGTCCCAATATGGTCACCTATCAGGTGGGCTGGCAGCCTATTTATCATCAACTTGCACAGCCACAGCAGAGGAAGGCCAACCAAAGTCACCGTCCACAATTGCAGTCAACACCAGCTTTACCTTTGATGGAAAGAAGGAAGGAGGAGGTTATAATCTTCAACGCTTACATCCATCCAAATGAGACTCAAAACACCTCGTGGATCAGCTTCTGATGCATATAAGCAAGCTGGATACTTCCAGCCAAATCCCCTCAGGGGCCCTAAATCTACATCTCTTGGGCTCCTCTGCGAACGATAAAGTAGGGAGTCAGTCCTCACACTAGAATATCCCGGAACAAAGTAGAAATTTTCACAGCAGAGCGAGCAAAACTGTCAGACGCTTACTGGGCGATTTGGAGCACATCAACTTTAGAGCACTCAATGTAAAATTCCATGAGGATTCTCTACCGGCTGCTTCTTTTTACTCTGCAAACACCATTTCAACATTAGATTATACTTTTGTTTCACTCCCATTGCTTTATCATGACTCCTAATTCTGACTAGGAGACAAAGGAGACAGCGACCACAAGCCAGAGGAGATGCTCTTCCTAGCATCTGCACTGGCATTGGAACACTTGGCAGAGGTCCCACATTCCAGCTTTACAATCAATTTTAGGAGAATGACAACTTTGCTAGCAATGACAGAGGAGGTGCTTCAGTCACCAAAGGGTCTACCAGTAGCTCAAGAATCAACTACATGTAGCCTCATTAAAAGATGAGAAAGCTTAACTGCCAACTTAGGAACTTCCTTCTCCATGCCATTCAAAATAAGAATTCACCCAATTTCCAGGGAAAGCCGTTAGATCATTACTGTGCAGCAGAAACTACAAAAACAACTTAAAAGGGCTATAAAAAGTTCGCTGAGATCACTGAGACGCAAACTGGGCAACTCATACCTCCACTTACTATTACACCAACAAAGATACACGCTTAAAAAACTAAAATGGTGTGTCAATAGAACACTGGAAGATGAACTCTAGGCAAAGCTATTCCCCGATATCAAAGCAAGAAACAACGTTCGCTTCTGGGGCAGGTAAATAAAATAATGCACTCTTCTAACGGAGGCCTAGAATCATACATCTCAGAAGAGGTCTGGGCAGACTTCTTGAGGCTCCACTTCAACTGGCAGCCAATGTGCCAGCCCTCAAGTATGGCGAAAGAAGGTATTTCATCCACTGATCGATCAAGCACCAGTTGGCAGGGCATGGCTTGGCTGTCCAGCAAGATGGCTGCCACTTCTACAGGCTCTCCTCGCGGAAGCATAAATCTGCAACTTATCAGCGCGGATCGGAACTCCTGAGCGCAGCATCGGTGAGCGATCAGGCGACAAACACCATTTGCAGGCGGGCTGTGAGCCGAGCAGGACAGCCAGGGGACAGCGGGCTCAAAGAGGCTTGCTATGCAGAACGGGATGAGATGCTGTCTGTCGGGCCCTTGAGGAGGGAAGCTGCACCTGTCACCGGCTAGCGGATGTGAGGAACGCGGCTGATGCTGCCGCCGCCCACCGCACCCATCGGGCTTAGAAAACCTGCGGCCCGGGCCAGAGGATGAAGGCGGAGGTGACAGCGAACTAGGTCGTGCGGCCCGGTACGTCCTGCGGAGGAGAAGCGGGTTCTGGCTCAGGCCCACGAAGGTGAAGAGCGACAGCGGGGAGATGAATGGCAAACTGGGCCTTGTGACCTGAGATGCCCAAAAGAGGAGGAACGGGTGCAGGCTCGGGTCCGCGGCAGTGAAGTGCAACATTGGGATGACGGCTTACTGAGCCTTGCGGTCCGGAGAGGCCTAAGGAGAAGAATCGCTTGCTGGCTCGAGCCTGCGGCGATGCAGGGAAGCAACGGGGTGAAGGCTAACTGGGCCCTGCAAACCAGAGGGCCTCAGGAAGAGGAGCTGGTCCCAGCTTGGGCCCGCGGCAGTGACGTGTGGCATCAAGGCTGCGGCCGATCCCTCCCACCCTCTGGACATCGGGACGCGGCCTGCTGTGGCCGGGGAGGTTGCTGGTGCCCCAGCTGCAGGCGAAAATTTGCACGGCCCAACTTGCAGACTCTGACCGAGGGCTCCATGGAGACAGAGTAGCCCGGTGATTAAATAAAAACTTACTCTGACCTGTGGGAGCGGGCCGGCGACTGCCCTGAGCATTGGCCTGGAGCAACAGCCTGGGAGACGTGGGCCTCTGGATAGCCTGGAATGGTGGTTGTGGGATCGGTTGGCAGCCCTGCCGGACTGTGACTGGAGTTGCCTTGCAATGTGACGACAGTGGAGGAAAGCATGGGACCACCGCAGGGGGCCTCACTCGTACACGATGGGGAAATCTGACCCAAAACAGCAAAACTGGCCTTTGAGGGCAAACAAAAGAGCAGTCAAACCGGGCGTGTAATGGAAGCGCGACTGCCGGACGAAGACCTTCAACTGCCCTCCATTAAAGCCCTGTTAATGGACCTAAAAAACAGCCTGGCGACTAGAGACTGATTGCTTGGACCGCATGAAAGACAGGGTGGATGATCATGATGCTCGCTTGGACCAGACTGAGGCTAGAGTGTCAAATCTGGAGGATGGTCGCATCCGAGAGAATGAACGGTTACTTCAAATAGAAAAGGTGTCGGAAGTGATCCATCCTAAAAATGAGGACCTTGAAGCCAAGTCTAGGCGTAACAACATACGCATCCTAGGTTTTCCTGAATTGACATCCATGGGACACATGGAAGACTATGTTGAGGAGATGCTCAAATCAATCTTTTCCGGAGAACTCTCCCCTGTGCTGGTGGTAGAATGTGCACATAGATCACTGGGGCCGAGGCCACTGCCAGGAGCCCCAGTGAAACACATCATCGCTCGTCTACTCAATTACAGAGATAGAGATACAGTCCTACGTCTGGTTCGGGACCACCGCCCGCTCATTTATGACAACAATGAACTTAGCCTCTTCCTGGACTACACCACTGGGGTGCAGGTGGCTTGCCGAGCTCTCTTCCGATTAAACACATCTTGAGCCACACAGAGGTCACATTTTCACTTATCTACCCAGCGAAGCTGTGCATACAGCACAATGGGAAATTTTTCTCAGAATCAAAACTTGCTACAAAATTTGCTAAAGGTATTCCCAAAAAGCCGACCCCTGTGCTATCGCCGAAACTAGAAGAAGACAAAAATCACACAAGCGACAATGACTGAAATGAGATATACAGGGGGGACTACTGTAAATTTAGATAACGCCCTGAGACCTGTGTGAGCGAGGATGAACTGCAGAGTAGAAGCCTTCTAGACTGCTCTGGCCCACCCTCGCACTCTGGGTGGAAAAACTGATGACCAAGCCAGCGCCCCGCTGGAGTAGTCCTTATTATTCTAATGTTGTTTTTGCGAAAGGATCTGGTAATGGGTGGGGGAGGTGGAGAGGTCGGGCCCATTTGGGGGCCTGAGTAGGTGGGGGGTGGTATATGTACTGATTGTTCAATGGTTTGATGTTTGCCCTTCTCTCTCCTGACATCCTCTTGATGCAGCTGCTTTCTTGATGCGAGGTGGGGGGGGTTTGATGCTTCAGCATAGTTTAGAGCAATGGCTCAGAAAACTGTGACTCCATTTAAGTGTCTGACATAGAATGATCGGGGGCTGAATGATGGGCGTAAGATGAGACTGCTTTCTGCTTTCATGCAGCGCCATGCGATCAACATTTGTATGCTACAGGAGATGCACTTGACTAAGGCCACGATATCTAGGGTGCGAGCTGGCTGGATCTGTGACAGTCATGTAGCAGTGTATTCAAATTACTCCTGGGGCGTAGCAATTCTGCTTAGAAAAGGCTTACAATGGCGAACCGAAAAAGTGCTCACATACACACAGGGCCACTATGTTATGATACGGGGAACCCGACAGGATAAACCCTTTTGCCTAGTAGCTGTGTACGGCCCCAATGTTGACGACCCAGAATTCTTCGGGGAAGTATGGTGCATGATTAAGTTCTTAGGTCCTGGGTCGCTGCTATGGGGAGGAGACTTCAATGTGGTGTTGGACTTTGAGGCAGATCGAGGGAGCTGAGCCAGACCACAACATGTGGCGGTCGCGAGGACTCTGTCCCTCGTGATGGCTGAGGGCGCACTGGTGGACCTGTGGAGAGCTAAACATGGAGCGCAGAGGGAATGTACATGCGTTAATTCTGTACATAACAGCTGGTCCCGCATCAATATGTGGCTTGGCACCAGAGACATCGAGCTCTGGATAGAGTCAATTAAACATATGCCCGTACGTTATCAGACCGCTTGCCGGTTATGCTAGTACTGCAGATCCCAGGTGGCCCCAGAAGCGCATTTTCCTGGAGGTTGCCCCATGGGCGTTAAGAGATTGGGTCTTGCGGGAGGAGATCCACGCTGCTATAGTGGAATACTTCTCGGTGAACCAGAGCTCAGTTTCCTCAATGGGCACCTTGTGGGAGGCCTTCAAGGTAGTGATACGTGGGATCTGTCTTGCCTAACAACATGGTGTGCTGAAGGCATTAAGGCATGACTTAATGAACCTAGAGTAACGACTCTTCCAGCGGTCTCCTGGCCAAAATAAGAGAAATGTTATCTCAGTATGAGGAGGAGGAACTTCAGGAGGTCTGTTTATTAGGGAAAGATGCTAGAGCGAGGTGATATGGAGAGGGCGCGAGAGGTGGTACAACATTGGCTGCAATGCTTCACAGGCCGTGGTCTGGGAATGATATCATAGAGCTGATTGATCCAGCTGGCGTTCACCATTCCGGAACTGAAGAAGTCAAGCGTACTCTAACTGATTTGTTTTCAAAATTGTATGCAGAGGAGTCGAGATCGCCTGCCGAGTCTTACACTGATTATTTTGACGATATCAGCCTACTTTGGTTTAAGAACTTGCATTGGCAATTCCTAGACGCCCCCTTCTCAGATGTAATTCAGGCTATACGTAGCTTGCCAGGAGACAAGGCTCCATGATTGGATGGCATGTCACCGGCTTTCTATAAAGAATACGCTGACATTTTAGCGCCGCACCTCCTTGAGGTATATGCTGAGGCTTCTCTACAGGAAGCCATTTTAAAGCCTGGGAAGGACCCTACTAGCTGTGATTCATATCGACTACTCTTGCTAATAAACATTGATAATAAGATCCTGCCAAAATTGATAGCGTCCCGGCTGCAGCCTCTGGGACTACCGGATCAGTCTGGTTTTATACCAGGACGCTATACCTTATATAACCTTTGCACTTTTTTTGCAATCACTCGGATGGTCGAACCCGGCGAACGAGCGGCCGCAGTGTTTCTGGATGCCACCAAGGCTTTTGATTCTCTACCATGGTTGTACATGTTCAGCTTACTGGGCAGAGTCAGATTGAGTCCAAGATTTATAAAATTGATCCGCCTGTTATACATGGAACCAACAGCCAGATTGCGAGTAAATGGGCTCCTGTTGGATTCTTTTTCGATAGCAAGAGATACACGGCAGGGATGCCCTCTCTCACCGCTGCTTTTCACGGTGGCGATGGAGCCACTTGTAGCACATTTGAGACAACACCATAGTCTTAGGGGCTTAGCATTCAGGCAGCATCCAATACTGGTATCAATGTATGTGGATGATGTTGCTCTGTACGTCCGTGACTCACAACTACATCTTGATACGTTAATAGATGAAATAGCCCGCTTAGGCCAGATATCAGGATCACAATAAACTGGACTAAGTCAGTGGTGCTCCCTTTGACGGCTGCTATGACGTAACATGACTCTAGATATCCCATTAGTTGGGCGGAGGGACCAGTACGATATCTGGGAATCTGGCTCAGTAGAGAAGTAGTCAATTATGGCAATGCCATTTTGTGGTTGGAAAATAGGTTGACAATGTGGCACTCGCTGCCACTTTCACTGACTGGTCGTATAGCCATTGCGAAGATGGTGATCTTGCCCAAATTTCTATATCTATTTGTTAATATACCACTAGTCCTTACGACCAGCTTCTTGAAAAGACTCAGGTCCTTGCTTGTGGCCCTCGCCTGGGCAGGTAGACAACCCAGAATCGCATGGGAAACTTTGACCCTCCCGATCGAGCAGGGAGGACTGGCGGCCCCGGATCTAAAACTGTACTATAATTACACACAGGCCCATTTTGCTAATTTTTGGCTACACCCGATACGATATCTGCTGCATCTAGCTCCTGAGTGTGATTCGGTGGGCCCCCCCAGACCTTGTCCGCGGGGTGTGGATGCAGTGACATGCACGGCAAAGACTTGGATTGTGCTTCTGTGGCACGCGGGGACACCGGAGCCTTTTTCACCCTCAATGCCATTGCAAGATAGTGCGGGCTTACCGCTGTCGGGTGACGGTCAGTTCTGCGATAGCCTGCGCGAGATAAATATGGTCACCCTGGGATCTTGGTTTTCGGAGGGGTCATTTGTTTTCTTGGAGGCTCCGCTGGATGACGCGCACAACACCGTCTTGTACAGTCTCTTTTATCTCAGGGTGCGGGCTATGTTGCGGGCACGATACTCCTGTTTTCCTGCAGTGCCTCTGGGGTGCCAAACACTGGAGCTTATGTAAACAGCACAGTCTCCTCGTAGGCTTATTACACGTCTATATGTCAGCATGCAGACACCTGTGGCCCCCATCGAATCCAGGGCTAGAATATCTTGGGAGACGGATATCGGGAGACTCTTTCGGACGAAATGTGGTGATACTGTTGTGCGCCATTTCAAGAACTTTCCCCCAACTATAGATTATGCCTTATACATTTTTACTTTTTGCAACGCTTATACTATACGCCAAGTCGATTAAGGAGAATGGGTGTCAGAGCTGACGATTGCTGTGAGAGATGCCGTGGTCCTGGGGTAACTTTCATGCATTTGGCGTGGCGATGTGGGGCATTGCAGGGCTATTGGACAGAGGTGCTGCATGCGATTGGTGAGAATGATTGGAATTGTGCTGCCACACTCCCCTAAACTTGCCCTCCTGGGTTATGTGAAGGAGCACTCCCCAGAATGCCAGAAATTAGTGGGGATGCTGTTGCAGCTGGCTAATCATAGGGTAGCAATGTGCTGGAGGAGGCAACAAGCTCCTCGCTGTGGAGACTGGCTGGAGGATGCTGCGTACTGTCAGGAACAACTACAGACATACTGCAAGTTAATGCCTGAAAATTCCAGAACCTCGTGATATATGGGCCCCCCTACACTCCTTTCTGGAGTATCTAAGATGGCACAATGTTGCTCTATGTTTCCTCCCAGGTTCCCAAACCAGACTCACCCCCTCTGAGAGGATACATGGTAGCTCCTTTCGTATTCAGAACTGTTTGCTGCTTTAACACCCCCCTTCCTTTCTTCCCCTTCTTTCCTACCCTCTTTCCTGGTTTAGATGTAATTATCAAGTTATTAATCATCCTTGACGGAATAATACCTAATTGCACAGACTTTCCCTTTCTGATCAATATGTTCCTCTAAACACCCTCACAATTCTGTGATGGGAACTGTCAATATTGTATGTTTTTGATGTAGTGTATTGTTTTGTTGGTCTTATTCACATGACTGTATTAACTGATAAAGTCATAAATAAAAATAAAATAAAATTGATTAAATAAAGCACCAGTTGGCAACTACTAGTTAGAGCCCTGGCCACCCTACGCAACTATAATTAGGCGTCAAATCACGTAAAGCAGGAGGGAGGGGGCCTGTAGGAAAGAAGCCTCATTCTAGCTTGGTTACCCCCACTTTTGGCCTGTTTGTCAGTGTGTTTGAGTGTGTTCACTGGGATCCTGCTGAACAGGACCCCAATGATTATGCTCTTTCCTTTAAATTTGGTTACTAGTAACATTTCATCCACAATTGGCATGCTGGTGCACCGATGTAAGTCCCTAGTATATGGTGCCTAGGTACCCAGGGCATTGGGGTTCCGGGGGATCCCTATGGGCTGCAGCAGTTACTCTGCCACCCATAGGGAGCCCATGCAAAGGGTTATGAAGGCCTGCCATTGCACTCTGCGTGAACTGGGTGCATGCACCCGTTTTCACTATAGGTCACTGCACCAGGTCACTATAAGTCACCCCTATGGCAGGCCCTCTCATCCAAGAGGGCAGGGTGCATGTAGCTGTGTGTGAGGGCACCCTTGCACTAGAAGAGGTACCCCTAGAACCTCCAGACCCACTTTCCTGGACTTTGTGAGTGCGGGGACGCCATTTTACGTGTTCACTGGACATAGGTCAATACCTATGTCCAGCTACATAACGGTAACTCCGAACCTAGGCATGTTTGGTATCAAACATGTTGGAATCATAGCCCAATACTTTTTCAAGTATTGGTTGTATGATTCCAGGCACTCTGGGGGCTCCTTAGAGGACCCCCAGCAGTGCTTCCACAGCTTTCTGAGGTTTTCCAGGCAGCCCCAGCTGCTGCCACCTCACAGACAGGTTTCTGCCCTCCTATTGCTTCAGCAGCTGAAGCCCAAGAAGGCAGAACAAAGGATTTTCTTTGGGAGAGGGGTGCTACACCCTCTTCCTTTGAAAATAGATGTTACATGGCTTGGGAGGGGTAGCCTCCCCAAGCCACTGGTATGCTTTGAAGGGCACATTTGGTGCCAGTTTACACTGGCTCAGGGACCTCCAGTCCCTGCTCTGGTGCGAAACTGGACAATGGAAAGGGGAGTGACCACTCCCCTGTCCATCACCACCCCAGGGGTGGTGCCCAGAGCTCCTCCAAAGGGTCCCTGGGTTCTGCCATCTTGAATCCAAGGTTGGCAGGGAACTCTGGAAGCATCTCAGTGGCCATGCAGATGACGTCAGAGCCCCCTCCTGGTAGGTGGTCACCCAGCTAGGTGGCCAATCCCCCTTTCAGAGCTATTTAGGGACTCTCCTTTGGGTGGTTCCTCATATTCAGCTTGCAAGATTCCAGCAGGATTCCTCTGCATCCCTTACTTCGATTTCTGACCAAAGAAACTGCATCTGGACTCTCAAGGACAAGACAATCTGCAACAAAGACGAAGACTTTGCCTGCAACATTGTTTCTCCGGCACCTTCCAGCTTTTGCAACATTTCCCCGGTTGTGCATCCTTTGAGAACAGATTGTCTTCAGTCTGCACAGGAAAGAAGAAGGAATCTTGTAACACAGGTGGTAGTCAGAAGTGGTCCAGCTGGTCCTCTCTACCAGATGTCCAACTAGGGTGGAGATAAGCCCTTGCCTTCCCACGCAGGACAGTACCCTGTGCACCAGTTCCTTTGCAGCTGCCAAGGATTCTTGGCACTTTTTCCATGGAGTCTTCAGTTTTCATGTAGCTTCATCCCCCAGTAGTCCTTCCTGCGATGCACGGGTCTGCAATCTTCCTCCCGGCGTGGGACATCACCTGCATCCTCCTGGAACTCAACTCCGACTCCAGGGCTGCAGGGCTGCAGTGCTGATTCTTCTTCCTCACCAATGACCAACTCCTGCAATCCTCATCTTGGTGGGTAGGGGCTCCTGCCCCCACTGGACTCTGCTGTATCTTCTGGACTTGGTCCCTTCTTTCCACAGGTCTTCCTCTTCCGGAATCCACTATTGGTTTCATGCAGTCATCTCTGGGCTTTGCAATTCTCTTCTTTTCTTCTAAGTGGGTGTTCTGGGGAAATTCTAGTAATTTACTCCTGCTTTCCTGGTTGCTGGGGGTGTTGTGGTACTTACCTGTGTGCTATCCTGGTACTCCCAGCGACCCTCTACACACTCTACTTACCTGGGTGGGGTGACACTTTCACATTCCATTTTTTTTGTATATGATTTGTGCTCCCCCTAGGCCCACTATTTTCTATTGTGTTTTACAGAATTTGCACTGTTTTCTAACTATTCTTATGCCTATTTCTGACAACTAGTGTATATAACTTGTATATTACTTACCACCTAAGGAAGAATTGCCTCTATAGTAATTTTGGTGTTGTGTTACCATAATAATTTACCTTTATTGTTGTAACACTAAGTGTATTCTTTATGTGTATGAGTGATGTGTGACTATAGTGGTATTGCATAAGCTTTTCATGTCTCCTAGATAAGCCTTGGCTGCTCATCCACAGCTACCTCTAGAGAGCCTGGCTTCTAGGCACTGCCTCCATTTCACTAATAGGGGATACCTGGACCTGGTATAAGGCATAAGTACCTTAGGCACCCATCACACAACAGGCCAGCTTCCTACAGTGCCCGAGACCAATCTGCAATCGGCAAGCCCTCTTTAAACAAGATGCAGAATACTGGGCAGCGACCCTGGACCCCCTTTCTTGTGAAATCAGACTATTGGTGGAAACTCCAAGCCTCTTGGAAAGGTTCAGTCATCTCCCTAATACACAAAATCGAAGACAAATGCTAACCACAAATAAACTGTCTTGTCGCCCTGATCGACCATGAGGCAAAATACTTCACAGGTATTGTATTGTATTGTAATAGTATTTATATAGTGCTTACTACCCCTGACGAGGCGTCAAAGCACTTTTCAGTGAATAGCACGCTACTCCAGAACCCAAGAGGAATTAGTGGTAGATTAGTATAGGGAAAAATGAGTTCAGTTTTAGTACTTTTCTAAGTTAATTTGAGCAGAGGATATGTGAGTTTATTAGTTGGATTGACTAGAGTAATGGATGGATAGAGGAGGGAAGAATCCAGAAGAGTTAATTGGGAGTTTATAGTAATATGGTGAGGCTTGGGATGAGTAAAGGAGAAATGTAGGAGGGAAGAGTCTTTGAAAGGGTTAGGGAGATCATAGTAGCAGGAGGGTTTTTTTATGAGTGAAGGTGAGATAAATGAGGGAGAATTTATAAGGGTTGTTTGGGAGACCATGGTAGTAAAGTGAGGTTTGGGTGAGCTAAATGTGGAAGAGAAGGGAAGAGCTTAGGCAGGGTTATTTCGGAGATTAAAGTAGTAGAGTGGATTTAGGATGAGTCAGAGTGGGGATGGAGGATAGATTGATAGAGATATGACATATGGTGAAGGGCAGACACATTAGAGCTTACCAGAGAGTACATTTATTTATATTACGTTTATTTATTTATAATTTTAATTTATATATATATATATATATATATATACTTTTTTTAATCATTATTTTATTTTTCTTTAATTTACTTATTCATTATTTATTTATTTTATGTTTTTACTTTAATTTACTTATTTATACTTTGAGTTGTATTTATAGATTTTATTTTATTTATTTTTATATATATATGTATATATATTCACATACATATACATATTTAATCGTGAGTAAATTTACATTTGTTAAACAGGTTTAAAGAGTATGTGTGTAATTTTTTGTTATGACATAGCAGCGATACATATTTTCTAACGAACTATACATATCTAGAATATACACATATTCAGATTAAAAATATTTATCAACACAGGCATACATAGTCCATTGCTGGATGAACTACAAGCCTGGACATCAGCAAATGCAATTATCCCTCTCAACCAAACCAGGCTTTCCGAAGCCACAAGCACAACAACCAACATCCTGGCCATGGCAATGCTTATAGACAAGGCAAGGAGTTCTAATCAGTCCCTCCATCTTTGCTTTACTGACTTCAGGGCAGAAATGGATAACAGAGACCGGGCTAGGCTTTGAAGGAAACCGGCACACTGGAACGGTTATATGTCGGACCACAGGTGCCTAAACCACCCGTGGCTCAACAACGAGGTCGGAACAACGACCTTGTTCTAAACACTAATGCCTTTACCACTAATGCATTTACAATGATTTTACCGTTGGAAACGCATTCCTGGTAAAGGCATTACCAATCAGCATGCACGACCCATCATGCTTCCACCCCAGCCCCCCACCCCACCCCACAAACCTAAACCCTGACCCCCCCTAAACTCTAATCACACCCAGCCCCCACCCCACCCCAAAAACTAAAAATACCCTGAGTCCCCACCCCACCCCTAAAACCTAAACCCTGCCACCAAACGCTAATCACCTCCAGCCCCCCCACCCTCCCACCCCCCAAAACAGCCCCAGTCCCTGCCCAACTTACCTCCTCCTTCACCACGTCCACTCTGACTCTCTTCTGTACCTTAACCACGCATGTACGTTGTTCATAAAATGCGTGGTTAAGGTACCGAAAGCAGTGAGTCGTGGAAAACAAAAGCATTGTTTCGCTTTTGTTTTTCACAACCTCGTGGTTCCAGACTTGTTCTTACGGGTGTTTCCCCACTGGAACATCCCGCGGCCACTGCTGGACATGCTAATTTTACTCCAGTCAGATACTTGGGTGCAAGTAAAACAGTGAGGGCATGCACCTCTCTAGGTGAATTCCAACCACCAAAGGATTTAAACTGGGGTGTGTGCTTGCCCCCACGTTATTCAACCTTTATGTGGCCAACTGGTGGAGAAGTGTGGCTCAATGGTTAGAGTGGCAGACCCTGATGCAGAAATCTGGCCCGGGACCAGAGTTCAATTCCCGCCTCGGCAGGTCTTGGGCTCAATTTCCTCGGACCTGATAATTATCGCATCGGTGCCTAATCTAATTCATGGGTCCCAGTCTGTAACTCTGGGCAATAGCTTGCTTAATCTCCACAACGGCCCCAACAGCGCTGGGATGCCTGGCTTCACCTTAGAGGTTGCCCAGGAGTGGGCACCTCACAGGGAAAAGCCAGGAGGGGTTCCACAGTGGTATGTGTACAGCGCCTTGAGACCCTAACGGGTGAGTAGTGCACTATCCACTAGATAGAGCTGCAGAAGATGGACACATCGCCTACCAGAAGCTTCCTCCAGGAATCTCTCGCAAACACCGGGCTGTCCCAGGCTTGGGACATCCCCACCAGTCACGAAGTCTTTAAAAATCTGGTCTGGAGAACAATTAAAAGCTTCTCACTGGTTGAAGATAAAGCCACATCCGCAGGATGTAGTAACGCTTGAATGTCAATTAACAGCTATTGCACACCTGGCTCTCAATAATACTTCAGCCAAGGTTACTCTAGACACACAAAGGAAACATTTCTGAAACATCGTTTGGGCATACTACCATCCATGCTACACATCCTGCCTTGGCAGAAGAAGCAAATCCCAACCAGTTGTTGCTTGTGCGGAAAAGGTTTGGAGGATCTGCCACACTTACTTTGCACCTGCCCAGAACTGAAGGGAGAAAGGGTTTGACTGCTTAAAACACAGTTCAACTCATGACAAATCTAAATACGGAAACAGGCAGTCCTAGCCTGCTTGAAGCCAGAGGACCAATGAATGAACTGCAGGCTGGTAACATTTCTAGAGGTGGCAGAGAAGAAAATGCTAAATGTTAGCTAACCCATACCCTCGGCAGTCACTACCAATGCTGGAGGCACCAGACTTATGACATCTGAACAGGCCCCACAAGCATGATTCCTTGATAGGTACACAGCAAAGAAATCCCATTCTCTTTTATTTTAGGGGCACATTGCGCTTTGTACTTTCTTAAGCCTAACCTATAAGTAAGTATGGTATATTGACGCCTCTAGGGAACAAGAGCACACAGTAATTTTCTGAGCATTTACAGGCCCAGTTATCGTCTGGTCATAATATGTTTCAACAATTAAGACAAAGCTGCTCAACCATGCATTTTTTAAACTGTGGTTTTATATTGAATCTTCTTACGTTTATTTGTATTGCACTGGTTTTAATTAACTATGCAAATAAAAAATGTACTTACTACCCAAACATAGGGCCAGATGTTCAAAAGGTTTAAGTGTTCGCAAACGGTGAATTGGTCTGTTTTGACCGCTAAATAGCCTTTCAGTACGTACTTACCCTATTTTGCGACTTGGTAACCTATTACTGAATTGCAAAATAGGGATTGTGAGTTGATTAGGAAGGGGCATGTAAATGGCATCCCTTCCTAATAACGAGTCACAGGGCCATGTGTGAATGTTTTGGAACCGGAACGTAGTTGCAAAATATTTGCATTTTACCACGAACTTCAAATGGTGGTAACCCATTAAAAAAAGGGCTGATTCTTGATAAATGAAAATAAAACTTATTATTTTGTTTTTGTTTTAAAAAAAGTTATTTATTTCCATTTTCCAAAAAAGCAAACAAAAAACCATGCTTAACATTGGTGAATTGTTCCTGAGCACAACAAATAAGAAGGAGCATGATCACAAAGCATAAGCAGTAGAGTTTAGTACGATTATGAGGGAGGCCCTAAGAGGAGAGCACTCCTGAGACATCCAATCACCATTGTAAGTACAGATGTAAGGCAAATTCCGGCCCACTCATCCCTCCCCGCTGTCATCTCTCTCAGAGTCAGATGGGTGCCCCTCACTAAAGTTATCCAGAAGAAGCCCTCATTTAGCAATTGCATAAGCAGCTCGTTCATCCTTTTGTGTCAGCCTCACGTGTGCTTCCTCAGCCAACCCCCATTCGAGCAGGTCTCCCAAGGGACACTTGTCGTGATCTCGCACTTATCCAACCAATAGCCACCCTCTGCTTGGCCAACAAAAGGGCAAGTTGAGCTAACCTGTATGGGAGTTTGCACTCTCTGGGTTATTTCATCCTTCTTAACAAGCAATCCAAGGGAGTCATTGGTAACAGTAGTCTGGTGGCTTGCATTATCAGAAGGCCTGAACTCCCTCATAGTCCCAGACTAAATGCATGAAGGTAGACCCCAACTTCCGGCACTGGGCACAACTGGTCGCCCTACTGGGATCTATCCTGTTCAGGAGACTGGGAGTCACATAAGTACGATGTAAGAAACTTAAGTGAAGCAGTTTAAAGTGTTGATTGCAGGATACGGTCCATACCAATTTACGTGCAGTAACCCAGTCTTCAGCTGCAATGGGTTCCCTCATTTCCCTTTCCCAGGTCCTACGGGCCACATTGGGAGCGTGTACCATGTCTTCACGCAACGCCTTGTAGAATAGGGCAATCAAGTGCCTTCCCTCTCCCCATAGAATCAGGCTCCTCAGAATTCTCGTAGGCAGTGGTGCCACTGGCAACACAACCCATAATTCTCTAGCAGCTCGCTCCAGCCCAGCGTAGTGCCCGGACCCTCCTCGAAGGTTTCCTGTGCCTCCTGGAAGGTGATGAAGGTTTCCCCAGGAAATAAATCACCTGCCATCTGACATTCCCCTCCCCTCCATCAGTCCATCGACATATTCTCATCTATCGACTGAAATGCAGCTATGTCCCAAATCCTAAATTCTCTATTGAACAGGGCTCTGCGTATCAATCTACCCACCAGATGGAGAATAGAGCAATCCGATATACCACCCAGCATCAGTGATCGCGCCATTGTGTAATCTTCTACCATGCTTGCAATTATCTTGGTCGAACAACCAGCACGCAACATGTTGTAAATTTGCCACATGGTAGTAAGATCGTAAGTCGGGAATAGCTAGACTCCCTAGGTCCATGTCTCTCTTAATTGTTGCCAGAGCCACTCTGCTACACTTCCCAGCCTATATTAACAATATCAGTAGGCTACTGAGTTTCCAAAAGAGTAGGGGGGGGGCAATGGGAACATTGTGTTTTCAAGAAGGTAGAGACTCAGCTGGGTAGGAAAACCATTTTAGCCACCACGGTCCGACCCATGAGAAGTAGGGGAAGTGTGTTCTAGAAAACGGATCGAGCTTTCCAAGCCCTCCACCACCTTATCAAAATTCAGCCATTTGTATATGGTTTCTGTGTGTGCAATCTGCATGCCCAAGTATCTAAAGTCTTCCGTTTCCCAGCACAGGCCCAGTGTGGGCAGCTGATGCGTGGGTTGACCGACCAGGCACCCTAGGTGGAACAGAAGTGACTTTAGGGGGTTGAGTTTAAGCCTGGAGACCCAGTTGAAGTCTTTTATTTTTGTTTTTCAAATGTATCCCGTTTTCTTTTAAGGAAAATGGGCTACATTACAACACAAAATTGCTTAATTGAAAAAGCAATCGCAGACATGGTGGTCACCATCCCTGTGAGTGCAGGCTGTTCCCAATGGGTCGCAAATTGCAAGCTGCCTCGTGAATATTGATGCGGCTGCTCCCTTGCGACTCATTCGGGAATTGCAAACAGTGTCTGAGACACCGTTGTACATCACAGTGTGTGACTTCCGAATTGCAAGTCGCAAAATGTCGCAAGTAGGAAGTCGCAAACCATTGTTTAGGGGTGGACCCAGACTCCTAGCCCCACTGGACTATCAGTGAATATGTCTGCTTTATGGCAGCGCTTGGCAATGAGTTCTTTATGTCAAGGAGAAGGAAAAGAATTTGGGTGTAAGGCAAAAATAAAATTAGCAAAACGTAAAATTCATCACAGTGTATGACTTGATGTACAAACCTTTCCAGTTCGGTTGGCAGATGTGCTACTCTGCTCCTTTCCTAGCCCAGAGATTATGCCATATTTAACCAGAGAGAGGTCTACTTTTGATTTTTCACTCTTGTCCAAAATTTCTGACTTAGTGCTTCCTTCTATGTATTTAATTTCATAATCTTTCCGATGCGCCAAGAATTTGTTGGTACCTCTTATCTCATCAAATGTGGGTGTTACACAAGTCCCGTCTTGACAATCGATGAGTATATTTTCTTTGTGAATAGTTTTAGGTTGAACCTGGAAAATATATTTGCACATGTTATTACAGCCACATTTAAATTGTGGAAGCACATCACAAATACATAATTGTCACCACATTAATACAGATGACTTTATTTAAAGGAGGTGAGGCTTTTTCTAGCTTTCATAAAAACAAATATGAGGTCCCTATTACTGTTGCTTAAGGAAATATTGTACAAACATATATTTTGAACTAATTTGTCGGTAAATAGCCTCACATTTGTTTTCAACTCCTGAAATGGGTTTAAGAATATATAGGAAATCGCTATTCGGATAGAGCAGGTTGTAGACATCCCTTTCAAATAGCAATACCTATCCATATGTATCAAAGGTTCTGGACCAAAATAGAAGTTGCAAACTACTGAAATTTTACCAACCCCCAAAATTGTAATTGGAACCCATTGAGATAACTATAACTATAACTGCCGAATTTCTATGTGATTGAACATGTAAATTCAGAAACTAGCTATAAAGTCCCTGTAACCTTTGTTTTTTTCACTGAAGTTCTATGGTTTTATTTACTTAAACTAATTTTCATTACTATACGTTAATCCAACCACGACCGTGTGCCCTAACCATCCAACCCTGAGTGAGTAATTTGGAGATTCAGAGAGAGAGAGACGGCCTAATGTGTGACAGCACAAGACCTTGACCAATAGGCCAGAAGTGACTCTGTTCCGCTGTGCATCCAAACGTACGTATAATATTCACACAAAATATCTTGGCAGTCTTACTCTTTGAAGTCATTGAATGGAGAGATCATTGGAATAACAATCTCTCTCTCTCTCTTCCCTCCCAAAACGGAATGGAAGACAGAGAGAGAGAGAGTGAAGTCCTAGCCAGCTCCCCGCATCCTGCGGGAGCCTACATTGTTCCCACAAGCAGGGCACTGCTTTAAAAAGCAGCTCCCTGCTTATGGGAGCTATATTTTCATCAGTTTCGCTGCATGCATATTTGCGTGCAGGGAAACAGATGAAATCTCCGCTTTCTGACAGCTGGAGCTTCTTGACAGCTCCCGCTGTCAGAAACTGGACTTTGCTTTTGCTTGGTGGAGCTGTCAGCTCCACCAAGCAAAATCAAACAGCTTTGTCCCAGGGGCAGGCAGCCCAGGACATAGCAGGAACCGGCCCTGGAGATGGCAGTCCCCAGGGCCATAATTGCCTCCCCACTCTATTGTAATCTATCCCCAGGGAGGTGGGGGTGCCCGGGGCTCAGAGGTCCGCAACAGATACCCTTCATTCTTTTATTAAAGCCCTGGGAAGGAGGTGGTCCCTGGGGCTGCAGGGGGCCATGCAACCACTCCCATTATCTTTGATGATAGCCCTGGGGAGGTTGCAAACTCCGGGTCTGCTGGGGGCAGCGCGGCCCCCGCATTATATTTGTTAAAAGCCCCAGGGATGTGGTGGTACCCGGAGCCGTGGGGGATGGCAGGCATAACTTTTTACAGCCCTGGGGAGGTGAAGTCCCTGCGGCTATGTGGGGAGGGTCTGCGTTTCATTTGATAAAAGCCCTGGGGAGGTGGTGGACTCTGGGGGTGCTGGGGAGCAGGGAGATGGCAGTCCCAAGCTGACATGGGGCCTAGCGGACCACCTGCATTAAAATGGCAATGCACAAAGAAACAGCGCTTGGTTTTTTTAAAACAAAATTCTCATCAGATCCGCCATGACTTGCGGTGAAAATTTAAATAAAAAATGCTTTTTACTCTGGAGGGGTGGTGGGGCCCTTTGAGACCCCAGCACCAGAGCGAAAGGGTCAGGAAGTCTTTACCATGGCCCCTTCTGTTTTTTTTCCATCTTTTTTTCGGGGACTCGGCTGAAGTTGAACTGTTGGCAGCCAATCAGATCTCAGCACAAGATCTGGAGTGTTTGCGAAGCCTTCACGTCCCTATATATACATTTTTGGATTTGCTATAATTTTTTTAAAACTACTGAACAGATTTACAACAAATATCGAAAAGGCCTTTTTCTGGACCAAGAGTCTTTCTGCAACTTTGGTGTAATTCCATCCAGCAGTTTGGGCGCTAAAGCTGTTCAAAATTCCTATGGAAAAATGAATGGGGAAAACGGGTTTTGGGACTCCCCTTTTTCTCTGCCTCCACTTGACGGATCACCCCCAACCTTTTCGGACAGCAGCTGAAGTGAGCATCATATTTTCTTTAAAAAATGTGTAACGGTTCATCAAATGGTGCCAGAGTTATCAGCAGATCAAAAAATGCTTTTTCTATCGAAACTAGGTCCTAACTATAACTACATAGTGGTGACCACAACTAGGTTATATGTATATATATATATATATATAAATAAATACTCACTTCTCCTCCAAAAAGAAGTATGTCTAACTTTTAGTGATATCAGGCATTTTATTCAACACTGTAGTAACTTGCTTTCAGTTCCCATCACAAAACTTGATCATAGGTGAGCAATCTCCCTAGGTTTGGGATGAAAACGTGTTTTCATAGGCAGTGTTAGAAATGGGGTCTTTGGCAGCCAGGTTTCCCCCTCTCCAAGCAAGAACCCTCACTCTCGTCAGGGTAAGTCACACACAATCCAAATTATGCTGTGCCTACCCTCTGGTAGCTTGGCACTGAGCAGTCAGGCTTAACTTAGAAGGCAATATGTGAAGTACTTGTGCAATAAATCATGCAATAACACAGTGGAACAATACAAAAAGTCAACACACAGGTTTAGAAAAATATAAGATCTTTATCTGATAAAAAGTATATGTCAAAATATCACTGTTAAAAATGGCAATTAGAGTCTTTAGCTCTTAAACAGTAATAAGTGTCTCTTGCAAGCACAAAGTAGCTGGTTTGCTTCTAAATTATTCGCACGGGGCCGCTAAGGAAGAGATGCATGGAAAACGGGGAGGTGTGTGCCGGTTTCTCCGTGCGCACACAGACGATGCGTCAATGTTTTTCTATGCAGCAAGGGGTTTGCATCGATTTCCGGCGTGCACGATTGGATTCTTTTCGGGTTGCTGGGAATTTGGACGCCCCGGGGACAACAAAGAGAAATCCTGGACGTGCAGGACACAGTCACAGGAGCTGCGTCGATCCGGTGGGCGATGCGGGGAAATCTCTGTCACACGGCAGGCGCTGCATCGATTCCTCTTGCAGGAAGTCGGGCTGTGTTGTTCCAGCTCGGTGATGCGTTGATCCAGTGGGCTGTGCATTGTTGTTCCTGTCGCAACACTGGCGCTTCGTCGATCTTCACTCCTGAAGCCGGGTTGCGTTGTTCGGGTTCGGCAATGCAGTGATTTTCTCACCGCAGGGCAGGCTGAGTGTCGATTCGGGCAGGCTGTGCGTCGATTTTTTGCCATACATTGATTTCTTTGCAGAGATTAAGGGGGTCATTCTGACCTCGGCGGTAAAAGGCCCTTACCGCCGGTCAGAAGTCCGCCATTCTACCGCCGCGGCCGCGGTAAACCGCCACGGTCATTCTGACCATCAACTGTGAAACCGCCAAAAATCCGACATTCAGGGAAGGCCGCCTCATCAGCGGGCCGCGGAAAACTGGAGATGACCAAACCTCCACCGTCACGCCAACACAAACACGCCCATGCCATTCTGACCCACGAATCCACGCGGCGGTCTTTCAACCGCGGTATTCCATTGGCGGTACACACCGCCGCGCTCAAAATACACACACAGCTCCAAAACACAGTCACATTGGACAATTTGAAATACACACACCTGTGACACATACAAACAACACTCCCACACATCCAATCAACTATAAAACACACACCCACATCACCCACAAACCCCCACTGGTTGGAAATCGGAGAGAAGGCGATAGAGATAGAGATAGAGAGAGCGAGCACAGCAATCGAAAACCCCAACACACACAGGAACCCAACTTCATCACCCACACCACATTTACGCACACATCACCACATATCACCACGCACATCACCACAAACACCACCCCACACCTCATCCACACCACCCCATGGCACCCCAAAGACACCCCAGGTTCTCGGACCAAGAACTCAGGGTAATGGTGGAGGAAATTATAAGGGTTGAGCCCCAGCTCTTCGGCACACAGGTGCAGCACACCACTATAGCAAGGAAGGCTGAGCTATGGCAAAGGATCGTAGACAGGGTCAACGCTGTGGGACAGCATCCCAGAAATCGGGAAGATATCAGAAAGCGATGGAACGACCTACGGGGGAAGGTGCGCTCGATGGTGTCGCGACACAACATCGCTGTGCAGAAGACTGGCGGCGGACCCCCACCCACTCCACCCCAATTCACAGCATGGGAGCAAGAGGTAGTAAACATCCTGCATCCTGATGGCCTCGCTGGAGTACACAGAGGAATGGACTCTGGTAAGTCGAATCTCAACTACTTCACCCCCCCCCAACCACCAGCATGCCAACCCCCCCCCTCACCCCCAATCTCAACCCCCCAGCACACAACCTCCCTGACAATGTCTCACCAGTACAACCCACCCTAAACAACACCAACCCCTGAATGCCAACACAAACCATAGACACCCACCACCAAAGCATGACCATTGCACATACCCATACACCCCCCCATGCACCACCCTCACAACACCTCCCACAAGGGAATGCCAGCACTGGGGGACAAGGGCACTCAAAATGCACGCCATGGCACACACAGAAACAATAACCATACTCCTTTACCCCTGCAGGGCCCGAACGCCAACACACCGCCACGGAGGGTCCAGATTTGTCCATCCCACCCCCAGAACAGGCCCCCAGCGAGGACAGCAGCTCTGTCGACCTAGAACCTGATGACCAGCCCGGACCATCGGGGACCTCTGGACAGTCGGTTCCCCACACACAGACACAGGCCACAGCAGACCCAACCCCCTCTGGGAACACCAGCACAGCTCCCACCCAGCGGGCCCATGCCTCTGTCTCGCGGACGCGTCAATCAGCGGTGTGTCCGCCACTACAGGGCACCCAGGCTGACCCAACACCCCAACAACAACAGGGAACTGGGGGCAGTGGTAGTGGGCACACCGTCCAGGGGACAGAGGCCCGGGGAAACAGGGCAACTGGGAGGGCTGCTGTGCGACAGGGGGGGGAGGACAGGCCCAGGGAACCCACTCTCCAAGAGGCCCTCACCACCATCATGGGAGCATACCATCACTCCCAGGAGACGATGGCGACGGTACTGGCCAGGTTCACCGAGATCCAGGCACAGCAGGAGGAACGGTACATGGGGTTCAGCAATGAACTCAGGAACATCGCTACCGCTATGGGGACCATAGTCCAGGCCCTCAACCGGATAGAAACCACATTGCGGGACCATGTGGCACCACAAAGGGCCCCTGTCACTAGCCAGGAACAGCCTACCACCTCCGCCGGCGCTAGTGGTCAGGAGGCCCCCACAGAACGACGGCCCACCAGAACCCCACCTCCTGCTGAAGAACAACCACCCCGCAAGAGGAACCTGAGATCTCACAGGAAGACAGAGTAGGATGCCAAGACCCCCACCAGCATAAGATACCCCCTGATGTCATCCCACTGTCCCACAGTGTAACCCTGTCCAACCTTGAACTGCCCCTGCTCCATCCTTCCACAGGCATATGGAAAATGCACCTGTGAAACTGAGAACTGGGCTCTGCCATGGACATAACTCCACCCTCACCCATCACCGTTTTAATATCATGTACCAATATCTAGCACTAAAAATAAATCACTCATTGCACTGAAATCATTCAGGAGTCAGCCTGTATTATTTACAAATGTATAACACATTACTGATCAATAATGTTCTGTTATTTTTGTGATGACAACATACCAATGTCAATAAGCATTAGTCCATGGGCTAACCAAGCAGAAGTCACGCAGTGGGTAATACAGCACTGAAAAGGGAAGGGAAAATCAAACATCAGTTTAAAAGAACTGGGGGGAAATACACAAAGTAAAGATGCAGGGGGCTTTCAGTAAATGTTAAATGGCGTGGGTGATTCTTACCTGTGTGCTACTGAAAATACTGTTGGATAACTCTGTCCCTGTTGTCTGGGTCGTCCTCTTCGTCTTCCTCCTCTTCACTCTCCGCAGGCTCCACAGCTGCTTCAACACCACCATCTGGACCATCCTCCTGCAGGAAAGGCACCTGACGTCGCAATGCCAGATTGTGAAGCATACAGCAGGCCACGATGATCTGGCACACCTTCTTTGGTGAGTACATCAGGGATCCCCCTGTCATATGCAGGCACCTAAACCTGGCCTTCAGGAGGCCAAAGGTTCTTTCTATGATCCTCCTAGTTCGCCCATGGGCCTCATTGTACCGTTCCTCTGCCCTGGTCCGGGGATTCCTCACTGGGGTCAATAGCCAAGGCAGGTTGGGGTAACCAGAGTCACCAATTAGCCACACACGTTGTCTCTGTAGTTGTTCCATCACATAAGGGATGCTGCTATTACGCATCACATACGCGTCATGCACTGACCCAGGGAACTTGGCATTCACATGGGAGATGTACTGGTCAGCCAAACAGACCACCTGGACGTTCATAGAATGGTAATTTTCCTGTTTCTGTACACCTGCTCATCGTCTTTTGGGGGTACTAAAGCCACATGGGTCCCATCAATGGCACCAATTATGTTGGGGATATGTCCAAGGGCATAAAAATCACCCTTCACAGTGGCCAAATCAACCTCCTCAGGGAATACAATGTAGCTCCGCATGTGTTTCGTCAGGGCAGACAACACTCTAGACAAAATTTTAGAAAACATAGGCTGAGACATTCCAGATGACATGGCCACTGTTGTCTGGAATGAGCCACTTGCCAAAAAATGGAGGACTGACAGAACCTGCACTAGAGGGGGAATTCCTGTGGGTTGGCGGATGGGGGACATCAGGGCTGGCTCCAGCTGGGCACACAGTTCATGTATAGTGGCTCGGTCAAGTCGGTATCGTAATATGATATGGCGTTCTTCCATTGTCGACAGGTCCACCAGCGGTCGGTACACGCGAGGATTCATCCTTCTCCTCGCAAGTCCCAGCGGACGGTGCCTAGGAAGGACAACATGGAGCACAGAGTCAAGCAAATCACAGGTACGTTCACCACAGCATGCCGAGCACACGTTTATCTATGTATTGAAAGGCGTGTATGTGTGGCAATGCAATGCCTAGGCCTGTGTGACGCAGTACAAATTATGCCATGTGGGCCCTTGAAATGGCAGCTGCCTGACCTGTGAAGTGGGACAATGGGATGTGAGGTCAATGCGCTGGCGTGGCACACCGTGGCGGTAGGCGGTCGAAGACCGCTATACGAAGCCGCATTGGCTAACATTGAAGCCTATGGGTTTCAGGAGCCAATGACGAAGTGCGCCGGCGGTCGCAGTACGCAACCGCCGCGGTACGCACCGCCGCGGGCGTGACCGCCATTTTCTATCTGCTGAATCACTCGAGACCTGATCATCCACAGGAGAGGACCTATACTGCAAGTGCTGCTGTGACCTCGGTCTGGAAGTGACAATGGCTGCTGCGACTGGGGAAAGGGCCCCTGCCTTCACGTCTGAGGAGTTGGAGAAACTTGTGGATGGGGTCCTCCCCCAGTATGCGTTACTCTACGGTCCTCCAGACCAACAGGTAAGTACACTGGGTGCACATTGAATGGGCTATGCCTGTGTGGAGTGGGGTGGATGTAAGTTGGTGGGGTGGGGGGCGAATGAGGAGTGCAACGCACGACAGATGAGAGCATGTGCGATATGGCAAGGTTGGGGAGGGGGGGCCAATCGCATCTAACATGCAGAAAATTGATGAATTTTTCCTTCCCACCCTGTACATGTCAAATAGGTCAGCGCCCATCAGAAAGTGGACATTTGGCGTGCCATCGCCAAGGAAGTCCGGGCCCTGGGGGTCCATGTCAGACGGGGCACCCACTGCCGCAAGAGGTGGGAGGACATCCGCCGCGGGACCAGGAAGACCGCCGAGTCGCTGCTGGGGATGGCCTCCCAACCTAGGAGGGGTGCCAGTCGTACCCTGACCCCCCTGATGTCCCGGATCCTGGCGGTGGCCTACCCTGATTTGGATGGGCGCTTGAGGACATCACAGCAGACACAAGGGGGTGAGTATCAGCACATTCTGCTATCTCTCTGCGCAGTGGAGGCGTCTGGGTGGGGGAGGAGGGTTGTGGGTGACATTAGGCCAGGGCGCTTTCTGTAGTGTAGTCCTCTCCTTTAGGCATGGCCCTGTGCTCCCGGCCCCCACCTCTGTAGGGTGACAAGTACAGCTATCGATGGTCCAGCATCACACATGTGCGCGTTTGTCGTCTCTAGACCTGTTGTCCTAGTCAGAAGTACTGAGTAGTGTACCCCGAATGCGCGGCTTAGTGCATGAGGCTCCTGTGTCTGTCCTCTCCGCCAACGGTGTTGACATTGCATGCACTCAACCTGGTCTTCGTTTTTCTCCCCCCACCCTTCTTCTTCATCTTCTTGTGCATGTGTGCATTAGCATCATCAGGCAGGGGAGAATTGGCATCGGAGCACGAGGGAGCTGCAAGTCACAAGGCCCCGGTGGGCCCAGGAACAGACACCGAGGGCACCAGTGATCCGGAGGGCGAGGGGAGCACTACAACGGGGACCGGTGGTGACACCAGCGACACCGACACGTCCTCGGATGGGAGCTCCCTAGCGGTGGCGGCAACATCTGGGCCCCCCGCCTCTACAGGTACAGCCGCCACCCAGCGCACCAGCCCCGCCCTCCCAGCAGCCCCTCAGCCTACGCTCCGTGCCCGCTCGCCCAGGAAGGCGGGCGTCTCCTTCGCCCCAGGCACCTCAGCCCCTGCCCCTGTTACCCCTGCTGCCCTCAGTGAGGAGGTCATTGACCTCCTTCAGACCATCATTGTTGGGCAGACTACCCTTTTGAATGCCATCCAGGGGGTAGAAAGGGAGGTGCATCGGAGCAATGCCTACCTGGAGGGCATTCATTCGGGTCAGCCTGCCCATCAACGATCGTTCAATGCTCTGGCCTCAGCACTGACGGCAGCCATTGTCCCTGTTTCCAGCCTCCCTCTTCTGACTGCCTCCACCCTGTCTCTGTCTCCTGTTCCTCTGCCTATCCCATCCACACCATCAGACCAGCCTGCACACACCTCAACACCCAAGGGCAGCTCATCCAGACACAAGCACCACAGAACCCACAAGCATTCACGCAAGCAACACCCAGATGCAGACATTCCAACAGTCACTACCACCTCTGTGTCCCCCTCTTCCTCATCTCCCTCCTCCCTCCCTGTGACGTCTACACTCACACCTGCATGCACACCACCATCAGCCAGTGCTTCCATCACCAGCACACCCTCCAGTACAGTCCGCACACGTGCAGTCACCACCCCCACTACCATTTACACGTCCCCTGTGTCCTCTCCCACTGTGTCTGTCACCCCCTCTTCCAAGACACACAAACGCAGGCAGACACCCACCCAACAGCCATCCACCTCACGACAGCCTCCAGCACAAGCACCTGCACCCAAAGACAGCACACCTGACTCTCCTACAACCACATCCTCTTCCTCCACTCCCATCACCACTTCTCCTACCCTTTACCTTGGTCCTAAAAAACTTTTCCTCGCTAATCTTAACCTCTTTCCCTCCACTGACCCACCCCCTCCATCTGCAAAGAGTCCCAAGAGCACCTCAGCCACCACCAGCCCAGCTTCGAGTGTCACTGTGGTGCATGGGTTCTGGAGTCCACCCTTTGCCAGCAGTGACACTTCAATCAGCAGCAAGGGGACAGCCAGCCCCCCCCCAGGCAAGAGGACCAGGAAACTAAAGGGCCGCCGTGAGAGGACTGACACGGCTGCCCCCAAGGAGCAAAGTTCGCCCACTTCACCAGCCACAACATCTAGGGGAGGCAAGGGCCCGAGAGCCCCATCTAAGGAGCGAAAGGGCAGCAGGGCGGAGAAGTCAGCCAGCAGGAGCGCGGAGCAGGAGGGGCCCACAAGCCCCATCCCGGGTGTTAGGGAGGACACCAAAGGGCCCAGGACTCCGTCACCGAAGGGTCCAGCAACAGCACGGTCGGAGGGCGACTGAGCAGGGAGTCCTGGCCAGGTCTGGCTCCCTTGACTTACTGGACGAGCACCGCTGAAGAGGGCCCCGCCGTGCAGAAGAGCACCGCTGAACAGGGCCCCGCCGTGCAGAAGAGCACCGCTGAACAGGGCCCCGCCGTGCAGAAGAGCACCGCTGAACAGGGCCCCGCCGTGCAGAAGAGCACCGCTGAACAGGGCCCCACCGTGCAGAAGAGCACCGCTCCGCTGGGCCCCGCCGTCTCAAGCACCGCTCCGCTGGGCCCCGTCGTCTCAGGCACCGCTCCGCTGGGCCCCGCCATCTCAAGCACCGCTCCACTGGGCTCTTCCTGTCAAGCACTGCTCCGCTGGGCACCGCTGTCTCAAGCACCGCTCCGCTGGGCCCTTCCTGTCAAGCACCGCTCCGCTGGGCCCTTCCTGTCAAGCACCGCTCCGCTGGGCCCTTCCTGTCAAGCACCGCTCCGCTGGGCCCCGCCGTCTCAGGCACCGCTCCGCTGGGCCCTTCCTGTCAAGCACCGCTCCGCTGGGCCCCGCCGTCTCAAGCACCGCTCCGCTGGGCCCTTCCTGTCAAGCACCGCTCCGCTGGGCCCACCGTCTCAAGCACCGCTCCGCTGGGCCCCGCCTTCTCAAGCACCGCTCCACTGGGCCCTTCCTGTCAAGCACCGCTCCGCTGGGCCCCGCCGTCTCAGGCACCGCTCCGCTGGGCCCTTCCTGTCAAGCACCGCTCCGCTGGGCCTCGCCGTCTCAAGCACCGCTCCGCTGGGCCCTTCCTGTCAAGCACCGCTCCGCTGGGCCCCGCCGTCTCAAGCACCACTCCGCTGGGCCCCGCCGTCTCAAGCACAGCTCCGCTGGGCCCTTCCTGTCAAGCACGCTCCACTGGGCACCGCCGTCTCAAGCACCGCTCCGCTGGGCCCTTCCTGCATGCACTGTTAACGGTTCACTGTGCCCACCATGCCTCCTCCTTGACCAGTGGAGACTGTAATCCACCTGATGGACTGTGGCTTTGCACTCCCCAGGATGGAATAGTGGGCAACCCACCTACTGTATAGACTTGAGAGACTGTGGCTTTGCACTCCCCAGGATGGCACAGTGGGCAACCCACCAACTGTAGAGACTTGAGAGACTGTGGCTTTGCACTCCCCAGGATGGAACAGTGGGCAACCCACCTACTGTAGAGACTTGAGAGACTGTGGCTTTGCACTCCCCAGGATGGCACAGTAGGCATGGTGGCCCCTTTGTGGATCTGGCGTCGTGGACTCATGTGGCTGTGGTGCCCCCCCCTTCCCTTCCCCCTGAGGTGCCTGTAGTTTTTTCATCAGATGCCCCTGCAGTGTTCTCTCCAGAGGACTCAGGTCTCCTGTGTGGGCTTTGCCCTTGTGTTGTTACACGGACACTTCGATTTTCTATTGATGTGCAGGACTAATTGCCTCGGTTATCCATTGCACTGTATATAGAATTATTTGGATATTGATTTTTTGGCTAGTAGACCATTACTTTTCAGAGCCTATTTTGTACATAAATTTTAATTCACAATTTAATTATGTCTTTGCATTTTTCAGGGGGGTTTGGGTGGTGTCACTGTGACTTGTTGCTCTGCATTGGTGTGTACATAGTTTGGGGGGGTGGGGGTCGCATATGTATGTGCCGTAAGCTTTCCTCCTCCTCCCTCCCGTGTGTCGTAGGTGCAGTACTCACCGTTGTCGTCTGCGCCGGTGTTCGTACTCGTGGTAGATGAGCAGGTAGACGAGAGCAGGTAGGATGTTTAAGTCGGGTTCCATGCTGTCCTCCTTCCTCGTGGAGTGCGTAGAGGTGAGCGTTTTCCCGTTCGTAGTCTGTTTCCGCCGTGTTTTTATCGGCGGGGCTCCCGCCCCGGAAAAGGTGGCGGATTGGTGAGTTATGATACTGTGGGCGGTACATTGTCTGCCGCCTGTCTGTTGGCCGTGACCGCCGCGCTGTTTGTCTGTACCGCCGTGGCGGGCGGAGTGTTAATGTGGCGGGCTGTGTTGGCGGTTCCCGCCAGGGTCAGAATTCCATTTTTTGGACCGCCAGCCTGTTGGCGGGTTGGCCGCCGCTTTATCACCGACCGCCAGGGTTAGAATCACCCCCTAAGTCTTTTTGGCCCTGAGCCTTCAGGAAACAGGAGGTAAGCTCAATCCAAGCCCTTGGAGAGCACTTCTCAGTAGAGCCAGAGGGAAGCAAGGTAGCAGGGCAACAGCAAGGCAGCAGTCCTTTGCAGAAAAGCAGTCAGGTGAGTCCTTTGGGCAGCCAGGCAGCTTCTCTTAGCAGGTTGCAGGTTCTGGTTCAGAGTTTCTTTCCCAGGAGGTATCTTGTCAAGAAGTGTTTGAGTTGGTAGGGTCAGAGACCCAGTTTAAAACCCAAATGTGCCTTTGAAGTGGAGAAGACTTCAAAGGGTGGCCTAGAAGTGCACAAGGTCCCCTTTCAGATCTATCCTGTCTGCCAGGGTCCCAGTAGGGGGTTTGGCAGTCCATTATGTGAGGGCAGGTCACCGTCCTTTCAAATGTAAGTGTCAGGCCCTCCACCCTCCCAGCCCAGGAAGACCCATTCAGTATGCAAATGGGTTCAGGTGTGACTGAGCATTCTGTGTTTGGGGTTGTCTGAGTGAAATGCACAAGGGAGCTGTCAACTAACCTAACCAGATGTGGATTGCAAGGCACAGAATGATTTAAGTGCAGAGAAAGGCTCACTTTCTGGCATTTCTGAAATAGTAATATTAAATCCAACTTCACCAGACAGAAGGATTTTGTAATACCATTCTGGCCATACTAAATATGACCCTGTTACCCCTCTTAGATCAGAATCTACCACTCAAACAGTATATGAGGGAATCCCTAATTTTAGCCTATGAAAGAAACAGGCCTCACAGCAGTGTAAAACGAATTTAGGAGTTTTACACTACCAGGACATAGAAACTACACAGGTATATGTCCTGCCTTTTACCCACATAGTACCCTGCCCTATGGGTAACCTAGGGCCTATCTTAGGGGTGACATATGTAGAAAAAGGGGAGTTTAAGGCTTGGCAAGTACTTTAAATGCCAAGTTCCAGTAGCAGGCCTGAGGCATGGTTAAGGAGCTACTTATGTGGGTAGCACAACCAGTGCGGCCGGCCCACTAGTAGCATTTCATTAAACATGTAGTGCTCCTTACTTGGGACTTACAAGTAAATTAAATAAGCCAATTGTGTATGAGCCAATGTCACCATGTTTTAAGAGAGAGAGCATATGCACTTTAGCACTGGTTAGCAGTGGTCCTAAAACCCAGCAAAGACAGTGTCAAAAAAGTGGAAAGAGGCAGGCAAAAAGTTAGGGGTGACCACCCTAAGTCTGTCAGGTCTTACAGGCAGTCTTAAAGTTACATGTTCTTCAAACTGTGCATATAATATACAAATAAAACCACTCTGTTCTTCACCTGCACTGTGAGGTCACTCATTTGCAATCGTGCTGTTTCAATGCATCTCTTGCTTTTATGAACCAATCACAAAAAAACTTCTTAATATGTGATCCTAAAGTCTTACTTTCCTCAAAATACAAGCATTGAGCATATTACCAGCATTA